>NC_068969.1:605000-905000 GCF_026419915.1 Harpia harpyja
TGTCTTCTGGCTTGAAGCGCATGTCAGCAGGCAGGATTATAAACAGGCATGGGAAGAAGTAAAATTTACCAATCCAGTCCATTAGAAAAACTCAGTGTGAAGGGTGGCTGCATGACCACATCTGGCTGTACACTAAAGCCGAGCCACTGTTGTTCATGAGAGCATCCATCCAAAGTCACCTGCTGCAGAAGGCTTTCCCTTGGCACCTCTTCCTCGCTTCCCTCTTGCTTTTCCTGCTCGTTGTTCCCACTGCTGCACGTAGCTCGGTGGGGTGGCTGCACCTCGTCCCACTGATGCCTGCTGTGCAGACAGTAAGCTGCACTTCTGGTTGATTTTAAGCCTCTTTTTGCTTCAGAGAAGTGTTTGGAGTGAGGCGGGGTAGTGGTGGAGTAGAAGGAGCCTGGGGAGGACACGAGTGAAGGTCTCTCTGCTCCGAGCTGTGTTTTATCTAGAGCTGCATGGGAACCAGCTTAGGGGGGAAATTCTGTCATTTTGAAATCTGATTGTAACCAAAATACAGATTTTCTATTTCCCTTGAAAGGATTTTGTGAGGCAAAAAAAAAAGTCTTTGGTGTCATTTGTAATATTAGGTTTTCACTGATAGCATGAAATTTTTTGAAAAGAAGGAGTTGATTGGCATTTTTGGAATCACTGCTTTTCTTTTGATAAGACTATTCATATCAAGGTCCTTGTTTTTCATTTATTTTAAATGAAGTTTTGTCAAAATTAGCCATTCACATGACTTTTTGATGACTTGATATTTTTCTCTTACAAAAGAAAAGCCCTTCACAAGAAAAGCCCGGACGTTTTGACCTGGTTCTGTCATCAGGACATAAAATGATTCCCTTTGCTGGGAGCTTCTCAGTTCCCTGCTGCCCTCTGTCCTCCCTTCACTGCCTCCTGAAGGAGCTGCTCCAACGCAGCCCGTCCACGACTGAGCCCCACTCCTGGGGGCACTATAGACATTGTGTGGCTTGGCCCGGCTGTCAGAAAGCAACTGAGACGATGTAGAAACTGTCATGTCATGCGAGAAAGAGTAACGCATCCCTGTATGAAACTGGCTCAACCCGCAGCCCGTGCTGCAGAGTGCCAGAGCCAGTGGTAGCATCTCCTTGGTTGATGTCAGTAGAAAATGTGGATTGACTTTTGGATGCACAAAGCATTAATCTGAAGAGAAGCTGCAGGCTTGATAACCCAATACAAAATGAGAATACTCGGTAGGGGATTAGTTAAATAAGTGTGTCTTAGACCATCTCTGAAAGAAAAGGTAGCCTGTACCTGTGGAGTAAGGAGGATGTCCTCATCTTGCCTTTAGCTTTGAAGTCTGCCTGTCTACTTCTTTTTGGCTCTTTTAGTTGGTCTGCTAGAAGAGATCATCTCTGCCTACAAACCTGTCTTGCAAGGTACCTGTTTGATGATCTTTGAAGTGCCATCTTATGTTTTATCCTTGCATTTGGAGAGAAAAAGGACAAAGGCTGCTGAAGATCCTCACGTATTTTAGCGTCCTCGCAGACCTTGTCCGCTGCATGAGCGTAGCTGCCAATTTCTTTGGTAGCAGCAGGATTGCATCCTGAGAGGACAGAAATGACACCAAAATCAGCATCGCCAACCCTCACAATTTAATCTTGTCCCATCAGCTAGTGTGAATGTCTGTGATTGTGTGAATCTTAGACTTCTTTTAAAAAGAAGAAAAGAAATTGTCTTTTTTTTTTTGCCCCAGAGTTGTAGAGAGCAGCATGAAAAGTGCCTTGAGCGTTTCCGAAAGGAAATCCTGAAGGCAACCGAATAAGCCCTGCTCTTAACAAAGGCAACATTACCTGTCTCCTCCATTTTTAAGTAAATTTATCTTTTCAACCTGCCTGATGATTTTTGAACCCTTAGGAATGGCAGTGCTGCAAAAATTCACAGTAAAGATTTTTTTTTCTGAAATAATTTATTCCATGAAATGCGGGTGGTCTGTAGTCTTTTCACGTACAACAGGATCTGGCCTGATGTGTGTCACTGATGAAGGTTGCTGAGAACATTGACACAACATCACACCTTAAGTGACTTTCCCTATTATCTGTACTTTCAAAATCCACTGAATCAAATTAACGTAATTATTGGGGTTTTGTTCCTTTGAACTATCCACAGGTGCTCATAAGAAAATTGCTCTTTTTGTTTGTTTGCTTGTTTTCTGAGGAGTGCTGGATAATACTTAAAATAACACTATTTTACAGAAAAATATTTATGCTTTTTAAGAGCCCCCCACCTTAAGGTGTTTAAGCGGGTATTTAGGTCTCTGGAAATTTTGCTTACACTTGAAGTTCAGCATGTGTTTAAGTGCTGTCTTCAGTAAACCTGGATTTAGATTTAAACTCTAGGGAGTCAGGGCTGTGGTCAGATAAAAGCTCAGATATGCAGCCATTTATCACAGTGATGTATTTTACCCCTTGCTTTATTCACAGAGATATGCAGCTGTGGTACCAGCTCAGAACTGAAGAACTAGAGCACATGCAAGCTGCTTACTTTGGTTTTAAGGGAAGAAACAATAACAACAACAATAAGAAACTCAGGAATAAACCTGTATTTGATGATGTGACTAACATGGCATACGATAACCAAGGCTTCTACAGGTAAGGCTATTAAAATACAGTGGGATGGAATGAGTTTGTTGAACAAATTTTGGAAAGAGGTTTCCTTGAAAATGCATTTTAAAGGGATGCCCCTGAAGAGGACGTGATGCCAGTGGATTGTTAGGGCTCGTCCTTGAACTTGCCCGTCTTTTGGGGAATTAATGTTCCCAAAAGGTGAGACAGCAGAGAAGCTGAGCGTGACCTCCCTTCTTACAGCTTCTTTCATCTATCCCCAGTAGTGCTTTGTTGAGCTTGGTCTGCAGAGGAGGTTGCACGAGATTAACTGGAGAGAGGTTTTTAATTGGCTTTGTTAAATTGATGCTAAACTGCAGTAGGAAGTCACTACTTTGTATTGGTTAGTGGTATCGAGGTGCCAGCTTGCCTGAAAGCCTTAGGAGAGGAGGCAGCCAGGGACACCTGGGGCTGCGGTACGGCTCAAGGTGAGCATCAAGCATCACTGTTTATCCCTCGGTGACTGTGAAAGCTGTCTTGAGAAATATTGTTTTGTTACCAGGGTGTGCAGGGCAAACACAGTGGGATCCTCATCTGAAAGGCAGCGTGAATGCCCACAGTGTGGGAACCCTGAGCCTGGGGTAGTCCAAAGAAATGTCCACGCTGAAATAAGTGCATCATGTACTGTGGGTGCATGGATGGTGGGCACAGGTATTTTTTGTGTCAGTTCAAAATTGTCTCTAAAAGCGTCCAGATGTGTTACACTGGCTGTGTTGTTGCCAACAAAAGAAAAACAGAAAAATGAATACGTGTTAAATTCTAATGCTGTTTTGCTATTACCATTCATATAAACACACGTCATTGTGTCTTTCATATCCTTTGGGTTCTGCTTTGTCGTCATAGCACAATCCTTGTTTGCTTTTAATTCACTGCTCACTTGTACAGCTTTTATGTACAGCAGTATCTGTGATTTGTAGTGGTTACCTGCAGAAAACAATTTTATGCAGATTATAAACCTACTTCCATGTCACAGTGCAGCTGGAAATTATATTCATATGGAGCACTTGCACAGAAGTCTGATGGCTGCTTAATCAATGCCTAGCTTTGGGTGATTTCAGAAAGATGTATAAACCTAATTAAATGCTGATTATAACCTAAACAGTTTTTAGAAGACTCAGGATGCAATTTTTAATTTTGGGAAACTTCAATCTGCTATGATGTTAATGTTTTGTATAAGTGTAATCTGCTTTTAAAATAACATAGATAAACTTATAAAGGGCTGTAAACAGAGATTAGTGCTCTGCTGGATCCTTGAGCTCCTTCTGGGTTCTTATCTGCACCAGTCCACGGAGCAGAAGCTCCTGTATTATGTTTACCAAATTCTGTACTCTTAACTGAAAGTAGCAGGGAATATACAATTCCTCTGGATAAGCAGCTTTTCTGGGGCCAGAAATCAACAAGTTTATTATTTCTTTAGAAAACTGGAGAATGTATAAACTTCAGTGGGGAATTGAAGAGGGCAGGAGGAAGGAAGCCTGTGAGCTCTTTTTTTCCTACATAGAACAATACACATGCTGTGTTAAATACTGGTGCACATACCCACCTCCTGATGCATCAGGTCCACTATTAATCAAGGTCTACTTTATTCCCACCATGCAGAGGTGATGTGAGCCTGGCTAATCACTAGCCAGAGCAAAAATCAGCTAGGAGAGCGGGTGTATTAATCTGTGCACCCCAGAGCCAAAAGTCTAGCCATTTCACACGTGGAGAACAGGCGCTGCTTCTAATCAGAGATGGAAATGGCATTGAAGCTGTGACAGACTCTGAATGAAACTGTCTTGGAATTGCTCTATGAACAGGTGTGACCCTTCATCAATTCATACCTTGCTCCCTTTCTTCACTCAAATAAAATCTATTTAATCAAAGTTAGTGAAAGATGCTAATTTCTACTGTTTAATTCTGTTGAATGGATATATGCACAGGATGAGATGTGGGAATTCTGCTAATGTATTTCATGCCATCTCTTGAAGACAACAAATGATCTGTCAGCTTTGTGTTTCACCTGCAAGACTTACTTTTTGTGTGTGGCAAATTAGGCTAAGTTTCATCATCGTGTGCACATCCAGCTTACCGGGAACAGCAGGGCAGTGTAGGCAAATCCCTGGGCAGGTGCAAACATGAAGCTGGCTTATGCTGGGAAGACCAGCAGGAAAGGACATGTTCACTACCTGGGTTATTTCTGCGGTACCTTTCTCCGTTTAACGTGAAGCAGACGTGTTGGCAGCTTATGCTTGGAGGACGTCTCTAACCATGTGGCTGTTGCTGTAGGGGCGGAGCTGTTATAGCACTAATTGTCCAAGGAAATAAATAAAGGCATGCAGTGTGGTTGGAAAAGAGCAGCGAAACTGAGGGCGAGCAAGCCCAAAGGAAAAAGATTTCTGTATATTGCTGCATGCATGTGAACCAAAGTGTGTATCCATGGTCACAAACAAGCCAAAAGATAATTTAACCAAGGCTCCTCAAGGAAGGTTCAGACTTGACATAAGGAAGTATTTCTTTACCGAGAGGGTGGTCAAACCCTGGAACAGGCTTCCTGGAGAGGTGGTCGATGCCCCAAGCCTGTCAGTGTTTAAGAGGCAATTGGACAATGCCCTTAATAATTTGCTTTAACTTTTGGTCAGCCTTAAAGTGGTCAGGCAGTTGGACGAGATGATCGTTGTAGGTCCCTTCCAACTGAAATAGTCTAGTCTGTTCTGTTCTGTCCTGTCCTGTCCTACCTTATCCTATCTTAGTCTTGTGTTAATGTTTCAGACATTTGGCGGAATTTGTGCAATGCATCGCTAGACCTATGAGCAAATCAGAAATCCTGCTTTGATTTTCTAATAAGGAACTGTCCTAAGAAGCACAGGAGGCTGATCATTTTCTCCCTGCCTTTTTCAGGGCTGCAATATGTGGTGTTCTCTGTGTTACAGCCATGGGAAGTGGCTCTGCAACCCACTTAGAAGGGGAAGGCTGAAAGATGAGTGGTACCCTTGTCTGAGAAAAGAGTGGGTGGAGGCTTGGCAATTTAAGTCATTTTTACGATAGCATTTCCTTTTCTTAAAGAAAATTGTTCTGCTGCTTCTCCATGTAACATATGAAGTATCTGGAAGAGTGAGAACTCCTCCACCCTTGAAAAAGACCCTCTTGAATATATCTTAGCCTGTTTTTGTCTAGGAAAGGATGTAGGTCATGCTGCTTTTCAGACTTAATTGAAATAGGTTTAGAGATTAACAAGAGGTTAACATTTTGATTCACCTACTTTCAGGATCAAAAATACTGTAAGAACAAATAAAATGAGAAGTCAATTATTTCAGGTAAGCCAATATAAAATAAAACAAAAAGCCAGTTCTTTCAGACAGGTAAGATATTTGTTATGGTTTACAGAGTAATTTAGGATTAAAAAACTATCACCTGTTAAAGTAGTGCCTTAGTATGCCAATGAGATAATTTTGGCTGTAATGACATGACATAATGTGGGTGGAGAATGCTGATGTATAGAAGTTATAAATAATGTAGAAGCCCAGCTGTTGGACAGGAGACGCTCCAGTGTGCTATTCTGGACCTGTCTGCCACAAAATGAGGTCGTTTTCCCCTTGTGTTAGAAGCATGGAACAAATGCGATGAATGTATAGTTTTGCGGGGAAATGTTGAATTTTAGTGGCAACTATTCTAATTATAATGAGCTCCATTCTGGCTTCTTGGCTGCTTGAACAAATTGCTTTAAAATGCTGAAAAATATGTCTACAAATACCTGGGATCATTAAGTACAGAGTGCAGTCACTGTTGACACCACCTCTTTAATTTGGATCTAAGGAATCCTAATGAGGGTAAAAATATCAATTTTTAGCAGAAAGTCTTATATGCAGGAGTTGCAAGCATTGGCAGCATCTTTGCTCTTTTATAATATTTGAAGAGCTAACTAATGCTGAGCAGGGAAAGACAAGTTACAAGGCATGGGGCCGCTGGGCGGGACATGTTTTCCCCAGCATTGCTTCTCAGAAGTTTAGAGCATAGAGCAGAGATAGCAGGTTTCTGCGTGATGCAGAGGTTTGAGACAGATTAGCTGAAGAAAAGGGTCTGCCGTCTATGGGAGGGAGATTAGCTGCAGCTCTGGGCCACGTAGTTAGAGGAGAAAAACGTGCATGAACCTCCAAAACAGCCCGCCTGGGAGGATTGCTAGGCAGAGGCAGGACTTGTCAACATGGGGCTCTATTGGGAATAGCTCTCACAGCCTGACTGCAGCATGTATCAGGAGAAAATCAGTAAATTATATTCTGCTCTCTTTAACATTTTAAAATTTAAAAGTCTTGCCAGTTCTGCCCAAGAATGAAACCAGGACTGTTGGCATCATTCATCCAAAGTGAGAGACCTTCCTCAAAGCAGCCGGGAGCACCGCGCCTGCTTGGGGTTAGACAGGCACTGTGGCTCTCGCCGGGACGAGCCCTGAGCACCAGGGACATCTGGTATTGCAGAGGAACTAGCATTTGAAACGCCGTGCTGCATTTAAGAGTTTTGTTGAAAATGGGTACCTTCCTGAGCAGGATATGGGTTTTTTTAGTCAGTTATTTTCTGATGAACAGTAATACCTGCCCCTGCAGTAATCCTTCTCTGGAACAATTGCTTGGGCAACCACCACCCGAGATGAACAGTCCTCTTCCATCGCCAGCAAACAGCCATGTGGGAGAGCTTAGACTTAGTCAGCTGCCTGAGCAGGCAGGTTGTCCTCTGCCCCATGACAGGCACAGGGTAAAATATCAGCAAAGAGAAGCTTAATGACATCTGTCCTTCCTCTGGGCCAGCTACCGGTAATGTTTGAGAGATGGAAGTGAATGTCACTAAGAAATTATATTAAAGAAACTGGTGTCGAAAAGAAGAGTGGGGTCACCCTAACGGGGGCACGGGGGCACACTCACCCGCTGCCATGGGTCAGCAGTAGCTGTTCCCCAGGTGAAGGGTTGGTACAGGTGGGCTGAGGCCAGTTTGGCCTTGGGATCCCCTGCCTGGAGTAAGGCAGAGAAACTCCAGTGGCTTGCTTGTAACTCCCAAACTGAAATAGCAGCCTCCTCTTTTCCATTAAGTAGTCCTAGCCATGCCTTTAGGAGAAATCATAAAAATATAGAATCATAGAATCCTAGAATCATTTAGGTTGGAAAAGACCTTTAAGATCATCGAGTCCAACCGTCAACGATGCCCACTAAACCATGTCTTGAAGTGCCTTGTCTATGCATTTTTTGAATACCTCCAGGGATGGTGACACCACCACTTCCCTGGGCAGCCTGTTCCAATGCCTGACAACCCTTTCAGTAAAGATTTTTTTCCTAATATCCAATCCAAACCTCCCCCGGCACAACTTGAGGCCATTTCTTCTTGTCCTATCACTAGTTACTTGATAGAAGAGACCAGTAACCACCTCACTACACCCTCCTCTCAGGTAGTTGTAGAGAGCGATAAGGTCTCCCCTCAGCCTCCTTTTCTCCAGGCTGAACAACCCCAGTTCCCTCAGCCGCTCCTCACAGGACTTGTTCTTTAGACCCTTCACCAGCTTCCTTGCCCTTCTCTGGATGTGCTCCAGCACCTCAATTCTTTCCTGCAGTGAGGGGCCCAAAACTGAACACAGCACTCGAGGTGCGGCCTCACCAGTGCCCAGTACGGGGGGACGATCCCTGCCCTGTTCCTGCTGGCCACACTGTTCCTGATACAGGCCAGGATGCCGTTGGCCTTCTTGGCCACCTGGGCACACTGCTGGCTCATATTTGGCCGGCTGTTGACCAACACCCCCAGGTCCTTTTGTGCCGGGCAGCTTTCCAGCCGCTCTTCCCCAAGCCTGTAGCGCTGCGTGGGGTTGTTGTGACCCAAGTGCAGGACCCAGCACGGAGCCTTGTTGAACCTCACACAATTGGCCTCGGCCCATCGATCCAGCCAGTCCAGATCCCTCTGTAGAGCCTTCCGACTCTCAAGCAGATCAACATTCCCGCACAACTTGGTGTCATCTGCAAACTTACTGAGGGTGCACTTGATCCCCTCGTCCAGATCATTGATAAAGATATTAAACAAAACTGGCCCCAATACTGAGCCCTGGGGAACACCACTCGTGACCCGCTGCCAACTGGGTTTCACCCCATTCACCACGACCCTCTGGGCTCGGCCATCCAGCCAGTTTTTAACCCAGTGAATAGTGCACTTATCCAGGCCACGAGACGCCAGCTTCTCAAGGAGTATGCCATGAGAGGCAGTGTCAAAGGCCTTACTAAAGTCCAGGTAGACAACATCCACAGCCTTTCCCTCATCCACTAGGCGGGTCACCTGGTCATAGAAGGAGATCAGGTTGGTCAAGCAGGACCTGCCTTTCATGAACCCATGCTGACTGGGCCTGATCTCCTGGTTGTCACAGTCTAGGGTATCCATTGTGAGAGCAAACAGCAAACCCTTTTTGGCATGCAAAGACATTAAAGAACTGGGCACTCCACTGCTTAAGCCATGGCATATTTATACATCAGCACGCCCAGAAAGATAGCTGTCCCAGGAGAAATACAGGTAGCTAGTAATAAGAAAAAGCTGAGAGCGCTCTTTTCAGTTTGCATCAACTGCCTAATTATGAAAGAAATAGCCACACCTAGGGAAGCCTCTTATTTTCTTTGCTGCTTCAGCGTGATAGTCTTATAACCTGTCCTGGAATAGATACTCCCTTGACTCAGGGATGTGCTATTATTTTGCAAGGGAGAATCGATGGTGCAGTATTTTCCACACTCAGGGAGAACTGAATTTAGCTGTAGACTACCTTCTTTTCATCCTCTGTCAGCTAAGACGACAACCAGAAAGAAACTAGTCCAGCTCAAAAATACATCTAAAGAGCAGCAAAGAAATTTGGTGATTTTTTTTTCCCCTGGTGTGGAAGCATTTGGAAGAAGTTGTGCATTCCAAATTTGGACTGTTTTGAGGTGAATTATTTTACACAGCTCTGGGCCAAGTTATAAAACATTCTCTATGAAGTAGCTGATCTGACTGCAGGAGTGAGTCAAATGGAAAAGCCCATGTCTCAGTAGGTTTAAAGTCCTCCTTTCAGATATCCACTACAGCTGGAGCATATTATCAAGAAGAAAAAATCTCTTCGGCAGAGAAACAGGGTAGTATATTCTCCCACAGAAGATATTTTTAGTACCTGAAATTTTTGTACTGGAGCCCTTTCTGACTAGAAGATGCATTACCAGTGTACCTGGCAAAAAGCAAATAAGGACAATTCAACAACAAAGATGTCCAAGTGAAAAGGTTTTGCAAAAAAACCAAAGCCAGCATGCTCTTAGGAGAGGCAACTCGGTGTTTTCAGTCAGCCCAAGAAGTGATGTGCAAGGTTGGTGAAATTAGCTCATAGCTTTGTCTTCCACAGTCAGATGAAATGTGTTTTCTTTTTCTGTTTGATTTAGTGGCTATTATGGTTGAAGTTTTCCACTACCTTGTGTAAGGGGTTGCAAGGAAGGCACAAATCAGAAACTCATGTTGCTCTAAAAAATGTTCATGTCTGCCCAGGCTTGCTGAGGATCATGGCTGTGAGCCAAAGGACCTTCTAGAAGTACGGACAAGATGGGATGGGACACTTATCCACATTCCTACCTTGCCCCCTGCCCCCTTGACGCACTTGCCCAGCTGCTTTTCCCCTCTGAACACCTGAGTAGGAGAGCTGAAAAAGCTGAAGGATCTGAAGGAAGCAGGATAGTGTGGTGTAGATTTACCACAGTGAAAGGGGACAACACTTGAAAAAATACCCATGTTGGGAGACTGGCTGCTGCAAAGCTCAATGGAAAACCTAAGCAGAACAAGAAAAACCCACTAGGATACCTCGAATGACTGTCGGGAGGTGCATCAGTGGGAGAATTAAGGGGGCAGAACATCTTCTACAACAGTGCAAGACTGTTAGTGGGCCTGGGGAAACCGATTTATCTGGGTGGTTTTGAAGGTCAGCAGTCTCACCACAGAGCTGGACCCTTCACTCCCTCCAAAAGATCCATGCGTTTTCCTTTATGATCGGCCTCACTGTCAGAAATTGCTCGTTTGTCTGAAAGCTCAGGCGTGCAGAGCTCAGCCCTGCTGGCTCCTGCTGCCCAAGGCTGTGGTACACGTGCGGGGTCGTTTGCACAGCGTACTTGAATGTCTGCGTGGGTGTGAACGTGTCCCCCCTGCTCAGCTACAAGGCTTAAATTGCAGAGAGCCACCAGTGGGCAGCTCCCAGGGCTGCAGGAAGAGATGTAGGACCGATCATCACTGTGGTGTTTAATACTTCACTACATAAAGCATCCAGTGAAATGGCTGCAAAGAGCAAATGACCTGTTTGATACAATTGTACGTAATTTATAGTTCCTTACACATGTGATGTTTGATTGTGTGGCACTTAGGACCGGAGGGGAGGAGACCCAGCACAGGAGAGGGGCAGATTTCCTTTTCAAGCTTTTACGCAGATTGTCCCACTCTGCGAGTTGTCCCACCTTAAGCTTCTCTATTCATGGAGGTTTTTTTTTCCTCCAGTTTGTTATTACTGTGATCTGTGTTCCCCACCACCACCTTTCAGAGACTAAAATCTTCCAGTAGCTCTTGACACGTTTCAGAGAAAGATCAGGCAGGGGAAGTGAGCTGTGGTTTCATCTTGGGGCCCTGTCACAAAGGGTAGGATAGCTGGCTGCTAAATTATACCAATTTCTGAATTTCAGTCTTAATTGTCATCGCAACAAGCATGGAGGGTGTGTGCACAGCAACATGTGCTTTCAATAAAGCTGCTATTATTGTTTTCATAATGCTTCCATGATTACCCCAGGGTCTTGTACAAAGTCACCAGACATACAGCAACAAAAAAAATCCCCTCCCGTCCTCCAGTATCAAAATGTCTTTGCAGAGCCAGTGCCAGCACCAGGCAGCATTGTGGTAGCCCCACCACTCTGAGTTCTCACACTTCTCAGATGTCCCCTTAACAGCGTTTTCCCCTCCAGCTAGGAACAGCGCTCAAGTCACATAAAGCAAAATTCTTGCGAATCCTCTAAAACCCATTGACAAATGCTGTGGTGTCTGTTCTCCCCAGATAGGACCTCTGACTTTATATGTCAAATGAAGTCTGCCCTTGTCTAATGTATTGTGCATCTAGGTAGGCTGTTCAGCACCTAGCATCCTTGGGTGGGTTTGCATTTCCAGGTAAGAGGACAGGGAGGTCTTCTAATCCTCTTACCATGATGTTTTGAAGTAGCCCAGCTGGAAACTGGAGTTAAGGAAAGCTGAAGCGCTTGAAAAAAAGTCACACTTATTCGGGATAAAGTACAGACCTCCCAAGGATGAAAGTGCTAACTGAAGGCCGTGTGTGCAGAGGAGAGCCCACTGCGTGCACATTTATCTGTCCCTTGTCACCACTGCAACCCTCTTAATAGCTCTTCTCAGCCTCTGCTTAGGTGGAACCCCACTGACTTCACTGTCCCTCTGACATCCACAGGGTTCGATGTCGTGCAGTGAATGGAGGGTGCCTACTGTTACCTCATCCTAGAATTATTTCAGTCAATGGAAGCTTAATAGTTCCTGAAATGGGAGGAAGAGGTTGCTTAGCCAGGGGTATAGTTGTTCTCCAAGTACAGTGTTAGCCAGTTTGGCTTTCTGAGTTGGTGGTGGACTGTGGGTAATTGCAGAGTTTCACAATGCAGAGCTTTATAGGAGAAAACATCAGAATGGGATGAATTCTGCCCAGGTAAGCTATATTTATTGCACAATAACCAGAATACCTAGATTTGAACTATAATCCTGGCATGCCTATTTGCAAAGGCTGTGGCTACCCCAAGCAAAACTTTATCCCAGTTCTTCTTCCTGTACACACTCTTCTGATTTGATTTTTATTTTGTAACTATTGACTACCACCTCAAGGAGACAGAACTGAGTTCCTCCTACTATAAAAAAAAATACACAGTAGCAAGTATCTCAGAAGACTTTCTTTCAGCAGTGAGATCTGCAGCTTTACTCCATGTAGCTTCTGGTCCCTGATGGCAGGCCACAGGGATACTCAGTTGGGTGTTCTGGTGTCCAACACAAAGATACTTGAGGGCTTGTTGACGTACCAAGATTAAAAGGCACAGTTAGAACAGTACAGGTCAATACAGAGTGGGTAAAGTTACCAGGCTGTTTTTTTGAGAAATAGATGGGTTTGTTGTTGTCCAGATGCCTGGTGGGTAAGTTCTGCTCATCTGAGCACCTCCTTGATGAGTATATTCTGACTACACTGATACAGCACCTTCTCGCATTGAGTGCAGAGGTGTTTTAAGACACCTTCACACTATCTGACTGTAGCTCATGCCCCAAATAGTTTTGTAATACAGCTTTCCAGTGAAGAGCAAGATTTATTCTCTTTTACAGGAAAGATGCATCTGCAGTATACCTACTCTGAACCAGAACAGCAAGACCTTGGTTATTTGGTTTTATTTTCTCTTCTTCCCCTGCGGTTCCTACATGTATGCACATTTCATGTATGAGCATTTCTGCCGGCTTTCTGCAACTGATAATTGCAGAATGCAGCTTCTGTTTCCTGACCAGCTTTTCATGTACAAAAGGGTAAGACCACGTTGTCCTGGACGTGGGTGTGCAGGCTGCTGCGTTCAGTGGCCGACACCGACGGCTACAGAGGAAACTAGAGGAGCCACGTGAGCTAGCTCACCTGCAGTGAATGTGGGGCAAGCAACCTCAGCATCTGCCCTGTGTGCAAGCAGCTGCCATGGAATAGTTGATGTTTTACAAAAGCCCACATGCTCAGACTACAGTAATTTGGCACAAACCCTAAAGGGCTGTGTCTTACCTGCTGGTTCACAGAGCCGTGTCCTTAAAGCCCGCTGCATCCATCATGCCTCTTGCAGCAGAGTTCAAGAACAAGCTGATCCCATCCCCTCGTTTTCCTGAACGAGTTGTGTGTAGTTTACTGAGCATCTTTTCAGCAACTCTGCCATTTCTGTCTGCCGCTGCTGCTGCTCTGCCCACACCAGCCACTGCTGGGTTATTTGCTGCCTGGGTCAGTAAACTGTGCTGGCTTACCCCACAGCTGGGAAAATCCTCCTTTCCCGGTGTGAAAAGGTGGGGTGCAGGATGGATCGGTGACCACCTGCATTCGCACGCAGCTGGCAAATACAGAGTCCCAGCCTGCGGTCCCTTCTGGGAAGGCCAGGCAGTAGCCAAGTTGGGCAGTTCAAGGGCTAGCACAAGCCACGACATGACTGCGCTGCATTGGTATCGCTGGCAGCTCTGCAAATAACACCTCAGATCCCACGGAGCACAACTGGCTCTTGTGCTCCCAACAGTGCTCTGCTAACCAAGCAAGGACTTTCCTTCTGCACCGGTCTCAGCATTCAAGTGTTCTTAGTAATACTCTCCAGATAGCGCAGCATTAAATTGAAGCTGGGGACTCGTTTGATGGAAAACAAACAAGTAACATCTGCCCCAACCTCAAATAAAACCAACCTCACAAGTCTTTTCAAGGTCTGCATCAGCTTTTACAGAGACACAATTATTTGCCCCGCTGCTGCCAACTGGTTTCAATGCTAGGAGAAGTGAGTCCATATGTTACAGCACAAGTTGTTTGCGAAACGCCTGATGTGCAAATAAAATGGATTAGAAAGTTCCGTATCCTCACCAGAGCAAATGAAACAGAAATAACTTTTTCCTTCATGCTTACAGGTTCCAGGAGGAGTGGACTCGGGACGTCATAGCTCCTGGGTGTTGCAAAGGCAACGATCATCTGCCTGTGTTAACCAAGAGCAGTAGTGCACCTGTGAAACACGCTGTACCAGGACACAACACTGCAGTACGGACAGTGAATTCAATACATGTCGTTGAAGTCTATGGACATAAAGATAGTTATAACAAACCGAGCTGTCAGATACCTGGATAGCTGATGGCTGAAATACAATTGCTCCTCTGGACCAAAATGAAATTTGCATAGAAATACGTGCCTTAAAGACAACATAGAAAGTTAATTATTCATATGAATTTGAAAGTTTTCTATATTCCAAGATGGTTATTTAACAGAAATGCTTCAAGGTCTGATACAAATAAAAAAATGGACATTGAGGCTGGCAGTCCATAGCCATTCTCTATGGTGTGCTATGTATTGTGACCATGGCAAAAGCATAATATCATTCTTCTGTACCTCTAGAGAGAAATGGTAGCCAGTTTGTATAGTTGCTTCATACAAAGTCACTGATGATAATTACACATGCGTAAGATTGCAACCTTCTTTTAACCAGTGTTTTTTGTAAGCATTTCAGAATGAAAAATCCCCCATATTTTTACACAGTAGTATGTTAGAACTACAATAAAATTTTGTTTTTAATTAAAAGCCCCTGTTGTTTTGTATCAGGAAGGCCTTTTTGTTTAATTCATCTGCTCCGCATTTAGAGACCATGTGAGACTGGGTGCCGTAGAGGCACACCTCCAGATCCACCAGCCTGTCGGAGAGGGGAGAGCATACGGAGGGGTGTGCAGCCTTACTGTGGCACACTTTGCCCTGGCAGGGAGCATACCATTGACCGCCTAGAGCTGGCGTACGTGTCGCAGCGCAGGAGAGCACCGGCGTGATGGCTTGCGGCTGGGGAAGGCGGTGCAGCCTTGCTGGAGCAGCGTGGCCCCAGATGATCGCTGCAGCAGCCCTGTGAGAGTGCTCCATATAAAGGGGTGATGTCATTTTTTGGAAACCTGCCTTCTTTTCCTGTTATTAATCTGTTCGCTGTGTGAGGAAACAAGGAGGGGGCGGGTCTTGTTTTGTCCATTTTGAATAGTTAAGTAACTGATGTGGCTCTTATTCTGCTGTTTATATGCACACACATGTATACCTTAGAGTTACAGTATAGTTATTTTTGTTCAAGTTGAAGCCTTATTTATTCTCCGGTCATCAGCTGTCTAATGGGTATTGTCACATTCCTGTCATCATGGAAATATGATCTTATAGCAAGCTCCAGTAATTGTTTTATTGTATATCCCGCTTGTTATGAATCAGGTATCCTCTTAAGACCTTCAGTTCTGAGGTTTCGGTTTTGAAATTCAAATTATTGTAGCTTGCTGGCGGGCCTAGAAATGCCCTGTTCATCCTGGCCATACTCACCAGAGATCAAAAACACGTGCTTGAACTTCAGCTATGTGGAAGTTGCAGCAAAGGAGCCTTTTTTTTTTTGTTCCTAATAAGCTCGGTTCTTCTATACATTGCAGCAGGCTGCAGCCCTGCGATGCACTTTGTAATATGTGCTGCAAAAAGGAGAATGGATATAATTCTCAACATTCATTCCAATTAAGTTCTCAATTCATTAAACTAATACTAGGCAATGTTTATCAGGACACATTTGTGCTGCGAACCATTTTGCCTGCAGTTTTTCGGTACCCTGCCAGACCCAGCCAGCTTCTGTACCCAGATGCACTCTTGCATCCCATATGCAGCGTTTGCTTCTGGCTGCGTGTGGGGCTGGCACCGGCTCCGTTGCCTCCACGCCACCAGCCCAGCTGCGGCCGCGCCAGGCAGCTCGCAGGGTCGCTGGCGATGTTTGGGAGGATGCAAAGGGGTCAGAACGATTTTGAGAAAAATGTGTTCTAAAGTCTTGGCGCAAGGCAGTCCCTAAGAGGGGCCAGCTAGAGGCCCTAGCAGGGTGCCCGCAAGTGGAAAATGAGATGCAAGGATGTGAAATCTCTGCACGAAGCTATGCACTCCGGCCGTCACAGCAGCAGCTCTTCCTCACTGCTGGCGTGGGGCTTTCTGGCAGGACAGCTGGGAATGGCTGGGCTCCGTTCGCCGGAGGAAAGCACTCCCGGGTCCTGTTTGAGAGCGAAGGCTTGAATAGCGTCAGTGGTGAAAGTCCGCAGGTGGATGAGAATAAAATCAAAATGTGTGAAAGGAGCATAGAGACAAACAAAGGCTGGGAAAACCAGCCAAGCATCCGAGATGCTCCTGTACATATGGCTGGTACATTAAAATTATATGCAAAGAATTTAAAGACTCTCCACATAATAAAAGTTAAAACTGAATAAGAATTACTAGTGCTTGTGGGACACATGATAGGACTAGGATCTTGGCATGGTAAATGATAGCTTGTTCCAAGTAGGACACATGAGAAGAAAGGTCTATACATTCTCTGAAGTTCAGCATGAGGTGAAATGCTCATTAATTAATGCCTGTGGTTGGAGAACAAAGGGCGAAGGAGCGTGGAGCATGGGCTGCTGGGCGTCCAGTGCTGTCTCTGCAGTTAGGAGTAGCTGGGAGAAGAAGTTTACTTGGGGAAATAACAGAACCATCTTTAATATTGGGTGACTTTATTTGTCTAATTCTCTGCTGGAAGAGTGTACAACCATGAGGAGTTTGAACGTATGTCTTGGTGACTGCTTTATTTCTGAAGGTGATGGGAAGTGGGGTGGCAGTTGCTTCTGACTATAGCAGGGAAAAACCTGTTAAAAATCAAAAGTGACATTTGGGTGAATGTGAAAATAAGTGACATTACATTTTTAAGAAGAAGAGGAAGAGCAGCAGAGTAAGGAAAATGGGCTTCAAAAAGGCAAATTTTGACATACTGAAATAACAAGTATAAAGGGTCTAAGCTGAAACAATATCTGATAGATGGAGCGCAGGAGAGCTGGCATTCACTAGCAGAGACTGTTTAAAGGCATGCCAGACAAACCTGATGCAGAAGACAGCAAAAAGTCTGATACAGCTGCCTCAGGAAGTCTGAGGACATGAAAATCAGAGTGGAAAAACTCAAAAAATGGAAATGTGGCAGATGACTGAGGAGCACCACAAAAAGAGGTGAGTGGAGCTCTTCAGAAAGGTAAGAGGTAATGTGAGTTACAGCAAGCAAGGGAAATGAAAGAAGAGAAAAACACAGTGGAAGAAACAGTAAAAGTACAGGTAAGGTATTGCTTGGGAAAAGCAAAAACGGACCAAGAGAGGACAACCACTTAATGACTACTTTGGATCAGGCATCATTGAAATGTTCACTGGTTAATGCAATTAATTTCAACACAGGACTGGGATTACAGCCTAGAATAAAGCAAGAAAAAGACCACCATATTAAGATAAGTTTGATTCCATGATGAAATTCTTCCTAAAGCACTAAGGAATCAGCTAAGCAATCATTGATACAGCTTCAGGAAACTGTGAAGGGACAAGGGAGGTCTTAGAAGATAGGAAAGGGCAAATTTTTAATAAAGGGCAAGTAGAGAACGTCAAGAAGTAGCAGAATGAAGGTGCGTCTCCAATATCCAGAAAGAGTGTAGGACAAATGATTAAACGATCAGTTTGCAAAGAAGGCACATCTCAACCTAGGATTAAACAGAGTTGTAGGCATGGGAGGGAACTGCTCTGTACTAGTAGTATCATGCCTGACTTTTCAAAAGCAGATAAGGTACACGTGTGAAGGGTGGCCCAGTTATGCTTCATCCTGCCTCTCTGCAGCTCTTCCGAATTTTCTTCCTCTTCCACATCTTTGTGATTATGTTAATTGGATTTCATGATTTAGCTCCCTGGCATTTTAATTTTATCACGTGACTTTAAAATGTGATAATATGATTGCAAGTCACTGAGTGAAATAAATTCACTTGTTGGGATGTCTGGGTGAACACACTGTGTGAGAAGGGAGCCCAGTTACTCTGTTCTACAGATGAGGCCAATCCGAGTAATGTTTGATGGGGGAAAGGAAAACCTTGAGATGACAAGGGCATTGATAGCCATGGGAAGCAACAGAGAACGTAGGTAAATTTACCATCTTTGTGCCAGAGCATTGGATTACTATCATTTATTTAGGCGTCTAACACAAGAGGCAGCGAAGTTACAACAAGATAAGGAAACAACACCCATACTGTTTTTGTAAGATTTGTGGCTCCGTTCCCTCTGGGACTGTGCTTAGTTTATGACGGCTGCACCCCCTGGAGTTAGCTTTATTGCTCATGTAAACATTATTTATTGTCAGAAGAAAAATAAAAGTGCTGTGCAGGAAGGAGATGAAAGCAGCTGAGAATCTCAAATAGACATTTAAAAACTCATATTTATTAAGTTAACCCTTAAATGTTTGCCAGCCAGTGGTTTCAAATGGATTCAGGCTCCCACTTCTGCTACAGAAGACTTGCATTTCCTTGTATTTTTATGGAGCTGATGGCTTGCATTTAAAGAACAAGTTAAAATGCTACAATCTCCATAAACAAGCACAAGACAGCCCCCTTCCTGCATGGATGCTTATAAATTAATTGATGTACATTACAGTATGACAGGATAATTCTTCACAGATTTAAAAACTGGCAACAGTGTTTATCAGAGCAATTGCTTATTTGCATTCCCTCACCCTGTATTTTAAAACTGTTTTCCTAGAGCAGGTAACTCTGCTAAGGCTGTTGCACTCGTCTGTTGTTAAGCTTTGACTGCTTGCAGAAAACCAAAAGACAGTTTTTAAGATCCTATGCTAAACAGGGAATGGTTTTGAAGCTAGCGGACTACTATTTGCTATAGGAGGGTATCTGATCCTTACTTCCTTTTAAATGAAAATTCATTCTTTGAAACAAAGGAAAGAATGCATTTGCCATGCTGGAAACCTGCAGTGCCTGAACCTGGGAAGTGCTGAGTGCTCTGCATGGGAACCCACTGAACCCCGTACCTGCAGCAGTAAGTCCTTACAGAAATACCTCCTGTGGGGAACACGTACTTGTATTTGTGGGATATCACAGAGTATAGTGTTGCCAGATCCTGTGATTTTTGTCACAAGTCTCGTGATATTTTCTTAAGCCACAAATGGTGGAGTTGGATGAATATGTGAAAATCACAGCTTCTATTTAAAAAGTGTCTCACACTTGAATTTAAAGGGAGAAGTTTCAGTCCTGAAGTGTCAAACAACAGAAAAAACACACACGTCTCTGAAGTTTCTTTGATGGTATTGACATGATTTGGGGGAGGCCTGACTCATGCATGATTCATGAATACTTAAGCTATCAATGTATGTATGTGTGTATGACCTTGACATGTCTTGAAAGAAAGGGAACGACTACATTTTGATCTTGATGGAGCAATGAAGCTTGGGATGGACACCAGAGTATCTACCGTAGAGTTAGCATTGCTCTCATGGAGACTTCCACATGGATTTTTGGCCATGCAGGCTTTCTCCAGGACACCTGCCCCTTGAGTATTATTCTGGAAGTCTCTAAAGATGCTGTTTTCCTCAGCATGCTCTGCCGCTGACAGTCTAACTTCTGGTTATGGGCTAGTATTGTTCAAAGTTTCCGTGAGAAACCCAGAGAAGAGGCAGGACTGTGAAACTGATGGCATGTGACAACCTGCAGGAGGTGGCCCATACCACTGGTCTGAAACAGCATGGCACGGGAAAGCAGGAGTCCTCCAGTTATACCAGACATTGGCTGTAAGAACAGGATATAAATGACTGATGGTCAGGCAGAGATCTCTAAAAATTTTGCTTCCAAAACATCCCAGTCATCAGTGATGTCTTAGAAGCAGAGTAACTAAATGAATCTGCTATAACTTATTGTCAGATGCAAATGGCTTTTGCAACTGTTTACTTTCTTTTAACAATGTCACGCAGCACAACTTTTTAATAACTTTAATTAAAGGGTAGATGTAATTGAATCTTCCGCTTGGAAGGACCAAGAAGAAAATTTGGCAACGTGCCAGCTGGTAGCTTTTGAGATGACTTACAGTTGCACGCTTTCATAACATTGATAGCACAGCATGAAGCTGTTGAACTGTGATACATATTTTATTTTGGTTAGGGATTTCTTAAGTGTTCTGTGGAAGTTTCAGGGAAGATCCACATAAATGCTACCTGATGACATCTGATACGGTTTACAAGTTATCTGCAGAATTTACACTACTTTAAATACTGTAGTGCAGTACTTCTTGTGCCCAGAAAAAACACCTGAGGCAAGAGTAGAAAGCAACGTCACAATGAGCACCTTGCAGGTGGAGGACCTCCAGCCAGAGCTGAGACCTGCATGCTCCTCTGGCTTGCTTCAGAAAGGTGGCTACACTTGATTGTGTCTATAGGCCTGTTTCATCTTCAGCACATTTAGTAACTGTTGAGAAGTTTAAGATCTTTCGGGGCGGGGGGGGGGGGGACAGTAGGGTAGGGTAACCGACAAATGATCAGAAGTCCAGAAAAGCTAGTGATATATGTTCAAAATATCCTTGGGACTTGTTTCCCCTCATCTTGGGCTTATTTCCCCACAAGAAACAGCTTGACAAGTCAGCCCACAGGCAAAAGCCAGATAACAACCTCCAACAGGGGTAAAGCAAGGTTCCTCTATGACATTTTAATAAACTCTTGCTACGGGGTGGAGCAGTACCTTTCAGATTTCAGGTGGTATTTTGAGCTACACCTCATAACACATGACTATGTAAAATCTGATCAACTCCTGTCCCCCTAAAAGTGATAACAAGGAACCTCATTTGTTTCTACCTTCAGTAACCTGAGCAGGTGACCTTTTCTACTTATTTTTTAAGGACTATTATGAAGAGAGAGATTATTGAGAGAGCCCATGTTGAAAGGCTCTTGTATAATTATTCCACAACCAATAGCCATTTCTATTGTCACTGCACCCAGAACGTATCAGCTGGTGGGAACACTGTGTAGTCCCCAGCACCCTGCACATTAAGATGTTTCAAAAGCCAGTCTCCATTCCTAGTAGCTAACGCTAATGCAATGATGGAAACACGAAACTCCTCTGGCACAGCAGCGAGCGAGGCAGTGAAAGTTCATCTGGTGTAAAGCAGAGCAGAAGCAGCTTGTTCCCTGATGCTATACTTAAGCATGTGTGTGTTCAGACTGCTCATGTGTTTCAAGGTCAAGGTCAAGGTCAAGGTCATGGAGTCTGCAGTGGCTTCTAATCCGTGCCCAGATGCTGGCCTTTAATTCATAAATCCCGTGTGTTGCATGTTGGCTGCATACCATCCTTTCTGTCCTTCCTGGCCCGTGGTGTCAGGTGAGGCACTGAGCTGGCAGGGTGATGATTTCCATGTGAGGACACCATAGACAAAGTGGCTTTGTTCTCTCCCTGGAGCTCTGCTGAATGTCAGTTGCCAAACCTGTCAGCTGTTTATTTATACACCTATTTTAAGGGGAGGATGCTCAAATGGCTTTATTAGCTTCCTGCCTTCAAAGAATTTCAATGTTTTAGGTTTTTTTAGAAAAAAAAAAATTAGTTGAGTATTTTTTCTCATGTGTATAATTTCATTTGTATTTTACAAGGGAGCAGATATTGAGCTAAGTGTGGTTTTGAACATGTATGTGAAGCTGGCTGTTCATTATCCCATGTACAACCTAACAGCCAACACAGTAACTTCTATAATATTTTCAAGATGATTTATGATCAGTATACAAGGGCTTATTCTATACACTGACTTTTCCATTGTGCCAGGAACAAG
The DNA here is from genome assembly GCF_026419915.1 of Harpia harpyja. Classification (NCBI taxonomy): domain Eukaryota; kingdom Metazoa; phylum Chordata; class Aves; order Accipitriformes; family Accipitridae; genus Harpia; species Harpia harpyja. The sequence goes on from NC_068969.1 coordinate 627,012, forward strand.
AGGTACCCAAGTTTTCCATTATCTGCATCATGTTCTTGTTTTACTAACACCACCAAAATTTTCAAGGATAGGGTGTCATACAGCAGAATCGAGGTGCATGTAATTCACTCATGTAATGAATACAAGAAGTTAAAACTGACCAGGGATTTCCAGACCTGTGGATGCTCCAGGCTGTGATTTCACCTGTCAATTCTGTTCACATCTAATACTTTGGCTTAGCTGGTCGGGGATAAAGAGCTGAGAACTTGCGGCACAGCTTCTGCCTTTGTGTTTGGAGTCAGAATCGTTTTTTTCGTCTCCTTCTAACCAACGAAGAAATAAAAGGTGATTATACCAATAAAAATACTATGACTATATGAATAAGACTGGAAAATTACCCATTCTATATGCAAAGCAATCCTAGAAATTATTAGCACAAAAAAATATATAAATCCCATAACTCTGAGTAAACAAACATCTTGGTTTTCAGAGCTGATTACACGTCCCTTAAAATCAACAGCAAACTGCTGCTGGCTCCCAGGCGCGAAGGAGCAGCCCCACATTTGCACTCCCGGGGTCTGTGCTCCCAGCAGCTGTGACCCACAGACACCCAGGAGGTCTTGGCCGGCTGTGCGCAGCCGGACCCGCTCCTTCCCAGTGTACTTTCGCTTCTCCAGCTTGCCAGTGACCTCTGCTCGTCCAGGCAAGGAGGACAACACTCCAGCTGCCCCGCTGCTATATGTGTACCGGGCACAGCACAAACCTGTGAAACCTATGGATGATGCTCTACAAGACATGTAAGTGCCTATTTTTAATGAGGAAATTGGGCAAAATGACCGGTCTGAAAAGTCCGAATCTGCAGGAACAAAAGTGCGGAGCCAGGAAGGGCAGCAGCTCTGACGGGAGTGGCCAGCCGGTTGCCGTCTTCCCATTTTTTTTTTTCCTTCTTAGAGTCTGTTTTTATAAATGATCAGCTAAAACTTGCTGAAGGGAGCTTAGTGTGTAATTTGAGCTTTTAAGAAATATTTCATTGTATTTTCTTAAACACAAAGAAAGACTTTGTTAAAGGAACTGCCTGCACTGTCTGGATTTAATTTGCTCCTAAAGAGATCCAGTCCTCTTCAGCTGTGGGAAAATAAGAAACCATATTGTGATTTAACAATTAACAGATAAAACAAGAAAACACTACATGCCGATGCTGCCAGGACAAGGGTAATATTTAGTAAATCAAATAATTCACTCAAATAAACAAATCAGTCAGTTTAGCAGGGGGGAAACAGCAATGGCTTTTGAGATTAGCTAACCAGGAAATACATCTGCTGTCCTTTAGATGCTGGGAAGTAAAACATTGTTGGGCTGGTCACTTAGCTTAGCCACTAAATTAGGAGATAGAAATCTGAAATGAATCACAGAGGTTCAGAAAGGAGTTGGGCTCTGTCGATGCAGCATGCCTGCCGTCGGCAGGAAGCGAGGGCTGTGCACAGTGCCACTCAGTCTCTGAACGAAAATCGGCGTTCCTCGCCTCAAAGAGCGTAAGGGTTTTGCAGCACTACTCGCGTACGGCTCATTGCTGTTACTGGTACCGAGAGCGTGTGTCCTCCCCATCCGGCTGTGCTCTTTGAATGTCACAGATCATACCGTGGGAGGGGATTCGGTGGCCCAGCTCCAGCCAAGTATGTGCCTCCCCGGGGACGTGCCCTGTGCATGGGACGGGTGTCCCTCTCCGCTGCCTCTGCCATGGCCGTGCGACTCCCCGAGGACCTGTCTTTCCAAGGCAAACCTAACAGTGATACAGCTGCAGAAGTCTTGCGTGCCATGGGCATGAGGAGGAGATATATTTAACCCTTGATTCTTGTTTCATTATCTGTGTCTATAGGACAAAAATATCTCCAGGCAACGTGGCACTGTATGTGGCAGCACTCCTGAATGACGGATTTTCACTTCCATTTCACTCCCAGTGCTCAGAAACAGTCTGCTAAAAAGCATTTAAGATTTGTATTAGAGATTTCAGTCTATGTCACATTAAGACGACCAGGTTTTCAGTTTTGTGGTTTAGGTTCTGGTAGCGATTCCAGGGAAACTTTTTAGCAGAGCACAAAATGCAGTGAATTCACAAGAGTATAAAATGGTCATAAAAACAAATCCTCAGCATGCCCATACTACCACTGCTTCTTAGTACTAGGCAACACCTCTTGCTGTAATATTTTAATATACATATGAAATAGTCTTAAAAATATGATGAAAGGATTATAAAATGACAGTTTCCTTTCCACAAGGTGCCTGTTTCTGTCACTACAATACATTGCCAAAAATCACTCTGATACAGGCATGATGAAGGTCTCCATGTGCAATAATAATAATAATAATAATAATTCAAAAAACTATTTTCATGCTGTTCTGAAGATCTGGATTCCTGAGGGTAAATGGAATAAACTCAGGATGTTTATACTCTATTCGTCTTCCCAAGGACACGCACCATAAATGTCACAGCATTTGACGCACTAAAAATATTTCAATGAGGTTTTTTTTCCCATGTTCTTACACTTTCTAGATAAAGAAGCTGCTTTCATTTGTAGTACGGAGGTATAGACCAACATTTTCAAGAGTAAACGTGGGGGTGCAGGTATCTTGTTTGTTAATGAAGATGCATATAATCGTGTGAGTTTCAGCAGTTCTCGCTGTGCTCACCAGGAAGGTCTCCGTGATGAGCTCCTCGGAGCCGCGGCACAGAGAGCACAGGGGTGTGCGATACGGTGCTGGGGTGGGACACCGCTAGAAACTCCACCCTGGCAGGCAAGGCCAGGCACCAAAACCAAAGGTGAGAGTATCAGAAAAAGAAATTATCTGGAAGAAAGCTTCAGGACTGTGTGGCTAACCCTGCTAGCTGGAATGCTGCCCCGGGACATGCTAGAAACGCCCCAGTACACCCCAAGCACAATCTCTGGGGTTGCTCTGGGTATGACACTTCCTCCGTGAGACCACCAAGTGGCAGCACTTGCAAACTTCCAGCAAATTCTCTTTTTTCATCTTTTTTTAACTCCGGCTAGCTGGAGCTGTGTCTCATAAGAGGGTGTACAGCATGTATCCAAGCGCAAAGTCAAGTCCTCGCTAAATCCTTTCTTACCTCCCGTTTGGCAACTCGTGCCTACCCTGTAGGCTTCAGAAGTCCCGGCCTGTCAGTCGGGACATGCTGACTTCCAGCTTCAGTGCTACAAATTCCCAAGACGCCACACCACTCCAAGCAAGGGGCCGTACCTTTCGTTATCTCTCTGTTTAACCAGTCCTGGTATATTGGTCTAGCTTTTACACGCTTGGGTTAAGATGGCACAGAGGCAAAACAGGACAAACCTTTCAGGATCTTGTGGACTAGTCGTCATCCACGCAATGGTCATGTTTCCTGGGTAAGGGTGCGTCTTGCTGCCTGGGGACTTGCTACTTAAGAGAAGCTGTTTCAGTAAGAAGCACCAGTGCGAGTGCAGTTGTGGGCTTGAAGCATTTTATGTACCAGTCTGGAGGCAGCTTTGCCTCCTGTGATTTTAATCTCTCTGGAAGATTTCTGTCCCTCTTCAACATAAACATTTTCTTCACGGTTTCAACACAAGTCATGATTACAAATCACCCTGTGCCTTTGCCATGCTAGAAATCCGCCTTTTCCAATACATTGTAATACACCAGATTTTGCAGTAAAAAAAAAAAAAAAATCTGCAGTAATAAATAATATATCCCTTCCTTTATCGTGATTTGCAAAGCTAAGGTTCAGCCTCGCTCCTCTGCAGCATGGATACCTAGGAAGGCATATTGTCCTCCACACCTCGCTGGGTAATTTAATGCTGATGAAATTTTGCGCTAGCAGGAGCTTTTAGAACGCACAGATTTCCTTGTACTTCTTACCTCATGAAGTTAATATATCCCAATTAATTAGATGCTCCACTGCAAGCTTTTCTCCGCTTGAGAGAAGTCGTCCCTGCTCCTTGGACTTGAATAACTACCTGGCAAACTTGCCTTCCGCATCAGCGCTGCATTTAACCAAACGTGTACGGCGCTGCAGCTCGAGAAAGACTACCGGTTGCATTCGGGCGTAACGAAAAGGTAGAGAGGGTGCCTCGAACAGTGAAATCACTTGTGGAATGACTCTTTGTGCACTGGGTGGTCTCCCGCCCGCCAGATGGGCAGGCGTCAATTCGCACCGTCCAGCGGCACCACCGCCCCGGCTGACCGGCTGAGCGCAGTCCGCCCGCCCCGGGCTGTCAGGGCGACCGCAGACCCGCCGCCGCCGGCAGCGCCTCCTCCGGGCCCGGCAGGCGCCGCCCCGCCCGGCCCGGCCCGGCCCCGCCGCCGTCCTCAGCAGGAAGGCCGGCTACCCGCCGGCGGGCCGGGGCCGCCATGGCCGGTGAGTGCGCGGCGGGGAGAGCCGGGGCGAGCCCGGGGGCTCGGCCGGCGGCGGGGCCGGCTCAGGCGGGAGGCGGTCGCTTTGCCGAGGCGGCGCCGCCGCTTCGCTCCGGGGGTCCGTGACTGGAGGCGGTGGGGTGGCGCCGCGCCGTTCGCGAGGGCGGGTGTTTTGGTGCCTTCGGCGCGCCGTACTCGGGCCGCCGTCGGCTGCGGGGGCGGCCGTGGCTGCCTGATGGCGGCTCGCCCGCGGGCCCCCGGGACGCCGCAGCGGCCCCGCGGGGGGACGCTCCGCGGGTGGCGGCGCGGCCCGTCCCGTGTCCCCGCGGCCCTGGGGAGCGGGCGCCGCCCGGCCGCGCCGCCCCTGGTGTGGGCGCCGGTTCCGGGCAGCCTCCCGGCGGCGGGGGGGGGGGTGTCTTACAGGGGCGGGTCGGAGCCGGCGCTGGGGTTTGCGGCCCCAGCCAGGCCCGTGCCCGAAGCGGAGCGCTTGCCTTGCCCGGCCGAGGGCGGCGGTGTGCCGTGCCCGCCTCCAGGCGTAGCCGGTGCCGGATTTCGCACCTCGGCACGCCGGGCCCACGCTGCGTGTGGGTGAGGAGAGACCCGCCGCGGAGGCCCAGCCTCCACCTTCCGCGTGTCGGGAGCGTGGCTCCGCAGCTGCGGTGCGCGCCGGCTCTCCTGGCTACTGATGGCCCCCTTGTTTTAGCCTTTGTACGAAGCAGCTCGGAGGACTGGGAGCGTGTCACGAGTGCCACGCCTGAGTATCAGGAGCATTTTAATATTTTGCTCACGGTTTTACCTTTTTTTCCTCTTCTGTTTTTAAAAGATATTTCAGGTGAAGATGAGACACTGAACTTGCTGTCAAAGGCTCTTGACTTCTGGTTACTAACTTGCCAGTAGCAGCAGCAGCGGGTGGCAGTGGGGGAGGGCGGCAAGTCGTCTTTCACCTCTGTATCACCGCTTCCAGCTCAGAGGAGCAGAGCCGTTGCTCTTCATCGGGGGTGCATTTGGTAACCAGTGCAATCTCATCATCTCAGACCATTTCTCTGCAGCCGGATTCCTTCTTAAATCCTCAGCAGACCTTTCTTGGGCTCTTGAAAGGGAAAAGCCAAAACCTAAATTAGCGTTAAGCTAACATTTTGTTGAGAGACTTTTCCAGCTCTTTGCTGAGGTGCTTCAGCAGGGAGTTTGTATGGACGGGTACAAATGGCAGGTCACGTGCCTTCAGGTTTTGGTTGTCAGCTTGCCTTTACAAAGTTGATGAAAGTCATCCAGGAGTTTTACAGGAAGTTGCCACCTGTGTTTGCGCTGCACAGGAGCAGATACCATTGAGGTTTTTGGAATTGATGTTTACAAATTATGTGTGTTGTTACAGAGAATGTCAGAGGGATGTGGTGGGTTTTGTGTCTGTTGTATTTAAATTTATCTGCTTGTGATGATCCTGTCTGTTTGCTTGGTAAATTGAAGGAGGCTTTTAAGGGAAAAACAAACAGAAGATGAAACCGTAATAAAGATGCAGTGGTGTCAGAGATGGTATCAAGAGTCCTTACGTAAATATTGGTGGAGTTATTAATTGGAAAGGTCTACCTGCCTGACTTAAGGCAGTTAGCAGTATTTATGCTCTTGGGGCCCAAGCATGGATGAGGGTGCTTATGTGTCACAGCCACAATGAGGAGAGGCTGATCGCAGCCTACAAATTTGAAATGCAGCTGTATTTATTTATTTACTGTGATAAACATGAGGTGGCAATGCAGACCCCAGCCTAAGGTGGCAGGTCTGTAGGGCCATGTGGTTTTATCCAGAAGGGCAGAGCAAGTAGATCACAGAGGAGCATATGCAGGGGACTGCGAGAGACAATATCCCATTAGACATTCCTTGTACAGAAAACAACGTGGGGTCTTTTATGGTAAGAATAATTAAGCAGAATCAAAATTACAAAGGGGTTTTTGACAGCCACTCTAACCTGAAGGTTAGGTTTTGTGTTATCAGCGTGTTGTGCCAGTGGCTAGTACCACCTTTCAGGGACCAGACACCTCACCACAGGCGTATGGAGCAAGAGTGCCAACGCCACAGCGCTTGTCTGATGTCCTGGCTGCTGCCAGGGTCTGGCGTGCTGGTGCCTAGGTCAGGAGTTGTCTCTGAAAAACTCTCGGTGAACACACTCTGCTGTTAAATTAGGAAGAGCTTTGGGAAGGGTGGCTGTGTCGCCCTTGATGTTTTTTCTGCAGGAGTGTAGAAGACAGTCTGGCATGTTACGGTCACATACGATCAGATTTTTGATGAGCCTTGTTACTTCCAAGAGCAGAATATATTTCAACAGCCTTAAAATGCCAGCACTTAGTATAATGGCTGGGTCGTTCTGCAGCTATTGCCAAAAACCTAATTGCCCATTTGGAAGGAAGAACAGAGATGTGTCATTTTATGAAAGGTTGCAATGGGGGCAATTTTTACCTGCAGGTGAAAAATGATGAGTGTGTTGCTTTGTTACTGTCATTTGCTGCTTGCGCATTTATCATCACTGTGTTTATGTATTTTATTCTCTGTTTGAGGAGCTGCTGGCTACAAATAACCAGTAATCTCTTGGTTTTCTCTGATATCTCTTAATTATACGTGTACTTCCTTTCCTTCTGTGTGTGCGGTCAGGTGCAGGCTGTGTATGTTAGCATGGCATGCATATGCTGTATGCCAGAGGCCTTTTGTGCTTTCAGTAAGAGAAAAAAGCAGTTGTGTGTGATGTGTCATGGGCTTATAGTAATTATAAGTCAATAACGTGAATCATGTTTTCTTCTCAACTGTCAAAAAACAGTTCCTGGGTTTCCTGCCTGTCTCTTTGACAAGTTTACATTTCCTCTCAGTAAGGAAAATACCGACCTTTTTTTAAGCAAACTTTAGGTCAGCCTCAGTGATGTGGTATCCAGTCTTAGCTGTATTTGCTGCCTCTCTTCAGTGAGGCTGAGCTCAGTACACTGCCAACCCTCCAGCTACGTCGAAGCCTGCAGACTCCTCCGCTGCAGCTACGTGCTTGAGCAAACCTGCAGCTGGGTCCAAAGCCTGTGGACAGGATTAAGCCCAGTTAGATTAATGTTCTGGTGGAGGAGAAGGTGTAACTGCCGTAACAGCAAATTACAAATTCGGAGTTAGATGCAATCCTCGTGCAGTCTGAGGGCTTTAAAATGCCTGGCAATGCCATGCCTATGCTGTAAGCTGTGGTTAATTGACCTGGTCTCCTGATTTTGCTGCTCTGAACTTCCTAGGCAAGTACCGGCTAATGGCACGACTGTCCTCTTAATGCTGGGGTGACTCCTGCTTAAAACCAAAATCTTAGCAAGAAGATTTTAAATTTTCCTTGCAATAACTGTCATCTCTTTGAGGCAGTGAGATAAAAGGTGGATAGGCAAAATACCCCAAATAGCTGCTCCCTAAATTCTTAAGACCTTGACAGCACATCAGTAGGTTGCTGCCATTGCGAAGTTACCTGGTTTGGGGTTTCTGTTACTTGAAAATGTAAATAATGGGCATGTTCAATACTATGTTCAATGCTGCTTGTGAACAGTGATTATAAAACCTCATAGCACGGACATGATTGTACACCCATAACTGGGCCATGACTGGCAGGGCATGGGAGCAGGTCTGTGCCATAACAAAGCTGCCACAGCTGCTGGGGCAAGCTGAGCATCGTGTGGTGGCTTCAAATGCACACGTGTGCTTTCCAGATACCCTTATCACTCCAAAGCAGGGTGCCACGTTCCAGCCGCTAGGATTGGTGGGGCTTTTTTTGTTTGTTTTCTTTAAATTTAGTAGCTGGAGCACAATTCTGCACTGGTGGGTGGTGTTGGTGGGAAGTTTCACTTCTCTGGTCTAGCAGAAGCCTGAAGGCAGTTCCTTGTGTGCTTTGGGCAGAGATTTCTCAGAGTTAGAGGCGAGATGAAACATTTCAGAAGAGGGAATTGAGATACTGGAAATTACTTCTGCTCTGCTTTTATTGAGCTAGTGTTGAGCTTGATAACCTCTCTTCAGGAAATTTTGAACCTTGCACCACATCCTAAATACTGAACTGAAGTCATTTGGAGGAGGTGAAGGTGCAGGCAGGTGAAATGTCTCTGTGGGGATGGGGAGGAAGCAGACTGCTTCATGGGTGCATCTTAAAAATGGAGCATCCCATAGGATGGGAGAAGTGTCTTGCAGATGCCTGAGCCAGGTGTAAGACCTGTCCTTGGTAGGCACAGTTTAGCAGTAGCCAGAGGGGCCAAGAGCATTGTCTCATTCTCTTCTCCTGCCTTTTGGCTTAGATGGGAAGAAGACATAGCCACCCCTGAAATCTCAGAGAGGCTTATGCCCCATAATACAGTGCACCAGCGCGCAGGTTTCAGATGGCAGCAAAAAGCCCTCGGTAAGACTGGTGATGGTTTAATGAGTGTGTGTAAATGAAAAGTGCCACAAGGACTTGGAGTGCTCGTGATTGCTCAGAAAATGATCTTGACTTAAATGCGATCTTCAGTTGGTCACAGTTAACTTCACTGGTGTAATTGCTGGTAATAGACTTCTGCATGCTGCCTGTGCAGGTATCGGTAATGATAAGGCAGCAGCAGAGCAAATAGCAGGGAAGGAGATGACACTTTGAGCCTGCTTTTATTTTACTTTGTATACTCATTCTGCCAGATCCTTGTCATGCTTTTAGCACTTGCTGTGGTTCGTTGTTTGAGTGTCAGTGGTATTTGAAGTTTAATTGCTTTGTGAGCTGTAAGACCCTGGTTTAATGCATGTTTTTTGAAAGTTTGCAGAGGGTACAGAGTTGTTGGTGACACTGAGAGTCACTACAAATCATGTAGCTGAGGCAGAAGAAGGAGGAGGAAGCTGCAGGGGTTGTGGCACTTCATTCCCCAAAAAGTATTTGCATGAACAGACACAACTTCACAGTCTCCTGGTCCTTGCCTCAGCCTTTTGTGCACGCCTGTGAGTTGATTTGAAGAGGAGAAGTTTGATCTCAGCCCTGAATCAGATAACATGGAGCTTCTTGCAACAAAAAGGAATTGCACAGCAAGTATGTCAGGGCAGTATGTTTCTGACAGTACACGAAAAAGCTGCCTTAAGAACAAGCTGTGGAAAAGTGAGGCATTAGAAACACATGGAAATAATAAGGTGTTCTTATAAAAAAGTAAGAATGTAACTGAAATCCTGTTGTGCCTGTAGAATTGCAGTTCTCTATGCAGCATGAATAGCTGTGTGTTCTTGTTTGAACAGGAGTGACACTGGCACTGGAGAAGTTATTAGTGTGTGATGGCCACACTGGGAGGTTTTCCTGAACCCTTTCCTGCAAATGCTCTTAGTCCTATAGAGATACAGAAAAAGGACAGTGTAATACAAAAAAACCCAAACATGATGTAGAAAGGGCAAGGGCTGTGTGTAGGTGCAGTGCATCATGCCAGAGTTTTCTGGCTCATTTCCTTCATTCTTTTGTTTATCTTCTCTAAATTGCAGGGAACAAAGGGCTGATGGCTATGTATTTTCTGGTAGCCAAAATACCATAAAACCTATGCATTTGCTTTAAACGGGGAATGTGGTGGGGGTGGCGGTGTTTTGTTTTTGTTTTCTATGCTGCTCGGTTATGAAGTCCTGTACTGACATTTTAACACTTATTTCAGACACAGTCATAAACATTCTCGTTCTGAATCTGATAAGGGCACAGTAACCCGTGGAACCAGCCTGTGCCTGTATCTTAATCTAGGGACTATAGACAAGCAGCTATAGGGAAAGCTATGCTCCTGCAAAATCCATTGCTGTCAAACTGGAATTGGTGCCTAAGCCAAGAGCAAGTCTGGATTTGTGTATTTGCAGAGGTTGGGGTTAATAGAAAAAGATGTGGTTTATTTGTATGTGTATTTGAGTGTACCTCCATGTTAAAAATGTACTGCTTTTTGAATGCCCTTTCTCCCCACTCCTGTGCGAAGTGAAGGCAGAAGTCCTTCCCTAAAAAACTTCATGGCTCTTTGGCAGAGATGCTGTTCCTGGTGTTCCAGTTCTGTTTCAGTCTGGGCAGTTTCTGCTGGGCAAGTTGCTGAAGTCTCCCGTTAGACCAAAGGCAGCAATAAACTCTTGGAGGGTTGGGTGATGTTAGGGCCAAATCACTCTGGCTCAGTCAGCCCCCGGCTTTGCCTGGCTGTGTGAGCTTCTCTGCATCCCCTCCCACCCCATGCTGTGCTGCAGTTGTCAGGTGCTAAGCAGCAGGCAAAGACCAGCCCTGTACTGTACACCAGTATCAGTAAAGTACGTAATCTGAAGCCAAATTTATGTCCTTTTACCGTTCTACATCAGAGAGAATCTCTCTCTGTGAAATACATATTTACATCAAAAAATAATAAAACAAACGCGTTAGTTTCAAACTCCATCATAATCTGACTTCATAAATGATAGAAAATTTATCTTCAGTGATTTAACAACTTTAGGACTGTATTTGATTAAATATCCATCAGTACTTGACATCTAAATAATTTAGAACCTTCTCCCTTTGGAAAGAGAGAGGCAGCACGAGTGACCAGCCAGGAGTTCAGAAGTGTGTAATTTTAAGTGGATGGGTCTTTGAAAGCATGTGGCTGTGTTGTGTTTCCCTAACAGATAGTCAGCTTTCCAAAATTACATGATGGTAGTAATTTTATTTTAGCTATTTAACCACTGTTAGGAAAACAAAATTTACAGAATTTAAAAATGGCTTGCTAATTAACTGGTGTGGTTTGTTCTTTGTATTATTTTATCTCCAGATCAGTCGTATTGTCATCGGCTGCAGCACGACATGTATTTTCTTACAAGCAACAGCCGACTGAATGAGCAAGTGGTTGATAAAATTATTCTTCAGCTTAACAGAGTCTACCCTCAAATTCTTAGCAATGCAGAAGCAGAAAAGGTAATTTGATGAATTTTACCATATCTCTGAATGTTGCATTTTTTTTGCGGGTCAGTAGCACGGCTGCCCTCTTCCCGACTTGACTCTTGGTGCCACATGCAGCCAGTCTTCCTCACCTCTTACTTGCTGACCAGTTGTATCTGGGATCTCATATCAGAGAAGTCACAGGGCTGGCACATTCCCTGTGCTGGGTGGTTTTGAGAGAGGGCACTCTCTTCAGCAGCAGCTTAATGCCACAGCCCCTGCCATGACGTCTGATGCCGTGCATGCAGAAGCATACTATATATATATAATATATATATTAAAAAACCGCTTATATATGGTTATATATATATAACCACTCCTTGGGAAGGATTGCACACATCATGTGACCAAATGCCCTGCATGCCTGCCTCCTCACATGAGTCGGTGTGGAGTGTTGTGTCAGATGATCTGTGCTGCATCCAGCTGTGTCCACAAAATCATCTATATTAGCTTAATCAGTTTTAGTTGCTGATTAATGGGATTAATAACTCTGAGTATTGGTAGAGAAGGGGGGCATTAGTCCTACCTATAAGTGTGGGAGCTGTGGAAAGTGGGTGGAATTAGTAATATCTTCCAGTGGTGCCACTATGTACGGAGGAAGGCTGCCTGCTCTGGCATGAAGCTTTCAAAGATGGGTAGCCATTTTTAGGAAGAAAGATTTTTTAAACTTGTGTGGAGTTAAAGTCAGTTAAAAGCTTCCTAGATCCTACTTATAACAGTTTGCACTTGCCCTCTGCTGACTTAATTGTCTGCACAAGGCTTGGGGTTTTGGCATACCAGTATTTTAAGATTAGGAAAAATAGGTTTAATTCTGTCATAATCAAAATCCATGGGGATGAATAGCATTTTGGTGATGTAGAGCAGTGCTAGATCATCAGCTGAGCCAGTCCAGCCACTCAGTTATGATAAACAGTGTGACACGCACAATTAAAGATTCTCATTCCCTCAAGAGCTTCAAAATAAATGCATAAAGAATCTGTAAAATTTAATTTGTGACTTCTGCACTTAGCAGACAGAAATGAACTGCTTTCGTGTAGGTCCAGGCAAGTTTCTGTCAACGCTATTGAGTGTTGAGGAAGCTTACAATCTCAGCTATATCTGGTAGGCCTTTTGTTAGAATAAGGAGTGTTGTATAAGGTATGTTGCATTCCTGTCCCCCTAGAGCAGGAATTGATCCTAACTAAGTATACTACAAAGGTTATCTACTGTACTGGTCTGAAATATGCTTTGCTGTGAATGGCTTTGGATGTTTTCCAGATAAGCTGAAATTGGTCTGATGTGTGTAAGACTTCATTCTCTTTGTAAGCTCTCCTAATATTCATCACATTTTGCACTACAGAAAAAAAGTGCTTTCTTCTGCAGCTGCTTACCCTCTTGCCTGAGTAATGAGAATTTGTACATCTTGCACTGGGTATGCAGCAGTTAATTGTGCTGGAAACAATGAAACATGTAATCTTGGGGTGATGAACACTCCAATATTGGGACTAATATAAGTAGTATAAAGTACCTTTTTGGGTGATCATTACTAGGCAACTAAGGGAAAACTTAAGAAATAAAACTTTGTAATAAGATTTGTTGATATTTTCTGTCAACAGCTGTCAGAATCAAATTGTAGGATACTAAGTACCATGCTAGTTCGAATGCAGAGAAAACATTAAATGCAGAGTAGCTGTCACTTTATCAGGATAGAAAAAAGAATGAGGGAAGGCAGAGGCAATATGCTCTCCATCAGGCAGTGCTGACCAGATGGAGCTCAGTGTCTTGAAGACAGCTGTGCAATGCATGTATATCCATTTTAGGTACCCCTCATTTTTTTGGCCCATTCTTTTAGCAAATATAAAACATGCTGTATATCTTCACTCCCTGGCATATTGTAAAGTGATGTAAAATTGATCTTCAGCTGTTGTAAGCTCTCTTCTGATAAGTGCTTTTCTCTTACAGTTCAGGAATCCAAAGGCATCACTCCATACCAGACTTTCAGATCTGATAAAGCACCTTCAAAAGAAAGGAGACAGACACTGTCAAGAGTTTTACAGGGCTCTGCAGATCAATGCTGATGAGCTGTATAATGACCTGCCAAGCAGGAAAATCTTGAGTAAGTTGATTTGTCAGTTGATTGAGTTGTGGATTTCCTCATCAGTGTATTACAAAACCTCATTGCAGATGAAGTTTAGGGTATTTAAATAACCTAAACAGGTTATTTAAATAGTTTTGGGGGTATACCTTAATTCCTTCTGACTGGAATTTTCCAAAAGCTGTAAGGGGTTCTTGTTATTTGTTGACTAGCGTGAGCAGTCTAAAACTCTTTGGTTGTTTTGAAATATGAAATATGTCTTCAAACAGTTTAAGTGCAACATTTAAGACAGCAATATAAGTCCTATGAAGTACAATTTCTCTTTTCATAACCATTGCTTCTTAATGGCTTGTTTGTTTCCTCTGTGTTTGTTCTTTGTAGCACATAAGAATATTACAAACCTCAAATTTGTTAAGCTCAAAACTCTGGTGGCCCAGAAGCTTGGCTTTCCCTCAATCCATAAATCTCCAAGTTGTGTCTAGTTTAACGTGAAGCAAACATTCATAGGTCCTTGCATGAACTGTGGTATTAATCACTTAGGATGTGTTTTGTGCAGCTGACAGGCCTGACTGGCGGCCATAAAGCTGCCCCCCAAATATAGGTGTATGAACTTAAGGACTGAGGCTCAAACAGATTTGATTCTATATTGCAAAGGAGCTCATTTCTTTAAGGGAAAGTATCAAGCCTGACTTGCCAACGTGGGATAATGCTTGCTATGTGTTGGTGGGGGGTTTTTGTTGTTTTGTTTTTTTTTTTCCCCTACCTAATGAACTGGAGAAAAGAACAATGTTCCAAATGGATGGGAAGTATGTTCAGGCATCCCGCATACTGAAATGACTTGAGGAGCTTGAGTGAAACCTCTCACGTTTAAGTTAATGAAGCTGCAAAGGGACTGCAGTTTAAGAAATCCTTGTAAAGTATCTAACAGCCCTAATGCTTCACCGGTCAATTGATTTCTAATTGTAAGAAACTCCACAGTTAGGTGCTGGGGAAGTTTTACACATGTGGGTCAAACTCCAGTGAGATTCAAACCATTACACCGAAAGTCCATAGGTTTAAAAAAGACAATTAGGCCTCTCTTATTTCTGGAGTGAAAATGGCATGTAAAATTGTAATTACCTTTGAAGATAATGCATTGTCTAGGTTCATTTCACTTTTCATTTTGAAGGAAAATGTTTGTATCTCCTCAGCACAAATACGTACCAGCGGAAGACTGCACCATTTGCCTACCTGCACGGGGAGGCTGCAAAATTACCCCAGGTCTCCACATCCATACCTGAACCCTCTTGAACTGGGAAAGTCTGGGCCCATCCCTGCCTCAGAATCTCAGATGAGCATGAATCCCTATTGATTCAGCCTCGCAGCAGCTTTAAGGCAGTGGTTTACATCTGATCTTCACCTTGCAGAAGTCATGCCCTTTGAGGGAACAGGCTTTTAAATCAAATAGTCTTGGATCTATCATTTTCACCTGGGTAGAGCTCGAGCAATAAATTTTTCAGCCAGGCTGACTGGAAGGCAGCAGACAGCCTTTATTAATTAAAAGCAACTTAAGAAGTCTTAGTGTAGTCACTAAGAATAAAATTTCAAGTGTGTTGATGGTTTAAGAGTTTAAGCTCTGTTAATGTTCAGTTACACCTTCTACAAGCCATTTCTGAAATTGTAGCTTAACATACGCGTACACAGTAGCCAAGGCCTGACTACATCTCATATAGACGGTCTGAATTCAGTTGAGTACTAGAAATAGCATAGCTGTGACCGAGTTCATCCATACCCCTAAAACTGACATTGAAAGTTGTGCAGATATTGCGAAGATGAACTCTCACACTGCCTCATGCTGTTGTCATGCCTGGACAAACCAGCTGAAAGGGGAGTCTGCATGATGTTTTCACTTATAGCCAGAGCATAAACAAGCTTATCCCTGCCCCTGATTTACGTGGTTACTTCTGAGAGCTTTTACTCAGGTAGCCACATGAGTTGGCAGGGTTAGGGCTTCTCATGTTCAGACTGCACGTAACAAGTACATGTTCTAGAAGTGCTTCACAGAAAAAATAGAGCTGTTTGTGGTGCCCTGAAACTGTTTTGCTGCTGTTGCATTATGCAAAGGGACTCCAGTAACCATAAGTCATTAAATTCTCTGTATCTTGGTACACTCTCTTTATGTTACCATCCTCAGAACCATAAGAATAATTAAAATAACTGAGTTAGAATGCTGCGACATGCTGAGACTCTGCAGTTTCCTTATATTGACCTGAGAAGGAAATAATAAGATGATTGTGTTAATATGTTTGCTGCTTCTTAGGAGTTCTGTAAAACTAAAACAAATGTCTGCATTGTGGGTTGAATGGTCGATAAACATCTGTGCAGCATTTTAAGCTAAAACCACAAACAATTCTGTTCTTCAGGAAAAGCTTCTTTTTCGGTATGAGGCATTATTTCTCATTTAAGTGAACTCGGACATTTTGAATATTAAAAGCATTGTCCTTCAGACCTCTAACATGTACAATTTTTATGTTACTCAAATGTTACTCATAGCAGTAGTTGTTAAATTTGTCAAATTTAGCACAGAGCATTTACCTAATTGACACTAGAGTTTCTAAATGTGAGGAAAAAAGGGAATCCCTAACATGGGGACTTTGTTCTAAGTGCAGATTGAATTGAAACAAGCAGCATTATAAACACCTGGAGAAATTATTGGTGAGGACACTGATGAACTATGGCCAGGACAGAGTTCTGTAATAGATTACATGCAGCTGTAGATACGAAAAATGTTTTCTACAGAGGAAATCCTTTCAAAGATTTCCTTCTCATTTTTAAATCAACTTTAAAATTCGTGCTAGAACAAAATTTCTTTGCCTCAAGTATAATATTGCAAGTGAAATGTTTAGTAATGTCTCAGAATTCCCACTAGAGGGTGGGTAAGGCACACGGCATGGGCAACTTCAGAGCTATTGAAGCCAAACAGGATCTTCCAAGTGACTCAGAAAATGTTTTTATTTCTCGCAATGCTGACATGGACTAGAAAGATAAAGGATCAGATCAGCCCCACACAGAGATAGCCTGACAAAAGTGCAGAGATTTCGCTGTGCTCTCCTGTGAAGTGTGAGGATTTCTTAGCTAGAGGATATAGGGAGGACATCCTTCAAAACAGGCAGGCTGTGTAAGGTTGCCATTGATACAGAGTGCACCATGGAGGCTTTGCAGCAATCCTTTCTGCTTCAGTGACTCAAGCTTTGCAGCAAAGTGCTTTAGATGTTTCTGTTCTGCTTGAACGCTATGCCCTGTCACCCCACTGGGAGGGATGTATTTAGCATGGGAGACAGATATTTGCTGTCTAATGTTGGCTGACAAGAAGTCCCCTTTGCTGACTTGGTGAACAGGGCAGTTTTCCAAGGCATGTCACCTAGCTCCAGATTGTCACGTAGAAGAAGGAAATCAGTTGAAACCAAACAGTCTCAAATTCTTCCCTATTGACAGCCAGATTTGGAACTCTCGCTTTTTTCTACTTTTGTTTTTTTTTAACCCTCTTGACCACAAAGAGGTTTGGCTAAAAAAAGTTGTTTTGCAGATTCGTGATGCATTAAAGGAAAGTAATTCCTCTGCCATTTATGGTGACGGTGGTGGTGGTGGTGGTGTTTGGTGTTGCACACACGTTCTGCAGACAATGTTATCTCCACATCTGTATGGCAAAGGCACCTCTAAAAGAGCTGCAGGTGTTTCTGCTCAAAGCAGAAACTGCTTTATTGCTGCTAACTACTGAACACCTTGTCTTAAGGTCAACCTCTTTTTCTACTAGAATTTGCAGAAAGGTAGAGGCAAAAATTATTTGCACCAAATGTTAGCACGTAGTACCTACAGACTTCCAAAGAAGCTGTATGTGTCTTTAGCTGAGAACAGAATTTAGATAAATAATCTGCGCCAAGCAGTTTGTTCCAAGTACTTCATCTGCCAGATACATTTATGCCCAGAGATTTACTTAAGAACAGAAAGAATGTTGATGCCTATAAGGGGTGTTTTCAGATTAGCACATATATTAGCAAATAGTGTGTATTTTATTACAATGACAATTTCTGGCATTATGGAAGGATTAGCTCCTGCTTTCCTCACTTGGGAAACAAGTGTAATGTTACTTATGTGGTTAGTGCTTAACCAGATCAGAGGTGTTGCTGCAGCTGTTTCTAGTTGAATTCAGATGACTATGTGCCTATGTCTTTTGATCAACATATATCCAGATTTAACTATAGCGATGATTTACGTTTGGAGGGGTTAATAGTTTATGTCAAAATTGGATATTTTTCTGAAATGTCTTGTTTTGCACAATTTTGCACGTGCTGATTGTGTTCATTTGTTTGCTTGAGCTGAGTACTAACTTTTCATGTGTTGCTTTTATTTCTAGAAACCACAGATTCCACAGAGATAGACACTGACAAGGAGAAATATATGCTAAATGACAGGGGTAAATAAATGCATACAGTGTCACCGGATGGAATGGCTTTTCAGATTATGATGCAATTTATTTTATCATGTAATTTGCATTTCACGTAACAAATTGTTTTATGATGTCTTTACTGTCACAAGTTAAGTGGAATTAATGGAGGAAAATGTACTGGGCTGCTGTTGAGGAAACCAGTGCCAGGAAATTCAAGAGACTGTAGAGTTTAATCAATATTTACAATGGTATTTTTACTTACACTGTTATAGCTAAACTCTTCATTTCCTATGATTTCTTCAGTGCTTGAATAGTAAGGTCTATTCAGCTGCTGCTGCTGTCATTTTGCATAAGGCCATCAATAATTTTTTTATATAACCTTCACATTTTTTCATGTCTTTTTAAGCTTTCAATTTAAGTACAAATCATTTGGAAACAAAGACAGAAAAGAAGATGGTGTGCCTGTGCATTTATTCACTGAAAGATATTTTGAAAAGGAATTGAAGATCTGAAAGCAAGCTGAAGAATTTTCAAAATTTATAATGAACTATTTTATCATTTAGGTTTAATTGATATTTTGTTGAGAAATTTGGATACAATTATGAGAGAATAAAAGCACCTTCTATGAACTGAGCCTTTTGCCAGATTTCCCCTGAGAGAAAACTGAAATGAGAAGCAGAAACACAGTTTAACTCAATGTATTTTTTTGCCTGTGGTGGTGTTACTTTGAATATTGAACCAAATTGCTATTCAGGTTTTTCACATCGCTATTGCTGACTGCAGCATAACAGTACAGGAAGAACCGAGAAGGCACTTGGAAATAAGAAAATTAAACAATTTCTATTCTTACTCTGCTGATGAAAGAGCTGGCCTCAGACTGGTGATTGTCTGGCTGCTAGCCACCCTCTTTGGGAGATTACATCCAAAGGAGCAATCAAGTCCTTGCTCCTTTGCTGTTTCTCCGGTGTCCTTGTCCGCTTGGTCAGCTCCACTAATTTGTTGGTCTGCAGTACGTTTGTCCTTAAATTGACAGGTGCAGTTTAATTGTAGCTATGTTCATAGTGAAGTAGTAAATACAAATAGAATATTAGATAATAAAGAAGCAGATGTAAATCTTTATGGGGTTTTGTCTGTGGATAAGTATGAATTAGAAAGGTTTTATTGACCATCAATACTGAACATCAGCGTTAAACTGCATGTAATTCTAGGCAGGCACATGTTCCAGTGGGAGATTTGTTTTAGGTGTGTGTGTGTCTCTGCATTTCAGCTTCCAGCAGAATTGTAAACAGGAACAAGAATATTTGCTCTTGTCATGAAAGTGGAATTTGTGGAACATCTGTGGGGAAAAAACAAAACCCTAAAAATCTGCTTCCAAGGGACTGTAGTCTCACAATGTACTCTTACCCACAGGCAGTGCATTGGCCCAGTGGGGGCTCTTTATAGAGTAAAATGCTACACTGTGTGGTGAGGTCCCAGTAGTCTGGTTAGTATGTTGTTGTAGTGTTTAATGGGGTTTTTGCACAAAGTTTTAGAGTGAGAAAACATCTAAGGAAGCTTTCACTTAAATTTCATAGGATATAGCTAGCTGAACAGAGGCAAACGGTGAATGGTGTCAAAGCAACTGTAGTAAAAATTAATTACAGTATAGTAAATGTGCTTCATAGTACATTAGCTACAGAACATACATAATTGTGAATGTTAGCTTCATCTGAATACACTTAATTATGCATATTAATAGCAATTGATGATTTATGAACTGAGCTAAACTTCCACTGCTCTGTTCTGTCTTAATGTGTTTCCTTTTTTGTTTTCTTTAGGTCCAGTGTTTTTCCTCGCTTGTTTTAGCGTTGCTGCAGGATTTGCATTATTTTGGTATTGCTGTAACTCAGGTAATCTACTTCGGTGTTTTTTCTCTTGGTTGCCTTACTTTAGCACAGGTTGGGAGAGCAGCGTGCCTCTTGATCTACTGCGGCTTACTTAGTAGAGCGGGTCAAGGTGTCATCATTCATTAATGAGGCTAGAATACAAACTGCACTTCAGACATGCCAAGATATAAATAATGGAAAGTTTGCCTACAGAGGATGCCACAAATAGGGGTTCTTTTTAAAGACAGTAGTCATGTGAGCTCCTGTTGCTATAGCAATGGGTCATGATTCCCAGCAGTCATGAGACAGACCCAAACCTTCTGGCTTCCACATCCCTTGGGAGCTGGTTGAAGCATGACCAGTGCCAGGGCCAGAGGACGCTGGCTCGATTTGCTGAGCCTGAGCAGCTACAACCATTGCCCCTGTTGCTGGCTCTGGGTGTTAGCTGTCCCTGGAAGCCACCTGCTTCACAGCAGCCAGCAGAGCAGAGCTCCTGCTCCTCTTCGCAGTCCTACCTTCCATTCACCCAATGTTGCTGCGAGAGCGGCAGCTCTTAGCAAAAAGTGCATCGATGTGTCCACATGGATCAACTTCAGCGAAGCAGTGAGTCAGTGCTAGTGGGAGAGATCCAGGGAGAGAGAGTAGCTGATTCAGAGGTGTCACTTGCTCTCGAGTCTTCATACGGTGCTGTAGGAAGTACCAGTCTTCACGTGGTAGATGGGGAGCAGAATCCAAACTCCATTTTGGTTTAGTGCCTTCTGCTCCTTATAGCTGGGTCACAGCAGTTACAGTTGGACATTGTTCTTTACTATTTTTTTCCCAGAGCTGTAGGCTACAGTAGCACCAGTTCATGGACATTTCAGGTGATGTGGGAGTCTGGGCTGTGTTACCCTTCATTCCCAGATGAGAGTCCCTCAGCTGGACTGTCCATGGAGTCAGGGTTTAAGGCTAAAAGGGAACCATTAGACCTTCAAGGCTAACCTGTGTGTTTCCTTAGCTGCCGTCAGTTCCCTTCATCATATTCAGTCACCAGCATTCAATAGAAGCATTTTCAGAAAAGCATTCAGGGGCTGATACCAAAAAATCAGAGAATCCATCCCTTCCCTTGATCCATTAATTGTCCATAGCATTAGAAGTGTGTGTGTTATTCTCAGTTTGAACTGGTTTCAGCTCCAGCCTATCATTTTTATTAAGCTTTTCTCTACCAGATTGCAGAGCCCTTTAGCCCCTTGTTTCTGTGCCAGCTGACATTTCATATTTTCTCCCTGTGGAGGTCCTTGTGCCTCAAGTCGGCTCTCTGTCTTTATTTTTGCTAAAATTACCAACTAATCTCCCCAAGTCTTTTGTTCCAAGGCTCTTTTTTCCAGCTTTTGAGGCTCTTCCCTGTACCTATGCAGTATCTCAATGCCCCATGTGTAACAGGGCCACCAGACCAGGATGTGGTGTTCCAGGCTTGCACCATCCGGTGCTGTGCTCAGGTGTAAAGCTGCCCCCTTACCTAACTCAGTAATCTCCTCTTCCTGTGTCTGAACTTGCAGCGATGAATCCTAACAGATTCATTGTTATGCTGTCTTGGCAGCTGATGTATACAATATTGAAGGAAGTGGACTTTCTTCTAGACTCATCTTTTTATTGATTTTTATTTTTTGTAAATGCTGCTTACTAGCTAGAATGAAACTTAACTGTGTTCACTTTCTCTTTTTCCTCCCATCTTCATTCTACTTTAGATACCAAAGTCGTAGGAAGAGCCAGGAGAATCTTGGGCTTTTCTCCTATTATCATAGGAAGACACGTTAGAAATATTTGTATGTTGTATTTGGAAGACATATCAAGAAATTAAGGAAAAGCTGCCTCTTCACTTGTCTGTACAGTATACCTGCCAAGGGAAGACAACAGTGCATGAATATTAATGTATTATACTCTTATACCAAAGATTTTATTAACTAGCTTCATCAATAATTGTGTTGCCTCAAGATGTATTCAGAATTTCAGCTATATATGTCCTTCCTTATGGGAATGGACCATTTATTTTTGTAAATGCTTATTTTAGAATATTTATCATTTGGATAAAAAATATTTTTAATACAAACTTTAAAATGATATCCTAAGTGATCATGGGTCTTAAGCCATGTTTGCATATGTGTTTTATACTGGAATGAAGGATCACAACTGTTTTAAGGAATGCTAGCCTGTCTTTTGTGATAATTAATTTAAGAAAAGCACTTAAAAAAACACATGTACTCAAAGCCTTACTAAGAAAAGGATCTCCATCTCAGGATTTTCTGTTTTGTCTAGAACCTTTATACTTACTGCCTGAGCTCAGGTGGGCACTAGCACCTACGAAGTTTATCAGTGCCGGTTACCTTTGTGTATGCCAAGTACTTGCTGTGTTTTCTAATTCTCTTCGTGCCTCATCCCAGCCTGCCTTGTTCATGTTCACACTCAGCTGTTGGGCACGGTTTGAATGCTTTGGAGCTGGTGCAGACTGGTTCTCAGCCCGCTGAGGGTCCCAGGGACTAGAATGTCTGATCTGAAGCACTTCAAACTACCAAGATTTTTCAGATTTATTCAGCTTTTCCTTTTCCAGTAAAGTGTTTTGCCGTCTGTATATTTAAGAAACTGAAGTAATCCAAGATACTTTGCAGGGACTTAAGTGCCATGACATGGGGCTTTTTTTATGGCCAAGAATATGTATACTTACTTGAAGAGCCTGAGGTTGTTCTTAATGTCATTTGATGATGTTATGTTTTTCTTCTGTGAGTTGAAACCTGAAAAACTTGCAGAAACCATTGTAAGACTAAAATTCTTGAGGGAGATGCAGGGCGTCAGGGCTGCAAGTGAAGCAGCTTGGGGTTTCTTAGCTTGCTCCTGCCTAGCTCAGTACAAATGGCTTTCTTCTTCCAGATGGGAGGTGCAGTAGTTCTGAAAAATGACATTTTCAGTGGACAGTTCTTCAGTTACCCGCTCAAGAGTGTAAGGAGCTTGGGGAGACCATGTCCCTGTACGTGGTGAGAAGGATACTTTGTGGCTCTTCATTCACTGACTGAATGAAGAGATTTCCAGATCAAATCAAATGTCACCTGAATAAAAGTTGCAGCTACATCACAAGTTGCCATGCACTGGAGGATCCCATGCGAAATTTTCAGTCATTTGGAGTGGTTTTCTCGAAACAGACTGAAAATTGTCTTCTGGCTTTAAACTTTATTCACGCTATAAAGACGTCATCATCTTCTCCAAAGCAAATCATCTTGTAATAACTGTATTTCCTTCCAGGGCAACACTCAACCTGATACAGTAGCAAACATATAATGTAGAGGAGGAATTGGGTACAGGGCTAAATTTTAAAATAAAAGACCCAAAGAGTATTTGTGGGAAATGTCTTGAGAGATGAAAAAGGGCTCAGAGGACTCTGATTTTACTCTTCTGATAAAGTGTTTTTACCTACGGCATTGGAGTGTGGCTGGGACGTGAGCCAACCCTGTGTATAGGTAGCCACAGTCTTCATTAGGTCAAATCTCAAGAACAGACGGTGCGTCTTCGTGGCCATCGCTGGTGTGAGTGCAGCTCATCTCGAAACACCCAAGTGAAATTGGACAGGCTACAGGGGTAACACTACAGCCACACTGTAAGTCAGCACAAGCTGTTTGGTTTAAGCACTTATTCTGGCTCTGCCGAGCTCCAGGTTGCTGGGTTTACACTGCGAATGGTGCCTCCACCAGCCACGTTAAAGCTGGCTTGGCTATTTTTACACAGCTGCAGCTGCTCCTTTGACTGCGGAGCTGGCGTTTCCCTAAAAGCTCCCCCGGTGTAACTGTGCAGCGCACTACAGAAGAGTTTTCTGCATAGACAGGCAGACATACCCCAAGATCAGCAGTGGGCCGAGGGATATTATAAACACTTAATAGCCTGATTGCTGCGGTGTAAAACGTGGAATGAGAAAAATGCCATGCGAACAAAATAACACCCAGCAGAGCAGTTTATTTAGACTTCTTTTCCCCTGCCTCTACCCCACCAGCTCTTGCATCTCTTCGATCTAATCTCCATGGGGCCTCTTATTAGGGAGAAAACGGTGACGGAGCTGAGCACATTTCCTACAGAACTGGCTAACTGCGAGGCTCTGCTGCCCTTGTTACACAACGATCTGCTGTTGTGCTGCCTTCCGTCTTGGGAAGTGCTTTAATTATATTCTGTTTTCTCTCTGCCTTGCCTTGTGTTTAAGGTGACAACAGGTTGGGGTTTTTTCTCCAGCAAACCAGCTGTAATTTACAACATTTGAAATGAAATGTTCCTTTCCCCGCTGCTGCTTACTTCCTATAGCAGCCCCTTTTTAAGGGACTGGAAAAAATGCCTCTGAAATCTAAAGGGGTTTTAAATCTTTGCCTTGAAGCCAACTTTGAAACCTCATTAGAGGAACGGTTTTCCATTTTACACAAAAACCCATTATTCAAAGTAATCGCAACAGTCACATGTCATTTTAAAGCAGAAACGGAGGCCTTACTGCTGCTAGGCAGATTCTTTCTGTTTAGATTACCCACCATGTTACCCTTTGAATAACAGGTTGCAAATTGTTGTGAGCTGTTACTGAAACCTACAGAAATTACCGGTGCCTTATTTAATCTGAAGGTGAGAATCTGCTATGCTTACTGGTTCAAGGATGCCTTGCAGTGCCAGGAGGCCTCTCAGGTCGATCAGGTTGCTCCATGAGCATGCTGGGTGTGCAGTAGGACATGGTCCTCTCAGTTCCTTAAACTGAGTGGCTTTCTTGAGCCTTGAAAACCATACAGAATAGGAAAGTTTACTAAAGGCTATGGCTATATTTCTTCCCTTTCTGAGGTTGCTTGAGATGAGGATGCCTCTCGGGGGGGGGGGGGGGGGGGAATCCAGGATGAGCTATCCCCAGGGTTAGGGCTGGGAGGAGAGAGGAAAAATGAGTCTTGGTTCGCCCCAGTGTTGTTCGTTAAAGGACCTGACAGCAAAGACTAGAAAATAATCTGTTCCTTTATTAGTGCTAGTTATTAATTTAAAAAGTAAAAGTGAGGCTAGCTATAAAATTGGCATGTGCATAGGTTCAGAGACATTATTTTTCTTGGAAGAGTTTTCTTTCATGCGCAAATACTGAGGTTTACTACACTACTCTGCAAGCAGATGAAGTGATAATTCTATCATCAGTTCCTGGAGGAAGCCCGTATGTACCTGCATGGGAGTCAGGTCCTTCTAGGCAAGCAGTGTTATTTACTTGGAAATAAATGAGGCAGGGTCTTGGATGAGCCTGTCTAGATGCAGAATTCCAACTTCCCTGTCAAGTCAAGAATAGCTTGGCATTTGCTGCTGAAACTGTATTGGTGTTTAGGAATGTGCTTTACTTTATGTGCAGGGAAGTTGTCCTGGCTGTGTAAAATTCAGTTGGTGGTTACATGTGCAGGGGTTAGAGGCTATTCTTGTGAATGCCGTGGTTCTTGTGCTGCAGACAGTAAATGTACGGGAGCTAATAAAAAGCAGCCGTGTTTTCAACATACCCTCTCTCACCTTGTGCAACTCTCATTGAAGAAGTAAAATATTTGCCTTTCCCCGCAGCATAAGGTGCGTTGTGCCTGTAGCGGCATTATGGGCTAAGGAGCCAAACGGCTGTTGGGTGGGTGATGCTGACTTGGAGGGCTGAACGGGGTTCTCGGGAAAGAGAGGAGCAAGGAGAAGCTGTGGTCTCTGGAGGGTGGGAGTGTGCAGGTTATCAAGCAGTTGGCTCCCCTGCCAGCTTAGACTGTGCTCTGCAGCGAGTGCCTCGCACGAGGACTTGCTGCAGCTCCCACCAGGGACCGTGCCTCTTCGCTGCTGTGCGACTTGTGCATGAATCCCGAGGGGAGGGAAGGGGCATGAGCTCCGCGCTATTCAGCCTGGAGGCCTCCTGATACCTAGCCAAAAATAATCTTCCTTCCCTGTTTTTTTTGTTATGAATGGGCTTTTTGATTTAAAGTAAAGCTGAACTGCCTCTGATTGGCTTGGTGGTAATGTTGGGGCTGTCTAGATTCAAGGGCAAGAGTTAGCCGGTGTGATAGCCCCCTAAGCAGAGTGTGCAGGCGGCTGGCCCCAGCCATGTAAATAGTTAAGGCAGAGTGACGGGCCGCCTGCATGGCATGCAGAGAGCACTGGAAGCAAAGTGACAGATCGTACAGTGAATTTGCACAATTCCATTTAAAGAGAGACTGCTATTTAAAGTACTTCAGTGAATATGATGTGCCTGCAAGCCAGAGCTGGAATAAAGTGGTGATTCATTCTGGGACATACTGGGCTACTTCATAGCTGCTGGCTGGAGTTTTCAAAGCTGCCAAGGCAAAGTTACTCTTTTTGTTTCTTTCACTTGTGATTTTTTTTTTTCCTCATACTGTAATAAATTGGAAACATATTTGGTCAAAATTTGCAGTTGTGGATGCTTTTCACTGTTGTTCTGTATGCAGAAATGTTGTTCCAGAGAGATGCCATGCCGTGGCTGTGTAATCAGCGTTGCTGTTGCACTAACAAATACAAACAGTTTGCTGTACTTCACAGGTCCTGTTTTGTAATCATTTCTCCTAATGTACATCTTCTTGAATTCTGTAGAAATTAATGGAATTTTTTTTTTAACGGGGTGAAGCTGGCAATTAAATTGAAATAAAATCTGTACTGAGAAAAAAATGCTGCTGTTTTTCTTGTAGTTAATGCTTTGCGCTTCTTTCCAGAAGCACCCCTTGACATGTTGTCCTCCTGTGGCTGCTGTCTGCTGACTGACTCCCTCCTGGTCTCTGCTCTGTGATAGTTAAATCTTTGTTTTGGGTATTTCTGGCAAGATTTTTAACGTTTTCATCTGGTTTCAAAAAGTCTTTGCAGTTTTTCTGCTTAACTTGTTTAGTGATCTGAAGTTAACAGGACACATCGGTGCAAAGACTGGATGTCTTTTGGTTAAGCCTTGACTTTGTGTCATTTTGGTAGTCCAGTGAATCATTGCTCATCAAGACTTGGGTGGAGGCCTATCTCTTGGTATAAAGTGACTTCGACACAAGATTGATTTTAAAGGCTACTTTGACCACCCAAAAAGGGACTTCAGGTAAGAAGAAGATGCAGACGAATTTGTTGCTGGCCTGTTCTTTTGGGTAAGCTTTGAAGGGGGATCTGCTGGCCCAGGTGCTCCTGTGGGCAGTGTTAAAGGATCCTACTAAAGCAATGCTGTAGCAGGTGAAGCTTCAGGGGGAAGTCGCTGACCTGCAGCCTGGATTGCATCCCCTGCTGCAACACGTTCTTTGGGGGCCAAGAGGAACCCCAGAGCCTCGGCACCTTCCCATAGCATGTGAAACGCTGTTAAACAGGAGCTGGGTTGTCAGTGCGAATGGAGGATGATCTCTTGTTGATCAGCAAGAGAGATCCTCTTCATCCTTTGCCCTCCCTTGGAGTGTCTCTGCCTGATGAGTTGAAAGGAGGGTACCTCCCCAACTTTCCTACTGCCTGGCGTGCAGCTTTTTGGGGGAAGAGGGAGAGGAGCAGCTTTATTACCAGGAGGCCGCACTTGCATCTGTGCTGAGCGGGCACATGGTGGCCTGGCCCTCTGCCACTGCAGCAAAGGTCTTGTGCCTGGTGCCAGGAGAAGGGACCGGCGCAGAGCTTTTCTCCATGGACGTCACCAAGGTTCTGATGTGAGTGAAAAAACAGCTCGATTAAGCTACGAAAGGATTTGGGGGAGGGGGTAATTCTCATTATAGCTTCAACTCGTCTCTTCATAGGGACATTATTAATGTCAAATGCAAAAGAAACCTGTGGCTGGAGATGAGACAGGTATGCAGCAGCATCGCTTTCTTTAATTCAGTGTAGCTGCTTCAGCATAAAAGAGCATTTCAGGTGAATCCTGACCTGCCCTTTCTATTTTGGAGCACAGACCACTATGCACTGCGGTTGCAAGGAAAAGCTGTCTGCCATGTTGTTGTTGATAAATCTTTAATAACATTGTGCCTAGTGAAGCAAAAACCATTCAGACTTGGTCTGCGCTTCGTGAGCTGGTAACAGGGGAAGTCAGACGCCAGCAGCCGGAGCGCCACGGCATCTGAAGCCTCAATAAATAACCGGCAAGACGTGTCCTCGCGGTGCAACTTACATCAAGTCCTCTCTTTCCAGTAGCAAAATCTTTCATCACACTCGGGTGGGGTTTTTTTCCATTTTTTTTTTAAGCCCTGGGGTTAGCTACCCTGGGGGTTTCGCAGGACCAAGCCCCGCAGCCCCTGTCCGGAGGATGCTCCGTGCCATCCGGCGGCTGTCTCACACTCACTAGTTTCAGCTCCAGCAATGGCCTCGGATGGTAGCGCTGCCTGGTCCCTGCGGCTGCCTCCCTGCTGAATGCCACAGCTCTGCATTAACAGAAGGGGAGAGATCTAAGATTATTTTCCACTGTCTGCACTGGCCTAATTAATTTTAAAATTTCCTAGCCGAGGTTGAAAACAGGATGCCTGTGCCTCTTAAATATTCCTGATCCGTGATGGTTGTGGACAGCTGTATTACGTTTCTCATCTCTTTGTGGAGGAAAAAATAACACCCACTGAGGCTGAGATTTCCAAATCTACCCGGGGCTGAGAAGCACACTGGAAATCTTTGGAAGAGGTGTGTTACCGTGCTCCCATGGCTGCCCAGGGAGAGCTCAGCCCTCTGTCCCTCTCCCACCCTTCCCGTGTCCTGGGATGACCTTTCCACTTGCCTGAGTGTTTCATTTTCAATAAAGATTTGTTAACAGGGTTCCCAAGCACAAAATGGATTCCGGGTATTTTCGGAGAGGAAGAGGCAAAAAAATCTGCACTCTCCATCCTACCAATTCCAGCATGTCCTTGCTTTGAAGGATGACACATTTTTAAAATTCACAGGTATCAAAACCAAAAGGTTGCTCCTGAGCAGAGCTGGTGCTTCCTGCCCCTTTCTCCAGCCAGGCAAGCCGGCAGGAGGGCACGGAGCTGCCTGGCCTCTGCTACAGCGGGGTACGGTAACCCCGGCCCTGGGCTGGTGCTTGGGATGCTGGCACGGGGGAAACAAGGGTGGCCCAAGGGAGACAGGCGCCGTGCCGCAATAACCAGGAATGATCAGCAATAGCTCTACTCTCACACTTTTTCCTCTACACCAAGAGAGGAAAATCCAGAATTCATCATTACTGTCAAATGCAAAATTGAGCCCATTATGCACAGATGAGCACTGACCAGTCAGAAGCTGTGCTGGATGCTTCTAGGTGTGTTTTAGGCTCCAAAGGGTACCTTCATATGCTGTTGGTAGCTTTTGTTCTCTGCCCCACACCTTACACTGCATTCTGGTGGATTAAGGGTCCTGCAGAGGGGATGTTCTCGTCCTATTGCTGTGAGCATGGGGTCGGACCAGCTTCTGAATCTCTCACCTGGAGGGTTTATAAGGCAAGTACAGGAGCTTGTTCTCCCACCCCATAGCATACACCACTCCATACCTGCTTTGCTTTAGTTTTATGCTGGTTTATGGTTGTGCAGCTAGAGCCTCCGGAGGTGAGAAGAGGCTCATCCTTCACTCTAAGGTCTCACATGTGCTTCTTGGAGGTGGCTCGTCACCCTGATTTATCACTGCTGCTTTTCGCTGCTCTGGAAGACCTCTACCCTACCAGGAGGCAGGAAGATAGTTTATGGTAGGTAGGAACCAAGTTCAAAGTCCAGGTATAACAGGTAAAATGATAGCAGAAAATAATAATTATTATTAATGATAATAATTTAGATGATAGCAGTTTTCTATGAGAGTTGCAAAGGCATCTTTCAGGGTATTCCCAGGGAGGGACCACTGTGGGGCACAGGTGAAACTTGTCTTGACTAGCACGGAGTTGTTAAGAAAACAAACAAGTAGGAAAGAAATTCCTCATTCAGAGCTGGATGAAATTCAGCCCTGGATGAGTCTAGGCTGGTCCTGACTCTGGAAACAGAAACGAGAAGACTCATTATTCCATCACACCCTGTCTGTGCAAGTGAAGGGGACGTGCAAATTAAACAAAATAGTAACAGTTTAAAGATGCCGGCATCGCTATTTGATAACCGTGGTCCCTTCGAGATGTTGTGATGACACCTACCAGGGTGGCTGTGGGATGCAGGGCTTTCAAACCTGGGTTTTTATCAGCATGGAGAAAAAAGAGCTTTTAGAGTGTGAAGGAGAATACTGACCAACACAGGCCCGTTGTGGCTTGCGCTCACACTGCTCCACTTAGTGCACTTCATACAGTTTGATTTTGTTTAGTCATGTTCCCAGAATTTGAATGTCCACGAGCGATGGAGAGGCCCGAGGGGAAATACAGTCATTTCTTTCCTGAACAATGCCTCTCCCTGGCATGCTTGATGAATCATATTTTCTGACACAGAAAAAAATTAATCCTGTCTCAGGGTAAAGACACATAGCTGTCCCCCTTCATAGCTTCCACAAGTCCAACACAAATGTAAAACATAAGGCCTTTCCAACGCTTTAAATTATTTTCATCCTCGATGCCAGGAAACTGGGGTAATGTTGGGTGGTGATGAAACTATTTATTCTCAAATATTTTTGGCACCAGTGAAAATGGTTGGCAATGTTTCAGGAGTCCTGGTGTGGCTCTTTGTACCATGGCACCAGATTTATCACTCACCCCCAAACTAATTAAAACCTGTACTGTAGAAAGGGGGTTGGGGCTACCTCTGAGCTGGAAGATTGGTAAGCAGAGGAGGGCGAGTGGAAAGCATCGTGAAGGAGGCTGGAAGAAAAAGTAACCAGAGTTTTTGCTGTTTCCGTTTCTGACAAAGCCCAACTTGCCTGATGAGCAGGCATTGGGAAATCTCTGTTCCCAGTTGGGGAACTGTGGCACTCTCTTTGGGAAGGCAGCTAGGTTATTAAATAGTTCTCGTTATTAAATAATCTGGGAGGGGGCGGGGGTGGGAATAACCATGAAAACAGTTCTTCACTTCAATAAACTGTGGAGAAGAGGAAAGTGAGTTCAAAATAATTCATTTCATCTAATAACAGGCAAGGTAATTTTTTTGTCACCACCTTTGGATAATAATTGGTTAGATATTATTCTTGAAAAGATTGTTTTCTGTGTCTTCCACTATTTATCATAATGTATCCTGCAATGACAGGTAGGCAATGCTTCCAATGTCACAGCCAAGGGCCATTAGAAAAGTGGGGCCGAGGTTGAGCATGTGCATTTAATACAGAGTAAAGCATTCAATCAGTGTGAAAATGTGAAATTCCTCCTTGCAGAAGAAGCCTTGAAACACCACATTTATTCATGTCAGTCTTTTTGCTGTGTATGTACCTAACATGGCCAGTGTTTGCTCCCTGACACAGCCAAGAGCCACCTGCTAACAGTGTGAGTGTTCCACAGAATCATAGAATCATTTAGGTTGGAAAAGACCTTTAAGATCATCAAGTCCAACCATAAACCTAACAACACAGCCAAGTCCACCACTAAACCATGTCCCTAAGTGCCATGTCTACACATTTCTATTAATTACCTCTGCCCATGCTCCTGCCCCCTCTGCTCTCCTGCTGCTGTTGAATGTGTTCAAATGTAAGGATACGAATAAATGACGGTAGGGTTAAGGGTAAAACACTGGGTACAGCTGGCACATCACCCCTGCAGTGTTTGGACTTAACCCAGCCTCTGATGAAAAACCTCCTCTAAGAGTCTGCTGTGGCCATGCAGTTATTTATCTCTTCCTCAAATGCTTTCTCTCATTTATTTTAATTTATTTCTTGCTCTAGTAATGTCTTGGCTTAGCTTTTGACTCTGGTCCAGCCTTGTGGATCACCTGCAACCATTAAAAGGCTGCAGCAAGACCCCCACATGACACCAGGGTGAATGGGCTCCTCTCCTGCTCCTTAAATATTTCAGCTGTAAAGCAGCAACCTCTCCTTTTTCCAGGGGAAAAAGACAGCCTGCTCCTCAGACGTGTAGCTTTCTGAGATAAAGGCGGTGGGAATATGGGGCATGGCAAACTTTCTTCTCCGTTGCATGCTTCCAAGTGGGTAGTTAGCTCAAGCTGAGTAGTAGTCCTGAGACAGTTTGCTTTTACTTTTCAAGACTTTTGACCATGGTGTCTTGCGCTGTTGTATGTGAAAGCTGCTAAAATCAAAATGACGTGCTGAAATGTTATTTCATAAAGGAGAACATCATCTCATTTCCCATCACTGTGGGAGGTTTCTTCCAAGATACATACTGTCCTCTAGGGTAGTTCCTTGGGGCAAAATCTGCATCTGAACATACTGGTGGTGTGGTCTTTGCAATGCATGAACTTCACTTTAAGGTCATTAAATTTGTGTATGTTTAAGTGATGTTAGCCATGTTCATTTCTACTAGGAAAAAAGTAATTTACAAAGAGCTACCATCTGGTGATATCTGGGGTACCAGTTGTTTCCTGACTTATTCTAAGGGAAATGTGGTATCTACACTATTCTTTTGCAGTATGCTTTCCTGGATATTGGTTTAATAGTGATAATACTGAATGTGTTGTCTGAAGCACTAAACAGGAGTGCTTCTGCTCTGCTAGATCATTTCCCTACAGACAGCGTAGCAAAACTGCTGGGAGTATTCAGAAGGTCTTGGTTTATTATAATTTCTTAACAACGGAAGTGTAGTGTTTGTGGGGATGGCCATGCAAAGATGGGAGGCTCCATCTCCCACATTGGGATATTGTACTTATGTATATGACCTGCAAATCATTTCTTTAAAAGCAAAACACTGTCATTTAGCAGCAATGTGGCTTTTTCTTGTATGCAAACAACTAAGGAGATAGCAAGCCTGCTTCTTTTCGGTCTCAGTACTTCTGTATGCCCGATGCTGCCTCTAACCTTACGGCAGAACTGATGAACTATTTTTCTTTAAATGTGCAGGTTATCAAAGATACGAGTTCATACATATGAAAATGTATCATCAGTTTTCTTCTGTGTTCCTACTGCCCTGCAGTAAGTAAACACACTTTCAGTAGAGCCAGTTCTCCTGTGGTTTGACAAAATTATATTGTAGAACAAGGACCAGCTTTTGACATCATTGTTTTTTTTGGGGGGGGGTTTGAAAACAAACTGTAAAACAGTGCATAAATTGGTACCACATGTAGCATTTCCTGAACCAGATAAAACTTACAATGGCAACACCTTTGGTAAGCTAGAAAATAAGCAGAGCTTAGCATTTGGATTCTGTCACTCATTTCTGAGAACTCTTTTGTACATATTTGAATGATCGAGATTATCACGTTTCTTCTTCCTCTAATACCAAAAGAGCATCCAAGCTTTTAGGGTAACAGAAAGTAACAAGCCCGTGCCCTGGTCCAAGGAGATGAGCACAGCACACCAGCACCTCTGGTACAGGGCAGTGTGCCCCAGTCATCTAGTACCTACACTAAAGCATGGTTGGCAGGGCTCAGTGCAACTTGTGGGAAGATGTGCCAGAACACAGGATAAAGCATTTGTTAGAATAAATTAAAACGAGTGACCAAAACCTTACAAATGATAGTTGAGGGGAAAACAGTAACCAGGATTCTGCTTTCTAGTTCAGCCCATTTTATGTAATAGTCAGCTCCAGAATAAGCTTCAGCAGTGACCTGGTTTAGAAGACAAATACTTAAAAGTCAGTTCCAGTAAATATAGTTGTTGTCACCTGCTTCAGTAAGTACAGCTACACCAAAAATTTCAAACCAGGCAGTCCTAGATGCTGAAGGGACTAATGAGAATGACCAGAGCAGCATGTGTAATTCTTACTCTGCTCAGAAGCTTATGAAACAGAAGTAAACGGATGACCTGGCATGAACCGTTTCCCGAGACAGCCTGTAAAAATTCATCTCGCTTCATTATTGATGACCTCTTTTTAAGTGAAATGTTTGCCTACAACCAAGAATGCTGGAGAAGCACAGCAAACCAAAGAACTATTTAAACCCAGGCATTTGTTTGCTGCCCCTAGGATATATTTGCTAGGATTTTAAATAAGCACCTGACTTAAAAGAATAATAATCATGTGATTAAATTATTTATACTCGAAACCAACTTGCAGATGCCTTTGTCTGCTAAAAAATACATGATCTCTGAAGACTTCAGAGACTTGAAACACGGATTGCGTGTTTGAGGATGTTTTGCAAATCTTACTTAATCACCTTAAAAGACATGGTAATAAACCAGCATCCTTTTTATTTAAAAAAAGACATCCAGTTGCAAGTTGAACCCTCCTGATGCCCAGTACAGTCTCGTAGTCAGATGGATGGCTTTCAGATCAGGTTTTCATGTATTTAGAACCAAAAGAAGAGACCAGGCCCTCTGAAGTTGCAAGTATCTCTGTTGTGATGCTTCAGCCACACTTTCAGGAGCTCAGGAGGCAGAAGGATTCATGACAGTTTTTTGTTGTTGTTCCGTTGTTCTTGTTTTGTTCTGCCCGGCTCTGGCAGACTTCAAGTGAACAGACATGTACCCCCTTAATGCTGATCTCCACAGCCAGCTCTTGGCACCCAACAATGAGTTCAAGCTTGAAGTATTTTTTCTTTCCCTTCTGTATGTCCCAAAACCTGTGTCTTACAAAGTCCATTGGAATCCGTAGTTGACAAGTCATTGCCTCGTGACTGTTCCCTGCTCTACGGCGCTGGATCCAGTTAGTTCCACAAGCTGCTGGGAGATGGGATATACAAGCCTTGGTAGTTTCTGTTGGACAACAGCTTAGCAGCAAAGATGCTATAAGAACAGCTATTATGTTTTTCAGGAGAAACCTGCTGTAACAGCTTGTTTGCTTGAGTGACCTCAAAAATTATGCTCCAATAAAAAAGGGAATAAAATGGGAAAAGACCTGGTATGTCTGTACTGCACCCCCCTCTGACTGCTGTTTCAGTGCAAGACAAACATGATCATGCTCATAAGAGAGGGCCATGGCAATAAGTAGCACAGGAGCGGAAAGCTACATTCAAAACTGGGCCAAATCACCACCAAGTGTAAAGATGGTAAACATCAGTACAGCCTGGGCATCTGTTTGCATTTGCCTTTAGGGTATTAAGGACAAGCCAAAAAGTGAGTGGATTAGCAAAGTGCCAGAAACACATTTCTTCTTATTTTAATGTCTTGCTAAAAAAACTAGAGATGCAAATCTGGCAATGAAAAATATCTAATATTCATAACTAAGTTAAAAGTAACTATCTTTTGGACAGGTTATGTATTTAGGATGATACAAAGCAACTACTTCAGACACCTAGCTTAGGTACAGTTTCCTGTACAGAAGAGAGGTTGGTGCCTCTTGAGAGCCCCTCCAGACTGAACCAGATGCACAGATGGGCAAATATTCCAGTGAGTAAAAAGGTGAAGGTAACAAAGGTGGTACATTCAAGGATCTTATCAAAATTACTGCCCAATGTTGAGCCACAGATAAATTTGATGCTTGGAAGGGCTCTGCTTATAGTTGCCTATTTTCTCCGAAAGAAAGGTTTTTAAGGTTTTCAGCACTGCTATTTGGCCAGTCAATTCACCACACTACAGCATTGAAACTGTGATAGCACATGTATGAATAGTCCTTCAACAGTTCGCTGGTTTGTAAAAAATAAGGAAAATTGTCCTGAGTGCTTCATTCAGAACTTGTTCTGAGCTACGTTTAAATTAGTACAACACGCACAATTAAAACCATTGCTTGGTAGATACTGGTTAAATACATGTGAAGTTGGAAATGAAGCAACAAAAGATGAATTAAAAAATGAAAAAGAGTGTCTATTCCATTACTAATCACACAAGTTTCTGATTTGTTTTCTGTTAGTAATTCTACAGAACATGTAAATGAAGATATGGTACATCGATGGGCCTTGAGACATAACTAACAAGAAATGTGATCAATAAAAACTGTAAATGAGATGAAACACATGGAAGTCAAACTTCTATTAACATGTGCAAGGGAACATTTAAAAATTAACGGTAAGGAAATGTATTAGTACAAATCTGCATCTACAAGTAAGCACAATCTAGAAAACTAGGATTTTTCTGATTGCAGATGTCGTACTTCGGAAATAAAATGACTGAAATGTTTTTGTTGCAGAAATTTTTATAACCTACACCATTACTAGCAATACTGTATTTAGAAAAAGTGTCAGTCCCTGAGCCAGCAGGTAATAACCTAGAAGATATAAATATCTCTCTATATATGTTTAAAAATAAAAATTAAAAAATTACTTATGCTTTTAGCCATAAACTCATAAGAGTAACACAACTGCAGCAATCAATCTTGGGAAGAGAAGAGGGAAAAGTAAGTTATAGAGGGATGAACTTCTTTCAATTTGCTACTTGAATTGCTGACAGGCACTCGGTACCAGTTTAGCAGGTAAAGTTCACCCTGTATCCTCTAGTTTTCCAGTTCGGCCTAGAAAAGGTAGCGCTTCTAACAGGGTTTCCAGAAATATATTAAAACCCACAGAATACAAAGTATAGCAGTTAATAGTAAGAAACTATTAGCAATTAGGTTATTTTTGTGTCTGGGCACAAAGGAGAGGAAATTTTAAGTGTGGTCCAGAGATGAAGAAACAGGACAAATGAGTACCTGTGAGCAAAACTGGACAAAAGATAGCCCGCTGTTTCTGTTTGTCTCATCTTTGGTTTAGCTAGAGTGGACAAAAAAGAAAACAAGGCACAGCTCCCTTTGCGCACTGCAAAGAACGACCACTGCTGCGCTTTGGAGTACATAGGTTTGGTGCCAAGCGAGTGAAACAAAGGACAATGTGACCACGCCAGAACCGAAGGCCTGCCATTTCTTACCATGGTGGAAATGACAAATTGCCACAAAAACAAAAGGCATGGAAAATGGGAAGTCCTGTGAAGTGCCACGGGTTGCTTTTACCTTGTTTGATGAGCTTATGCCACTTCTCTGAAAAACAATGAGTTTCTACAGAAATTGAAACGCCAATATTGCAGAAAAACGATGTCCTTGGATCAAAATCAACCTTTCCTTAGATGCCAAAGAGTTTAAATATTAACACATGGGAAAACTTAAGTACACAAATGTGTTGGTTGTTGGAAACTTGAGAAAGCTGCTCGGTATGTCCAGCTTCTTCAGATTATCTTTTTTTCCCCGCTGTGTCCAAGTGTAACTGGCTCAAGTACAAATGGCATCTAGAATGAATGATTCAGGTCTCTGAAATACAAAACAAAGATATCAAGATGTTAGTTAAACAGGAATTACAGTAAATGACAAGTTTGCCTTAAAGGGCGAATTAAGTTTTTTTTGGAAAAGTGTCCATAATAGTAAAAGTAAAGCCAGAAAATGGTGGCCACTCACGTCTCTCAGGGCTTTGAGGAGGTTGTGGCAGCAGATTGAAAAAGACTTATTTTCCAAGTTACATTCAGATGACCAGATGTTTTTAGCAAGGGCAATGTACAAATGAGCAAACAACAGATGTAATGTTCCAAAGCAACAAAGAACTTCCACATTTAAGAAGTCTGGAGCAAAAAGACACAGGTCCCAGACACCACATTTGGCCGTTTTATTAGGAAACTGCATGTGTGAGAAGCACGAAGGCAGGATCACACAGCTGCTGGTTTAGTACGGATGTAAACTTGCTTTAAACACCCTTTGGTCTTGCCCCTACCTGAGGTTACATAAACCAGCTACTGTTTCTCCTTTACTGAGGCACTGCAAGTTTATTAAAACAATTTCAGCAGTAGATACCAATCATGTTTATGTATGTGAGCAAATACTGTGCCTGTGCATAGCTGTATGTGATATATGATATGGAGCTGTATGAGCTAGTACCATCCACAAGGCAGAACAGTGTTTCATGCCTTCATGATGATCTCAGAAAAGTTATATGTGAAATGGTTTCTCATTTAAGACCTAGCTTTCTCACTAGGGATTCCACAATCCCAGTCATAATTAAGCCACAAAGCCCTTTGGGTTGACAGTTTATGGAGGACAGAAGGAATAATGCTGTGAAGAGCCCCTTCTTGCCAGATGATGTCAGCTAAGCAGTAAGACATTGCACAAAACCACTGATGTTTCCGTAAGACTTAGCCACATACATGTGGGAAGGAAGGGGAAAGTAGACAAAGTCCATGGACAGGTGGGAGAAATTTGCAGGGGGATGCACTTCACGTGTTTAAAGAGCTAATGCACAGTAATGTTCAGAAGCCAGCCTGGCATGTTAGTGCTGTCCAAAGCACTTCAGTATTGAGTTCTGCTGTAGAAAAATACAGCAATTGTCTTTGGGAAATGCTGCAGAAGCAGCATTTCCTAAAAGCCAGTGAGAGATCAAAAAGGGAGCAGAGCTGGCACTGGTACTGGGGAGAATCAGTAAGGCACCTCATTAGAGAATGTGGTACTAGTAGAGAAATAGCGGATGAAATGTGGGTGAGCTCACCCATCACTGCAGTATCCTGGTAAGGCACGGTGTGTCATACCTACCTTCTGGATATTAGCTGACTTCTCAATATACCATTATATTAGGCACTAACTGGCTTGGGACTGGATTGTCAACTCATCTTCCTCTCTACTCAGCATACATCAGTGTGATAAGCAAAACCTGCTTCTCCTCTCTTCCCTCTTGAGTTTTTCTTTCACTGTATCAAAAAGAGGCACGGTCGGGATTCTGGTATGCCACCTTGTCCATTATTTTAATTTCTTGATGCCTGTTTCAGATTCTTGTCTCTGCCTCTGTTCCTGGCTATTGTGCATGTTTGTTCCTGTGAAGACAGCTAAAATTCCAGTAGTCCTTCATTCAGTTCTCTTGGCTTTGCCAGTGCAATTTTGTGGTTAGTGTTTCAGTATTTTTTTAGTATGTACTACTGAGATGGACATTCTACCTATAATTCTGATAATATCTCAGATAATCTATGTGCTCTTTGCTGCTAAAATTACATATTTATTAGTTTATTTGTAGAGACTGTGGCCAGAAAATACAATAAAACTATCTTGTTTCACTGCCAGAATTTCACAGGTTTTGGTTAAAGCAGATGATTCCGCCCACACCCCAAAATAATTTCATTCTTCATCTTCCTAGTAATTTGTTGCACTGATTTCCCCCCATGCTGTTTAGAGTCCTGGTAAATTTTAGTCTGTTTTCCATTCTTGTTACAGATTTCTGCTGCACCATGCATCTTCAGATTAGGGGTTTAAAGGCCTTGTATCTTCTTTTTCATGGAGAAAGGGTTTCATCTAGAAGTTAACTCAAACTGATAATGTTATATGTATGGGCTGTCTGCCTTGTAGCCAGTGTACCATGGCTTGCCAGGAAAGTCAAGTGATTCCTTCTTCAGCAGGTCTTCTGAACGTCATTTGAGAATTGGAAGATAAAGAGCAGAGCAATGTTGGCACACACAGACTTAGCAGTGCTATTTTAAAGGCAGATGTTGGACTATATAGTGCTTCTAGGGCTATAAGCCTACAATTTAGGTTTATCTTCCCCCAAATTGTTCAGCATAGCTATGATGCTAGGAGGATACCCATTTTGATTCCCACAATTCCTATATTTATCCTTCTGTATAAGTAAATAACAAACATTAAAATGCAGGTAGAGCAAACAATATTGTTCTAAATGACCGCATGTATCATGTAAAGTGATACTGCACATCTTTGCAGGCTGAGTCTCCCACAAAGCAAAAGCCCTGCAGCTTGGGAGGACAGAAAAGCCACACTATCTGCATAGGATCTGAAGGGCTCCAATGATGTGTAGTATTATATGTTGGACTTAATAGCCCTAGTTACTTGGATAAAGATTAAGTCTTCAGTGTTCATAACAGACTGGATGTAGTATACTTGAAACCTTTCTTAAAAAAAGAAGAGGCATTTGGAGGAAGCAAAACAATATTATTTCTCTTCTTGGTTTAGTCAGCAATGTGGAAAAGGAGTGGCTAAGCCAGAAGGACACCCTTTACACTTCCCGTGCGTGACACATGCAAGGGGCCCCTGACAAAGTTAGATGCCGTCATCAACTTTTGCACTCCTACATTTACAAATACACTGTAATAACTTAGCAGTTCCTAGTCGCTTCGGCTTTTGCAGTAGACTGAAGTAAAATCCTTTGTTTGTGAAGGCTAGAACTGTATAGATAAGCTTGTGGCTATTTTTAAAGCTATGCCCTAGTGTGCACTGCATTCTTGTATGCTACGCCCTACCACCTTAGGGTGCAGAGACCACACTCACCTTGTACTTACTGTCTTGATGCTGACTCAGCAAACGGCTTCTGCACTCCAAAGGCAGTGATAAAAATATTCACAACTACTATAATGAATACTAGTCCAGTTGCAAGGTTGTTGAGGAAATCCAGCTTTCCATGTTTTGCAGGGTTGTTAAGGTCATATTTTACTTCAAAGAGAAAGGAAAAAATATTTAATTATATGTATATTTCAAAATCCAGAATAAAAGTCTTCACTACTCATGTGGTTCAAGAATTTCTCTTACACTGAGCTATTTGCATCAGTCATACTCAAAAGGGAAATAAGATTCTGCAGTGTCAGCAAAAGTGCTAAGGAGAAGATCTTTAACCACAAGGAGCCTATTAACTTCCAGTTACTAGCATCTAATCTCTGCGGATGCACATGGGAAGTAATGGATACACAAACATTACTAGAAATCTTCTGAGTTCTTGATCTTTTGAAATCTAGTTTTGTTGCAGATTTTAAGCATTTAAAAATTATTTCAGTCTTGATGACATGAAGCTTGAAGCCCTGACAGGGTGGAATGAAGTTAAATTTCCAACAGTTAAAATGCTACGGGTTCTTTGCAGGCAGCCCAATCTCTTTACCAGTGCTGGACTGGTTTTTGTACTGGTGCCCTTCCCCAGCTGTACTCCCTGCTTTTGCACTGATTCTGCTTTTAGAAAGCAAGGGCATTATATCTGTTAAACAGAGGAAGATTTCAAAGCAGTGTAGCTGCAAGTTCTTTTTACAGAGAGCATCAGCTGTGTAAACATTTTCTTTTGTTTCTTCCAGTTCTTTGGTTGAACTGCTATAGGGAGTGAGGGAGGAACACACAAGGGAGATGATAGTATTAATTTAGTTTAAGCTTTGATTCCAGGCCTTGTGAAAACATATAAATGAGTTACATTGGACTGATAATAGACTTGATGATAGGGTAAAGCCTGTGCTTGTACAGGACAGTAAGAAGTCTGAGGGCACTTGCCTGGCATCATGTGGAAACCCAAGATTTTCCTCTGTCTGTTCTTTTGCAGTGAGGGGTCTGCAACTCAGACCCTCTGCTGAATTTGTTTGATGCTGGTGGAATGAGCGCCGATGAATTCTGGAGTGTGTTCTGAGAATGGTTTTTGTCTGTTAAGACTCCTAATTCTTAAACGTGTAGACCACTGGAGCTTGCGTGTGCATGTACAGGACATGTGAAAGAAAGTTCATACCTGACAAGGTTTTACACCAACATAAATAAAACTTTGAGCTCCTTCTGATAGGCACATACATAGGTGTGTAGCTTACAACTGTACTGCATGAGGTAAACTTTGTTACACACTTTTAACATAATGACCCTGTCAACACTGCAGAACTTAACCACAGAACCAAGACTCGCTTGCTTGTTGAAGCAGTTAAGTAGAAGTGGTCGCAAACACTCATGATGCTGAAGTATTAAAAGCCAGGTTCACTTGGTGTCCCTAATTAGGAAGTCTAATGCTGTTTTGGTTTCAAAGAATTCTGGGCGCCTGTTCAAGTCCTGTTTGCTAAAGCAGTATAGTCAAACATCACAGGCCAGTCAAAAGCACTGAAGAACAGCGTGGGGGAATCATCTGAAAAGCTTAAGCTACTGCACACCTGTGTAGGCAAGAAATAATTTAAGCTCAGCAGTACTTAACCCTGAAAATGAGTTTATACATGTCTGTAAAGCATCTGGAGCTATGTGGATGCTTGCATCCCAGCAGTACCTGGAAGGACTCTAGTACTGTCATGTGAATGAAGCGGAATAAATGAAATGGAGTAATTAATCCTGAAGTATGGAAGAAAAGCATTTCAGGTGGTTGATTTAAAAAAGAAAAGGCAATAATGGCCTCACATGTTTTGTGAGTTAAAAGAAATCATGCTCAAAGGAGAACTGACACTTTCAGAGCTGTCCCCTGTCCAAATAAGGGTCAGAGAAGACAACTATTGCTTGTCAGTTTAGGCGGTGCTCTAAATTTTGAAGTAGAATTGCAGTAATCCTATCTTTGTGATTATAGTAATTAAGATGAGGGTGTTTGTGAAAATATTCTTAAGAACAGTTATTCTTTAAGTATTTTATTATAGTGGGATTAGATTACTATGATTTCATGCCACTTAAACTATTTCAAGACATTCTTCGCTTTTCTTCCAAAAAGTTAAGATTACCAAATCACTTTCAAGGACAAGTTTGCTGAACATTTTTCAAAATGTTTTTGTGAAAGGCTCTTTTGAAGGAGGAAAATCTTTTAATCCCTAGTAGAGAACTGTGAGAATGGGTAGCTCCTGGGATAAACCTCTGTCTCAAGGAAAGAAACTGGATGGTTGCACAGACTTTTGTTTGGACTTGTGAGAGCTTCTAAAAGGCAGAATTTTGTGGCTGGACAGAAAGACAAACTGTTCCTGCAGGCCAAAACTACCAAATACACATTGTGAAAAGCAAGTTCTTGCTATGGTGCCTGTATCCTTGAGCCTTCATGTCCTGTTTCCTATCTTCAGTACTTCTGAGCTCAGCACGACATCATTGCTCCAACAGCATACCGCTATAGGCTGAGGGCTTTGTCTTCCTCAGTAGGCTAAACCTACAGCCACTGCTGACTGCAGAGTGCAGGCTGAACCCCTGATGAATCTCACTGTTTGCTAAGTAAGTGGTCTGTGAACGCTACCTCGGCCCAACTTTGGAATCTCCTCTGAGCCAGGACCTGGATTTTGCTCTTGTACGAACTCCACCAAATGCAGACACAGCTGTATTCTGTCTCTTTTATAAGAAAGAAAAAAGCTGCGTCAGCTGCGTATCAATATTACAAGCCTTATATATCCTGGTTTCCTTGGAACTTCCTCCTTGAACAGTTTTTTCAGTTGTGCTAAAAAATGGAACATTGAAAGACTAGCAAAGATGCCAAAGGTGGCACCGATAACTTAGTAAATGCCATGTGTGAACTCTGTGTAAGGTCTGTCATATGGTACCCATTAATTTAAAGGGAAAGATTTGAAAAAAGTTATGAGAATAAATGATCATATATCACTAACAAAACAAGTGATCCTTAGCTGTTTCGTACCAGTGAAGGCATCATTTATCTCAGTCAATAACAGCGTTCAACTGATGCTGAAACCTAAACATTCCCTCTGATTTCCACATGTATCTTTGATTGACTCTCCAAAGTTATGGTCTAGGGTTTTGGGTGCTGCTAATGAATGTCACAGGTTTTCAGCAACTTTGCAAAGTGCCACTGGATTCTTTTTTGCATTTTGCCTTGCAAAAGCATGGGGGAAAATATCACAGTAGGTTAAGTTAGCAAACAAAAGTACTGAAGACTTGTTTCAGGTCAAAACAGAAAACTCAGATTTCCAGAAGAGTGCTGTCTCTCCACACTCTGTGGACTTTTAGTTGGGCTTTTTTGGGTAATTCATGCTCACTTAGTGATGATACTGTTTTAGAAATGAGCCTGGTTCTATAGCTACTTAGATCAATATTCTGCCTTACAGTATAAGGCAGAGGGTGTAGGACATATGTGTGCTACTAATCTAGCAATACTAACTTAAAATACCTAATTTTTAGTGATAAGTACTGGTTCTTGTGCCTCATAGCATTGTGCCTATTAATACTGAATAGTAGAACCTCTACTTTTGAGAACAGCAAAGATGCTGCATTGAACTTCTAGGAATATGAAGGTCTGTAATTCAACAATTAAGACAGAAAGCGGGGGAGCGGGGGAGGCGGGGAGCAGGGAACTAATTCTACAGCTGTCTCATTAAATGTGTCCAAAGCATGCACTAACACAACTCCTGTCTGAGCTCATTCTCTTGAAATGATTTCTAGCATACATCAAATGTATCACATCACATTTCTTTGGTAGAAAGTAGAAAAGGTTTCCCTAGTGATAAGCAGAATTCAAGACAATCTATTTGTAGTCCCAGGATGCTACCTGGACTGTGTTTTCACATTCTACATAACTTCAAATGTTTTGACTGAAGTCATAGTATGTGGATAATAGATGAGGTAAGTTCTTACGTTGAAATCTTGCTCCAACTAGCCTATTTTTCTTTTTAGCTTTAATTTCAGTTTAACACAGGTTTGAAAATTAACAATAAGAAGTACCTTTCTACCACTCCCCACCTAGAGATTTAGGATGCTTTGAATAATTTCATAAATCTAAAACTAAGGGGTTTTTTTCATTATTGTCAAGCTTTTGCTATCAAACCTTTGATTTGATTGCAGAAACACAAACTGAAGACAATATGCCATACCAACATGAAGATGGACATTTCAACTTCCACTACTGTTTGAGAGTTCTACATTCACAATATATTCTTGTAATATTATTTACGATATGACTGACACAGAACAAACACATTTCAGACATAAGATTAAGTAACAGGTCTTGCCAAAAACAGTATTATGAAACTGGGCAGGCTGCATGATCCTAGCTGGCCTATTAATGTTTCTTTTACAGTATTTCATAATTTTCCTTCCTCCTCAGGCCTTCTGTAACGAAAAATATTCATGATCTGGGCAAATGAGTATGAGGAAGTTGATCAAAACTGAAGATTCCACATAAAGCTGCCCTTACTCCTTTTGTTGCAATATTTCTATGGTCTTAAGAGAAAACCCTAATCAATTCTAAGGTAAAGCCTTTCAAATATAACAGCCTTTTAAAAATAAAAGGAGAGTCTATATACCATCTTATAGGTGTATATATATATATGTCAATGGTTCTTGCTGTTGCCACATACCAAGGAATATCAGGAGCACTCCCACCATGACTTGCAATGTCAGCGACAGGCTGATAAGAATGATAAGTGGGATGTAGAAGGAAAAAGAAGGTCCTTGCTCCATCACGGCTTTCAGTTGGGAGGCATTGGCCATCAGCAGGGCAATATCCAACATACTCTCCGCAGCGCTCTTCTTATTTGCGTAGTGATTGATATTCATAGGTCCATTTCTTTGAAACCACTGTGACGTTCTGCGCTAAAATTGGGAGAGGGGAAAAAGGTTATTCACATCTCTTTTAATTGGTGCAGTGAGCGAGAGATGACTTGGCCCATCGACTGATTTCTGT
Source organism: Harpia harpyja (assembly GCF_026419915.1). Taxonomy (NCBI): domain Eukaryota; kingdom Metazoa; phylum Chordata; class Aves; order Accipitriformes; family Accipitridae; genus Harpia; species Harpia harpyja. The sequence continues at coordinate 671,836 of NC_068969.1, forward strand.
AATCATACTGATAGAGTAGTAGTGGTACTGAGACTATCAGTGCATCTTTTTCACTGTTACCACTGTCCTCCATCTGATAAGAGAGCAGTAAATAATGTCTGTACTGGACTTTGGCAGATACACTTTTTCCAGCTTGTAGGATCAGTCTAAACAGTCAGTATGTTTCTACTCTGAGAAAAGGAAAGAGTGAAAAAGCTGAAAAGTTTGCACTGAGAAAAGTTGGGAGGGAAAACCCACTGCAAAACAATCAAGCAAACAACAAATTGTTGCAACTAACTTACTCCGAAAGGCATACTTAAAAATACAAATATTTATTAAATTCACTCTCCGTCAACACATATCTACGTAGCTCCTTAATTACTCATGAGTCTTATTTTGAGTATTTATGTGGAAGTTGGCCACTGTACGAGCTTTGCTTGACCTCTTTCCCTGCTGCTTCTTACTCCGTCATGCCACTGTCCAGGTCCATCCATACACAGTGAACTGTTTTTCTGTTTAAATATCATATGATCTGTGGTTGCCAAGCACTGCCCAATTACAAGGAAACTTTTCTTTCAATTTTTGCATCAGCAGTTGTTTTATTTTTTTTTAATTCCCCTGCAAACAAACAGGGCAATATAAACCAACTGCAGGGCAACACCAGAGCTAGTTAACCCTGCGGGATGAATAAAATGAGTTTTTCCTGATGACGATTCATGTGACCCAACTTGGAATTTGACAGCTCGTCTCCCAGGGCTGCCTATTTCTCTGCTGATTAGATGCAGCTTTGGGTAACTTGGTTAGGCTTAGATGCCTCACTCTGAGATGAAGGAAGAGTAGGTCACCCTCTTTTCTGCAGTCTCTGAACAGGTTAGGAACGTCACTCTCATTGCTCTTACTTCTAGACTTGTTTTCAAAAATAATACACAAATACATTATGAGTAAGCTTATTCTAGATGAATTCTTTAAACCTGCTTCTTAGAGACCTTTTCACTGCACAAATGTGTTCCCACTTGCCAGAAAATACTGTGAAGACAGTCTCTCTTTGAAGGTTAGTTCAAATGCAGAAAACACCCTCTAATTACTCTCTTCAGTAGCACTAGTAACTATCGAATTTCCAACTCCAAAGCCAGGTTTGCCGCTGTCCAGACTTAGAAGTGTCCTTTTAAATAGGGCAGGTATTGATGCATACAGCAAACACATCGCCAGTTTTTCCAGGGCGTTCAGCTACCGAACTTGACCTATTTTCACCAGACACGTTGTAATAATCAACCACAGTCTAAATATTTTACTGAGAGAAAAATGTCGTGGAGCAGTGGCAGACTTTTTTTCTGCAAAGGGGAGGAAGCCACATAATCATAGCTTCACATAGACAGCTTCTTTACTGAGACCAAGGTCCCGGGAAGAAAATGGCTCCGAGATGGATACTGACTTCAGTCAGGAAGACTCGACACTCATTTGGTTTTGTCTATATCCCACAATCTAAAAATGCAATTTGGCTGGGGAATCTGTCCCACATTTGTCACCTTTTCTCTCATCAAGGAGAGTGTCCTCTTCCCACCCCCCTGCCCCATTAAACCACTATAGCATTTGGATGCTTCAGAAAAAATAACTGTAATTCTAGTATACCATCCACCAGAAGCACTAAACCAGGTGTAGATGTTCATTTCCTTATGGAAAGCAGCATGGAATATACACTGGCAGTATTCAGTAGAAAAATCCAGACTAACATTTTTCACTGTTTATTGTACAGTAAAAAGCCCAACACACACATTTAGCTCTTGGCTACCTAATGCTAGCAGTGTAAGAGGGGAGGGGGAACTACGCATGTAATAGCAGAATTCAATTTCTGGGCATGAATTTAAAATAAACTTTTCTCAGTAGACTGTAGAAGTAATATGATCTATTTTGTCATAAGTTCATAATAGAGGAAGTTTTTTCCTATGTTTAGTAGCTAATTAACTCCTTCCTGCCAAAAATACTGACTTTGAAGTATCTGTTGGGTCTACGAGGCTGCAGTGTATAATGCAAAAACTACACAGGTAGCTGTGACTGTTCTTAATCCTGATGGAAGGGGACTGCAGTAAAAACATGACAACCGGTTTCTTTGTTTTCACTCGATGTAGAAGTGTGATCATGTTTGACATGGCTTTTTTTTTTTTTAAACTATACAAAAGAGTAAATAGTCTGGGCTACATCTTCCTTTCAGTTACATCTGTGACTACATGATGTAAGACAGTTTCTACATAAACAACAGAATATGATCTTTTCTTTTTCCCGGGGAAATGTACTGCTGCACTTTTAGGACCTCGGTGTTTGCTAATTTTCTGTATGGTCAAGTTGCAGGTGGAAATAGCAGGCTATGGCACTTGAACTATGGTGGAAGCAAGGGTTTTGAGTAATTTCTGAACTCCAATAAATGGAGAAGACTTTTAAAAGTAGGGTGCTGCTAAGGCAAACCAAGGCAAAACTTCTTATTCCTGGAATGACAGCTCAGCTATTTACTACGTTTAGATTCTAAAAAATGGCATTCTACTCTGTTAAGAGGCTTTCGGCTACCACTCCTGAAAGCAGACCAATTCAGAATCTGAACTAGGCATATGGAGAACTGAAACGTCGGTTCTACTGTACAGAGCTTTTTCTCAGCCTGTGATCTTGCCTTCTGCCAGGAAAAAGGATCTGTAATCGTGAAAGCCCCAGAAACAATCATTTCCCATCTCCTGATTGAGAAATGGAGCCTCCTGACTCATGCTGGAAAACCATAAAACAAAACAAAGCAAAAAGCAAATTAGCCTTGCCTTCTGGAAGGAAGTTGAAGGCAACGGCCAAAAGTATTGAAACAAATGCAGTCAGTACTAAGGCAGCAGTTTTTAAGACCAGACTACGTGTTATACAGCAATATATAGACAGGCAATGAAAGAAGAGCTGTTGCCTTAACCTCAGGATAATGACAGTCATGTACAACAGAAATTATATGGGAACTTTGTTATGTGGCTTTATGGTTTCAGGGAGATTCCAAGCATGTAGCAACACACCCAGCCCACAGCACCAAACTACACTTACTGTGCTGCTATCACCTGCAGAGAGGGAAAGTGAAACTTCTGGAGATTTTCTAGGATGCATGTAAAGTAAGGCTTTTCCTGCAGGCGTCACTTGGCAAGAGAACAGTATGTATTCCACGTGACCTGCTTCAGTCTCAATGTAATCAAAACACCTCATTACACACTTTCAATATTCAAATTACCTAGTACAGACAAGCTGATCCCTTCAGTCGAGGTCACCAAATGAGTCTGAGGAAAAACAGCATGTGTGTTCACATGTGTGTGCATAAGGGCCAGGTGTAGCTGGAACTGCTTGCTGTATCTTCCTTTCCCTGTCAGTAACAGCCTGCCTTCAGGTCTCCCATCGCCTGCAAAGCGTCAACCTCTGAGCAGAACAACCTGCCGCGCTAGTCTGCACGCAGTTATAAAAAGGAGAGGAGTGAAAAGCCTCCCCCTCTTGCTCTGTCCGTGACTGGAAGAATCCCCTGTGGAAGAGCCTATTTTCACAGTCACACGATGCTGTCCCCACAGACAGCACCGCTCCACGTCTCCACACGGCAGCCGGGTCTGTTTGCTTGCCCAGAGCACTGCAGTTTGCAAGGATAAAGCTAAGATGCTACAACACAAGCTGGCACTTTTTTGCTTCTATAAAACCAAACCTTCACACTAGGATTGAATGGTATGGGATAGTCTTATTGACAACTGTGTTGGTACAGATTTTGCTGCTGCTTTGCTTCACTCACCATTTTAACTCACCATTACGCCCAGAAGACCTGAGTCCCTTTGAAATATAGAAAGGATTTATTAATTACATTTATTAAAAAATAAATAAAAGTGACACTGAGGTGAATGTCCTTAGATGCTGAGTTTCATGAATCATGTCTAAGACCCACCTGGTGATTCAACAGGAAGGAAACAGCACTGAAAATGGAAACATTTGAAAACAAATAATAAAGTATCTTGGCTAAATACAGTAACTTGTTATAGTAAGGATTTCTGCTTCTATTACAGCATTAAATCACTACTTGTGACAAAATTTACGCGGCTGTTTGTTCAACAGAGTGTTTATCAAACACTAGTGACTGCTGAAGTAGTCAAATTAACGTGCTGGAATTCTGACCGAAAAAAAGGAAGGCCCAAGAGTAAATTTTTTTTCTCTTGTTCATCTTGACCTCACTGAGTTTCCCAAAATGGTACCAGTTAGTCGGTCCTGAGAAGACAGGTGGGGTTTTTGACATGCCAGTCATCTAATCCACAGAGAAAAAAAAACGTGTGAAAATGATGCCTATTTTGCATTTGGATTTAGAACTTAGTTATGTTAGTTTCTGTCACTCTGCCCTATGAATTCAGGAGGAAAGAAATCATTTGGATTTTGAGTGCAAGTTTTTAGGATTCATTCCTTCTCTTTTGGTATGTTCCTAGGTACTTTACTCAGGTTCTTAAATGTCTTCCACTATATATATGTTCCCCTAAAGAGATTGTTTTAAGAAAATCTAAAAAAAAGCCAAAACAAAAGCCCCACAAAAAACATAAAAGACAAGCATTGCCTGAACCAATAGGATCTTGACATTTCCAAGTTAAGAGTCAGATCTGTTATGAAGACTGAATTCACTGTTCTTGTAATGAAGTTAACAGATACTTGCAGTAGCACAAGACTGGTTACTGTTTTCTTTTTGAATCCCACTAGAAAACCAGTATTTTGCAGTTAGCAAGGTGAAATTCCAATTTCCCAAATAAGCACTTAGAACCAGAAACTGCAAAGTATAAGCCAGAAGTACAGCCTGAGTTGCTTTAATTTTGATTTGCAATTTGTAATTGCAGCTGCTTAATATCAGCTGGGACTGCAGGACCCAGAGCTCAATGTGTTTTGCTTGTCAGGCCCAGAGTGTCATACCTGGGTTCTGAAAACACACAAATCTCTTATTATTCGTACAGTACTGGCACTAAACACTTTCATGGTATTCTAACTTTAAATCATTATGCGGTAGAATGCCATTACTAAATAGAGGAGACCACAGTTTTGTATGGGTTAATTGGGAAAATAATGCTGATTATTATTTATATATCCTAAACAAGTTGTGCTTCTGATTAATAACACCTTCCTTAAGCTGTCAGAAGGATCTTCGCCTTCAAGTACATTTACTCTGAAACACAGTCTTCATAATCTTTGGCTTGCTCTAACTCTGCATACAGTTTACTTTCTATTTTAGGTTAGTGATTACTGGAGTTGTATGGCAGATTTTAGACATTTTAATAGCCAAATAGCCTTCATTCAAAATGAGATTGGACGAGCCTGTTGATCAATATGACCTCTGGGTTTGTAACGTCATGAAGCAAGCTTCCTTAAATTCTTATGTTTAGGGACAGTCCTAACTTTAAAACAATAGAAACATGGTACATAATAATGAGGCTGCGTAAATAAAAGGCTGAGTCATACTGATCTTACAGCAGACTGTTCTTTACTGTGTTTTGCAATAGTCTTTCTAATTCAATCATCTAAAAAGATGCTAAAAAGCCCTTTTGTTTAAAAAGTAATTTTCTAAGTTTTTTAAGTGTTAACCTTTAAGAAAAACACTGCACGGCAAACTTTTCCAGATCTTTTAGTGGTAATTTCATGTTCAGGAAAAATTCCAGTTATATCAAAAAAGAGAAGGATCAGACATAGAAGGAATAACACAGGACTAAAAGAGAACACAACTTCAGAACTTTACTTTTATTTTTTTCTAAGATCAACCCTACAGTTACAGAACTGAACTAGTAACTTTATACAATTATTTAATAATCCTCATAGATGTGGGATTTCTGCCCACATCTCCATCACCTACATACTGAAAATGGGCCATACATGACCACTCTGAAATCAGACTTCCCCTCTGCCTCAGAGATCTCGCTGATCTAATAAAATAGGCAAAATATTCTACAAGAAAAGAAATACTCTTCCAGCAAAAATACTTTAAGCTATATCAGTTATGTAATGGATTATTAGATCCGTTCTACACCTCCTCAGAAGATATTATTTCTTTTCCCCCAGTAAAACATTAGATCACTTATTCAGCTTAGCACTGATTCAGAGAGAAAAACCCCTACATCTGGACTGAATCATCAGTTACATTTCCCGCAGGAATTCCATTTTGGTGGGGGGCGGGGGAATCTGTCCATCCAAGTACCAACCTAGTGTAACACTGCAATCACATCTAGAGACAGGATGGTTGCAGGCAATTTAAGGAAATAAAAATTAAATACTCGGCCTGTGTTCATATTTCATAGACAGCGTCAATTTTCTAGCATCTTTAAAAGCCTATACTTAAGAAGAGCCACTTTCAATATAGATAGACAGAAAATGCCAGTATGACTACATTAAGAAAAAAAAAGTGGCAACCATGCTGATTCCTGAGAGCTAAAAAGTTAGTATGAAAAAAGGAAAAAGTAGAGTCACGTTAGTTCAGGGCACAGCACTGTTTTCCTAAAGCTATACTGGTTCCAGGACCAAGTTAGAATATTTTTACTCATTAAATGAGTTAAAAATAATCAGCACACCTGATGACTAACTTTGTGAAATGAAGTAACAACTTAAACTTGTTTGTACAGCTATTTAAATAGAAGCTTTCTCCTGTATGATTTTTTTTTTCTGTCTTGCACTACTACTGCTCATTGCAGTGATTTGTTCTTATAATACTGTTTCTCACAATTGGACTGTGGGCTGCCTATTTTGTGTTGTTAAAGCACTGTTTATTTATTCTAGCTACTTAAAAAACAAGGAAACAAAAACTTATTACCAATAGTTTCAATATTTGGAGTATATCAAATACTCCAAATGCAATTTGATGTAAGTAATGCTTTAGAACATGTCATTTTATTCTATATGCAGTAAAATTCTTTCAAGTTCCTACAAATTTGAAATTTATTACTTGCAGTGTGATGCCAAGAAACTGCCATGTCCCAAAATTACTTAGGAATTAATATACAATTTTGAATAAATTTTTAGTAATAACATGACTATAATAGAAGCCAACTATTCCAGAGCTGTCTTTTCTACTATCCAATTCTTAGTCACCTTTTTCATAGTTCTTTAACTCTTTCAACTAGCATTTCCTGTTATCTTGGAAACATTAAACTAGGTTTTACAACATGGTGAATGTAGACTGTTTCAATATGGACCATGAACAAGGAAAGCAAATAGAGGAAGATGAAAAAACAGTTACTAGCTGCATGTGTATAAACAGATCCTTTGCACAAGTGGCCAGACACTTCTGCCAAGTGTAATTACTCACATTAGTGAGTGAGGTGTGCCAGACCAACCCAGAATTAGAAGCAAGGAATTTCTTGCTTCTAAAAGCTTGACAGCTGCTGAAAAAATTTATCCAAATTAATGATGGAGTTAAAATAAGCCACATTAAGCCAATATGTGACCACTCATTCAGAATTACACTGGGCTTAACTAGTCTTTTTAAAATTCGTGTGCTTTGAATGCTTTGAAGGTAAGACAACTATATCTCCATTTCATGTCAGCTCTTCTGCAAGAGAAGGTAGCAGTCTATTGCTGAAGATGTGCAGGAGAATCCATTTTGAGGAGAGGGCAGACACTAGGATGGGCAGTAAGCAAAACAGGGTGGTCCAAGCTGCAATGCCTGCGAGCATCCCTAAAAGTAGACATTTCCGCACTTTTGACTCCAATACCAAAGATTTAGGCACCTGCGGATTTGTGGTCTCTCCAGGTTTAGTTGGCTGCTGAGTTGGGGCGTTCTTCTGTTTGTGTAAATTGTGAACTTGGTCAGATTTTTTAAGGTATCTATCTCCTATTCACAGATTAGTTTTTAAGAAATCTGTCCTGATCTGCTTTACCTTCCATATACTTCTTTTGGGGTTTTTTTTGGTGAGAAAATGAAAAAAAGTGTCTGTAAAGTTCTCTGAAGTGCTACTGTGTACGTATAATACAATATAATAATACGTTTCACTGCTTATTCTTTATATGGCACTCACATAGAACTTGCAGTTTCTATGGGAAAGATGTAACAAAATGATTGCTTGCAGATGAAGATGAAGTAAAACAGGAAAGTTGCAGAACAATTCTTGGAGCAGACCAAGTTAAAAAAAAAAAAAAATCCCCCGACTAGTACTTGTGATGCAATCACAACTCTATGTTAATAAAAAAAGAAAATTGCTGAGAAGTCAGTGGCTTAAAGGAAGCCCCTTCAGGCCATCAGTTTGACCTGCGTATCCCAGCCTTGATTCTCTTTAGGTACTTTCCAGGATTTATTAAAACCAGATTTTTTCTTCTTGGTATGATATTCACGACTACAAGGGCTTGTCAGGAAGGGAGGGAGGAAGGACAGACCTGCTACACAATCAGTCCAGTCTGTCTGTAACCAGAAAGGTTTACCAGTGACATAGAAGGTGGTTTAGTACAACTGTTGCTATGTGGCAGAGCCTTAGGTTGGAATAAGAGCTACTTTTTAGAGTCTAGTCCTTTCCAAAACAACATAAAAGATGCTCTTTTACCAGTCTGGCTTTTCAGCTAAGTGGCATGCTTGGAAAACATCCTTTATGTGTAAACAGAAGAATGTGGGATGAAAAGCTTTCCAGTGAAGTCTTCTGGTCCTGTTTTGACTACAAGGAGTAGTAAAAAGCTGGGTATTTCTCTTCTTGTTTTTATTTGGATTACTGTACGGAAAAAATCAAGCCATACGGGCCCAACCCTTTAAGTCATTCCTCCTACTTTTGTGCTCACTTATCGCCCGTGTAGGTATCCCCGAGTAACTTTTCCGTCCTCTCCCAAGTCACCTGGGTGGAAGAACCCCCCCGGTTCAGAGTGCCGGTGGGCTCCGAGCAGAGATTCCTGAGCGGGAGGACACCTGCGGACCCTTCTGCTGACCTGTGTAGGAACTAAGGGGCCATCGTGCCAAGGACTAAAGAGGATTTCCTTTTCAGTCCCCCCGTGGCACTTGCCTATCTTTGAAGTGAGACAAAGCGGGATGCTTGCAGCCGCATCCCTACAAAAAAAGTGCTGAATTAACGGAAGGCGTGTTAAAAATAATAAATAAATAAATAAATAAAATAACCGAGAAGCGCCGGTTACCGGACCGCGGCAGCAGCCAGCACACCATCCCCTTCCCGGCATTTCCTCCCGCCCCGGCTCAGCGGGAGGGCTCCGCGGGGGCACCCGCAGCCGGCCGGGGCGGAGGCGGGCTCTGGCCGACCCCGGCCCCCCCCCCACGCCCCGCCTGGCCTGGCCGCTGCTGTGAGACCCGCCGCTCCCCCGGCCCGCTTCCCGGCGGGCTCCGCCGCCCCCTCACGCCCCGCTCCCGCCCGCCATGTCCGGCCGCCGCGGCAGCCGAGCCCGCTCCCGCCCAGCCACGCCGCAGCCGGCGGGCAGCGCCCCCGGCCCCTACCCGCTCGTCGACCGCCGGCTCCGCGCCCTCCGCCAGCCCGTTGAGCTCGTGGGTCTCGCCGCCGCCGGAGTCCATCGCGGCGCAGGGCAGGCCGGTGCGGCCCCGGCCCCGGCTGCCCGCGGGGAGCCCTTTCGTGCCGGCCGGCCCCGGCTCCGCGGGTGAGGGGCGGGAAGGGCCGCTGGCCACTGAGGAGAAAGTTTCCAGAGAGGCGGCGGTTGCCGGAGCTGGCGCGGCGGGCCACCCCCCGCCCCGCTCCCGTCCCTCCCTCTCCTCACACAGGCCGCCCCGGGGGCTGTCGTTGCAGCCCGCCCCGGGGAGGTTCCCCGCCGGCGGAGGTTTCCGTGCAGGGCGGAGAGCGGGCCGGCGGGCAGCCGGGGCCCGGGGCCAGCCATTGCGGCAGCGGCCTCTTCCCTGCCGCAGATCTGGTTCGGCGGGAAGTTTCTCCAGCTCCTGCCGGGCTTGGGGCTGAGGGGGATCTGGGGTCCCAAGCGGCTGCCTCGCACCGTCAGCTTGGGCGTGAGACCAAGCAGCTCGGTGTTAAGACCAGATTTCCAGTGTTGGGCAAGAATCGTAGTTTGTGCTGTTCTGGGGAGGAGTAGAGGTGGTTGGTACTGTAAGAAAATGTTTCATTTTAGAAAACTCCATCTGAACAAAATTAAAGTTGAAGGCTGGGGGGTTATTTTAAGAGCGCTCTCATCGGTGGTTTTAGGTTTTCAGGTTTTCTGTCCTGGTTTTTTTTTTTTTTTTCTCCCTAGACTTATTTTCCCACCTGTACCACAGCAAAGGACGCACATAAAAACAATTAACGTACAGGTTTGATGGTGATGGAACATCAGAGGAATACTCAGATGCACAGGAACAGCACAACTGGCAACAAGAACAATAAAGTAAGCCTAAAGTATGAAACAAAGCAAAATAATTTAAATTCGATTTTTAAATGTCATTTTTGCAAGCAAACCTTCTGCTACTTAAATTTAACAGTGTTCAGAGTGAAAAATAAATAAAGATGTGTCTTATATGACCACATGTAATCTCTTTCAAGGCTAGGAAAGGACTGCTCATCTGCGCTGAAAATGTTCTTGAGTAGTTGTTCAGCGAACCTGTTCATATGTGTGGTGTCCAAACACGTATTCCTCAGGTTAACTCCTTCAAAATCTTCTGTTAGGAATCACTTTTCTCACTCTCTAAACAGAATTAAAGGATATTCTATTTACAGAATGTAAACGAACATATAGAATATAAATAAACAGACAGAATGTAAATATAAATAAATATAAATTGAATTTTTAAAAAAAGGTATAAAGGCCTTTTGCTAGACCTTGCGTAAAGAGAGACAATGTAGAAGCATTACTACCGATTCCTTTATCACCAAGATAGGGTTTTTACTTAAGCACCTCCTGTGGAGGAAAGCCCCAGTTGTATTGTTTAGTGCAATAAACACAAAGCTGTTGGACCTACAATCATGAACAGGTTGCAAGAGGCCACTGCTGAAAGGAGGTCTAGACACTTGGCTGTCCTCACTTTATAGCCATTGTGCTTGGGAATTAGCCGTTAGCCTGAGTCTCACAGACACGCACCAAGACCAAGCCCTGTCTGCAGGGAGGGATCTACAGTTCACTTCAGCAGGTCCCCCAGCCGGACTAGTCAGAAGGTTATATATGAGGTCTCGGACTGCAGCATACCCTACAAAGTGAGTCAGCCCAAAAATGCAGATTGAGGCTTCAGGATTGTGACACATCGAATAAAAATCTCTACCATATACCATATCGCTGCAGCTTTTTCCATGCAACAGATGGGCACGCCTCTCTAACATACAATAGCTACTGAGCGGATATGAGAGTGGAATTATGGCAACCACCTTAGAATTTTATGAGTCTCTGACTATTTAGTCCTTTGGAGTTTCTCCAGTGGGCTTTGATGGAAATTCATATTCACCTCAGCATTAAACTGCACTGACTTCTTGTAGCTGACTTTTGGTTTTGAGTTCACAGTGATTTTTCGCTAAAGCAGACTTAGTTGGTGACTGAATCCAGTTTTAAAGTCCACGCAGAAGCATATGGACAACAAGATGTGGCTAAGCACAAATTAAGCACAAGTTAGGGTTCCATTTTTAATACTAAAGGTCACTGAAGATTACATTTCATTCTACTCAGGACTGGGTTGAATTGATCATTAACTTTTGTCTCATAAAAACCCCTCAACACACTGTAGACTTGCAAGTTACTGTCTTCACAAACTGCACAGCAAACATTTATTTAATTAGACTGTATAGGAAATCCTCATCTATCTTGAATCCTAGTGGCCTTCTCTGCCTCTCTTTAGTACAGTGGGCTATAAAGCACTTATTTAGAGAGAGAAATTCAGTTTTGTTGTTATAGTCCATAGAAAATGGAAGAAACAATGTATTATGACAGCAAAGATATATTTGTATCTTTTGTTCTTCTGCTGAGGAGAGTATAGGGTAAAAGGAGAAGAATGGATGTGAGCTGAAAAAAACCTGTTTGTTGCACTATTTTGAACCAGTGCTATGCTGAACCCTCACCTGCCATGTTTCCAGTGGATGGGAATATCCTGTTAATTGCTCAGGTGGTGTTACGACCTGCCAGGGTGGGCACAATTTTGTCAAAGAGTAAGCAGAATAAGGTGACACTGGGGCACTTTGAAGCAAAGCTATAAACCACACTATGTTGTCAGTTCTTAACAAGTCTAAGGCTTGAAAAAGCACAATGCTTTCCTTAGTTTTTGGATTGTAGTAGCTGAACATCAGTAATGGACTCAACTAGGGTAGCCTTTATCAGACACGTTACCAGTTAACAGTCATTAAATATGCTTGGACCGAAATTGCCATGGTGTTTGGACCCAGAGAAAAGCTGGTCAGAATCCTCTCTGGCTGCAACTGTCAGTGACATTTTCAGAGATACTGCTATATTTTTAGTTGCCCCTTTTTCATCTTCTGTAGCTCTTCGCAAATGCATTTTGATAAACTTGTTTGGCAGTTGTAAAGGTTTTATTCGCTCTAGTGAAAATATTCTGCCCTTAATCCTAAAAATTAGAGGTCTGCTCTCTACAGGTGACACTTAGCGGTGATAGTGCTGAGTTATTCCTTCTCTGTGCTAACTCACATTTGTACTGCACAGTCACATGCCAAAGAGATCTGTGAGAATAGGACCTGTTGTTAATCTTATGGGAAATGGCTGTAATTTCAGTGGAACTGAGAAACAGCTTAGTCTGAGCTTGTGAAATGGCCTGTAAGCCAGTATTCACATACAGTCTGAAACAGTCAATTCTCTGTTGCATCTTTATGTTGTTGTGCTTGTCAACCTAGTGTCAATTTTTTAACAATAAATTTTCCTGTTATCCAATCTTAGAGTTAGTTCTGCTGGGTGAATCTGAAAAAAACCCTCACCAAACATATATATATATCTATATCTATATATATATCGCTGCTTATGAAAAGGACCTTGTGCTCCCTGTAGAAAAAACATTGCAGACGCAAGCTGGTGCAGACTCAAGAGATGTAATAGGCTGGTGGTGTGATCAGTCTGCAGCCATGTAATGAAGCAACAAGACAATACTGTGTTGTAGGTCATTCTTGTTTATGTGTGAATTTGAGCACAGTCATTATGGAATGAGAACTCTGCAAGTGTTATCACATGAGTCTGAGTCAGCATTTTTGGTGAGTGTTCTGCAGAGCGGATACTGGAGGGTGCAGAGAGGGTCCTTTGGACCACTGTCAGAATAGCCACTGAAACCTGGATGGAAATACTCAAGACAAAAAAGACCCATTGCACTGCCTCTTTGCATCTTAGCCATGAAATGAATTTGCAGTCTGTATTAGATTTTCAAGCCAGTAATTTTTATTAAATGTTTTGTTGTTTTTTCCCTCAAAATTGCTGTGATGACTATGGGACAGGCACAGAATGACCCTAGAACACTAATGAAACCTAACTAGAAAGGACAACGTTTTGCATTTTCACTAAAATTTCAAGAGTGGTTTGGTTTGGGGGAGGGATTTTTTTTGGTTTTGGTTTTTTTTTTTCTAAAATCTAGGAATTCATTTTCTCCGAGTGAATACTATTTATGTGGCCAAAGAAACAATCTGAAGAAGCCCAAAATAACAAGTACATGGTACTACCTGGCATCTGTGGTCACTATAAAAACAAGTCATTATGCAAACTGGTACTTCCTAACTAGAGCACAAGTTTAAGTAAACAAAATGGCATTTGGTATAATCTCTCTATGGGAAAAACAGATGAGTCATTCAGAAATGTAGAATGAGGGAAGGATCTAAGGAGGAGGGTACTGGCGATGAAGAAAGGGGACTGCTTGAGCTATTTAACATGGATATTGAGGTTGCAATTCCAAAACTGGTACTTTGTATCAGTTACCAGTGCATCACCTTTTGTAATCTCCTCCTACCTCCCTCAGCACATCTTTTTTTTTTGCTGGCATCTAGATTTACATATCTGAAATTTTAGTTCCTTGCCCTGGCAGCTATTCCAAACGACCCACCACCACCACCACACCTCTCTATCTACTGTAAGATGTGTATAGTTTGATTGTTTATTTGTTTTGGGAAGAGGTGAACGTGTGTTGTATCATTGAAACTACTTGGAGCAAAAGCGCATTGTTTTGTACTGTTTCTTCCTTTTTTGGTTTCCTGTTATTCCTCGAAGCCTTGCATTATACCCTGCAGAAAAACATGGTGTTTTAGAAATAATTTTAATGGCAAATACTTAATTTAGGCAGTTCTTGCTCCAAATGCCTGACTGATTTTAATGAAAATATCATTTACAAAAATAGCTAGCTGTTAGTATCTGATATCTTCTTAGTTCATGACTCCTGATAGCTGGGAACTCTAGGAAAGAAACGGACTTATTTTCTTTATATTTTCACCTGAATTATGCATTTAGTTGTTTTCTTGTGGTCTCCTGTCATAATTTCCTGCCTGATGCTTGCTCTTTGTGTTTATGTAAACTACTCGGGAGTTGGGAGAAGACAGACAAAAAGGAATTTCCATGATGCGCTCTGTGAATGGCAGGACGGGATGCAGTAGAGAGATATTCTTCACCTAAGGGCAAGAGACCTGTCCCACTTTCCCTTTTCAAAGAAAAATTGTGTGGAGAAAAAGTAAAGGAGATTTGAAGGGCCTGACAAACATCTAGCCTAGCAGCAGCACTGCAATATTCCCTGCATCTTCCATTCATCTCTCTAAGATCAGTCTTTGCTTCATGTGCTTCAGTCTACTAGTTCCCAGCAAGGCAACCTGTTTACAGTAACTTCATAATGTGTATGAAAATGGTGCTTTTTTCTATTGTGAATGGTGCCTGTATGGAATTACTTCTCTGCAGTTGGATATACCCAGTGATGTAACTGACACTGCAAGCTAATCTCCTGTAGTTCCTTTTGTGTCCAGGGGTCATGATACATAATTTAGATCTGACCTGTTGCATACACTGGCTCTTTAGTAGATCTATATTTAAATGATACTATTAATTCCATAGAGCCATAAGGTATTCTGCAATATTTCTGTTACAAAATTAATGACTTCCCACAAACTGCTACTTAGGCTGGAGCCACATAGGGCAAGTAAGAATGGGAGGTCTGGTGTGATCATGGCTATCAAGGACGTACTCACTGCAAAGAAGTTTAAACTGACTATCTGGACGAGGCTATGCGTTGGATATAAAGAAGAAAAAACAGACTTAAAACTGGTTTGGGTTATGGCTACAGCCATCTCTAATATTAGAGATGGTTGTGGATGGAGGAGTTGGTTGGACACACTCACTGAAAGATACTTAGATAAGCTGAAACTTGTCAAAGTAAAGTTTTGATTTGAGAATTAGTTGTAGCAATACATCTACTATGGCCACACAATCAGAGAAGCAGGCCATTAGAATATTTTTAGGGGCTGTAACAAGTGTCTGCGGAAGAGGGGTTTACATTTGTGTGTGTATAATATTGGTATGACAGAGCAGCTTTCTGTATTGTAGGCAGGTAACTGATTCTCTGCTACTTCAGAAACCATTTCTTGAATGATTACCGTTGCATAACACAGGGATAAGGAGGTTTATTGAACCCACTATATAATAGCCTACTTGCATTGCAAGTGGCTGGAGTTGCTCCAGAATAACTTAAATTGTAGGTCTGCCTGGCAGGCCCCAGGAATCAAGATACGTGGATGGTTATGACAATATCAAAGTTCTGGAAGTGACCTGAAGGTTTTGATTTCCTATGAGCTTTCATGAAAAGCCAATGATCAAGGCAAGTGATGGTGCCTTTCACTTCTAGTCAGTAGGTTCTGGAAAGACATTTTGTCTATTCACATAGAACTGGTTGTGAGCTTAATGCACGAAGCACATACAGAAATCTCTGGCCTCTGTTATTCAGAAGATCCGATTCGGCCATCACAATTGTCCATTTTGGATTTAAAATCTGTGAAAGTAGTGATTAAAAATATTCTTTTGCTTAAGATGTGCTGGCTTGCTTGGCACATATACGTCAAACAGACTTTCAGAGAAAGAGAAGGTGTCAAGCAGCATTAGACTCGTGCCAGAAGGAAATGAGTAAGCTCTTACCTAGAAATATGCAGAAACATCTATGCAAATGGTTTAGCATTAAAATAGGGACGTCTGGAGTTTGTGAAAATGATTTGACCCAGGATATACAATTTAACAATACTCTTTTGGATTCATTTTTGATACATTTAGAAGTGTAAGGCAGTTAATTTTCTCAGTAAAGAGGAAGTGCTACCCGTTACGTAAATGAATCTTCCATGCTGTAGTGCTTTTTTCCCCTGGGCTTGCTGTCCTTCACGCACTAACACATTTCTGTACAGTGCATTGTATTCACAGTACACATCAAATCAGCTGTGCACTCAAATAAACCTCTTAACTACTCTATTCTGCATTGTGCAAACAGATGTTCACGTAGTATAAAGTGCTTTGTATTGTTTATTTAAGCAGCTAGCGTGACTGTAGTACAGAGGTTAGCTAGACCGTGCCTGACAGGATTGGCTTTAGGGAGAAGAGGGCCCCGGTGGCCTTGGCCTCCCATGGAAGGGAGGTGGCTGGGGTGCTACGCTGCACTGACAAAGCATCCAGAAGTGGCTGTGTCTCATACGAATGTAGAGTCCAAAGCAGCGGCACGGCCACACATCATCTGGAAACCAGAGAAATCTGCCTAGGGTTGACATCACATGTCAGCATGCTCTCTAATTACAAACCATGTGTACACACATAACTGTGCAGCCCCCTAGCCTGGCCCATGGAGCAAAAAACTGTGCTTTATAAAAATTACTGGCATTCCTCCCTGGAGAGTCTGTTGATCCGTTTTTGGTTTTTTTTTTAGATGATGACAGCCAGCCAGGTTGTCAGGTGGTTCTGCTGTTCTCTAATTCCGGAGCGCACTTCCTGAGGAGATCTGGCACTGTTGGCTTAAGCTTTCTATTAACTCCATCCTGGAAAGACTGCTTCAGTCTGTGCTTATGTTGCTGCATCTGTCTTTCCTGTAAGGGGACAGTATTCACTCTTCAAGAAGTGTTACCACGCAGTGCTACCTGAGAAACTAGTTTCAACCTTTTACTTCATGTAGGAAATACATGTCAAGAATATGGATAGAAGAGACTCAATAGGAGGAAATAAAGCTCCTATTTTTATCCTCAGTCTTAGGGATTTCATAACTTTTACATTTTCAGGCTGAAATAGCTTAGCTTAGTCTATTTCTATATATTAATTTCTCCTTCTTAAAGTCCCAATAAAATCACTGCACCTTTTATTAAACACTGCGTGTGTGTGTATTTACACACTTCTACAATCAGAGAACACATGATTTTTATGCAAAAGTTGTGAAAAATTGTATAGCTGAAATAAGATGGGATATAAAGTTGCAAGTTTGGCATCGTCAGGCTGGTCTAAAAGTTCTGGTGAGCTTGAACACTGTCTTTATTAAAACTGTTTGTGAAGTACTGTGCTATGCATTAATGATTTATCTTAGCTGGTAAAGTACCTAGCTAAGAACAGCACATTTGCATGCGTCTGAAGCTGCGTAAATTAGCTGCATGCTGCAAAGTGTACAAATAACATATAGGTTTAAGAGGTGGTGGTGTGTTTTTAGAGGGTATACAGGTAATTGACTTTAGAGGTGCCAAATCTACGTCTAGGTAATGAATGTGAGATCAGGAATCAGTTACATCTAAATTTCCAAACTGTGTTGTCATTGTTTTATTCTAGCCAACAGAATCTTATTATCATTAAATTATTTTTATAGATTTTATTACATAAAATAGATGGACAATGATTTAAAAACTTCTATGTGCAAACTCTAGGAAATAATGTTTATTTTTGAAAGGTTAATTTTAACTTTTATCATCAAATGTATACTCAGTGATAGGTCAGAGATGACACATTATCAATAATACTTTCCAGAACAATGAGTTTAAAAAAAAAGCAAGCCTAATGTATTTTCCAGATGTTGTCAGCAGAGGTGGTGCAGTGCTCTAGAAGAGAGTGGCAGGAGGTTATCTATAAGCATGAGTCAAGAATGCATCTGTTTACATGCCAGGTCTTTGTACAGGTGTGAATCTGAATTGTACGTCCTTACATAGCTTGTCAACAATGGGGTAAATAAGAGAAGAATCAGGCCCTGGAGCTACTACTGGCAAAGTGTGACTCAATGAAAGGAATAATCCAGTTAAATGAAAAGGCCTCTGTATATGGAATTACTCCAAAATGTAATTCATAGAACAATGCGTGCTATTGAAATGTAGTTTAAAAAAAAAAAAAGAAACAAAAGAAAAAAAAGACCTGTTCAAAGGGTTCTTTTGTATCACAGACTCATGCTTTTAGGAGTAGTTCCCAGCTCACAAGATATATGGGGAGAGGAGGGCGGGAGGAAGGAAGGAGAAAAGAAAATTTTCCCACAAGGTAGAGCACCAGTTCCACAGGTGCTATAGCAGTGGTAAGATTCCCGAGGTCCTGAAGCACCTACCCGACAATGGGCCAGAGGGAAGAAATGAAGAATAGAAAAGTAGACTCCATTGCCAGGGTCCAGCCCATCCCCATTCATTACGTATTTTATTAATTTTACTGTCTTTTAAAAAAAAAATGATCCTTGCTAGATATCACAGTCTTGCAGCAGTCAGTCAAAGTTTTTAGAGCTCTTGTGTTGTAATAGGATTGTGACTGTGTGCAGGGCTGCACAGGCCGTAGGGTCTGAACCTGTTTGGTTTTGTTTGGACTCTCTCAAGACTGAGTTCAAGTTCCACTGTGTTTATGTCAGGTTTATGTGCGTCACATGTGCACTGAAATACTGCAAAAGCAGCTTATTAGTGTGACTAATGTATGCAACAAGGGAGACCATCTGTCTTGAGTAGGCAAGTAGTGAGGCTGTTTTCATTGTCTAGTAAGAATGCCTACTTAAGGTTGGTTCTTCCAGAACTTCCAGAAGTTGTATATTCCTAGATTCTTAGGATAATTCAGGTTGAAAGAGACATCAGGAGGTCAGCTAGTCTATCCTTTTGCTCAAAGTAGGATCAGCTGTGGGGTCAGACCAGGTGACTTAGGGCTTTACCCCAACCTGATTTTGAAAACCTCCAAAGCTGGAGACTCTCTGGGCAACCTGTTCCATTGCTTGTCCTCATGGTGAAAAAGTTATTTCTATTGTCTAGTCTGAATCTTTCTTGTTTCAGCTAATGTCTGTTTTCTCTTATCATCCCACGAGGCACCACTGTGAAGAGCCTGGCTCTGTCTCCTTGGTGGGCTCTTTGTAGGTATTGGGAGGGGAGGCTGCTACGAGGTCCTCTCAAGTCTTTGTGTTGAACAAGCCCAGTTTCCTCGGCCTCTCCCTCACGGGGCAAGTGCTCCAGTCCTTTGACCATCTTGGTGGCACTGTGCTGAACTCATTCCAGGTTATTGATGTCTGGTTTGTAGTGGCAGCCCAAAACTGGATGCAGTTTTCAACACATGGTCACTCATGAGTGCTGAGTAGTACAGGGGGATAATCATTTCCCACGATCTACTGGCTGTGCTGCTGTTAACACAGCCCAGGAGGTTGTTGGCCACCTTTGCTGCCAGAGCACACTGCTGGCTCATGCTCATCAGCTTTTAAGCATGTTTTTGGTAGTTTCTTTGTCATGATAACATTCCAATATATAAATTTACAAATACCAATTTACATCCCTTTCACATTGTCTTTTTGTCAGGTTCATAGGCAGAAGTGTTTTGGAAAGCCAGGAATTTGACAGTATAATTTTTTGTTTGTTTGTTTCTTTGAGGAAACCACATGAAATCTTTAGGTCTGGATCATTTAAAATTACATCTGCACAATTTGATTGCTGTTCATTAGTGAGACACGGTTTAAAGTAGCAAGAAGAAATTCCAGCTCAAATGTATATTTTGAGGCCAGAAATCACTATTGTGATAATTTTGCTTAAGTTTCACTCAGCACCACTTACAGTTTGCCCAGTAGCTTGTGGCTGAACCAGAGCATATATTTTAAAAAGACAGTTGGTTTTGTTTAAGTCCTCGGTGTTGCTTTTAAAACTGACATTGAAGGTACTTGACAGCTTTGGGATGTGGTAAACAATCAGCCTATAGACTAGACTGGACTGAAACCATTAAATATGATAAATAAGGAATTTTTTTAATCGTCTTAGACCTGAAAGTGTTCAGTGCCTTCAGCAGAACTTGTAGACACTTTCATTCCACCTGTGATCTTCATTCCCCCCTGCAGTTACACTGAGTGTTATTGGCTGTCTGTAGAAATACAGATTTATGTTGGTGTTTTACTGGCAGACTATCAGAAATACATTGCAAATGTTTTTTTCTTTTTGTTCCTATCTTCAAGAATACACATATATGTAAGCAATATGTTCTTTAGAGACCTGTTGCCTAAAGAAAGGAGCGCCATCTGGCTTTTTGTTTCTTCTATGGGTTGAATATTTGATGCAGTATATAAAAAAAATTTCCAATGTAGCCAGTTTACTAGCACTGTGTTGCCATGTTTTCACTTCATTAGGTGCTTATGCTTGCAATTATTTCCCGTTGTTGGCTTTTCTTCTTTTATATGCTGAGTGACTTTTATATTCTTATTAAATCTTGATGGTCACACTAGTTGTGAGTAATCTTCTCTGACTTAGAATATAATAAACAGGGAATTAGACCATAAGCCATTAATAGGTCATAAAATAAAGAAAAAGGCTATCAAGAATATCATAAAGTCAGTTACATAGCCTAAATATATAAAAACATCTTTGTGTTTACAGGGTATTTGTTGTCATTTGTTCATATCTGCTTTTGTTGTAAGCTTTGTGAGGAGCTTACATGGAATGTGAGTTTAGGGTAACTGCCGCATTCAGATGCATATTTTACTTTTTTAACTTTGTCTGCTGTGTCAGTTTCTGCCATCTGCTGAACTGCGCTGCAAACATCTCTGTTTAATGCTGTCATTGTTCATATGAAGGAGTTGAGCATTGGTCCAGTGTTACAAACTGAAATACTGAGGTATGGAGGAAATGAACCAGAACTGATAAATAATTTTTTAAATCGGGCATAGATGGATGGGGTTTAGATCAAAAAATGTGATTTTTAAAACCCCTGTCTAGTTGGAGATTAAAATCAATAGTTGTGCTTCTACCTAAAGTCAAGAACTTCTCGCACTGAGCATCTTAACGCTGAAGCCGGACTGAAATCTAAAGGCTGGTTAATTCATCTCCCTGAGGGCTCTGAGGATGGAGGTCTGTTGCCCATCTACCCCAGGGCATGTGCAGTTTGTATTGACAGGACTGGGATCCCTCTAGAGTGCAGGGGTAAGATGCTAGTTTACTTTAAAACATGGTCCTTAGAGGAGGCAAGGTGGTAGTTCTAGATAAAGATTTGGAGTTGGGTCCAGAAGTGGGAGGTCCAAGGTCTCAGCCCGGCATGGAGCTGCTCAGTGGGTGCTTTGGGGAGCACAGGGAAAGCCAATCTGAAATCACATTTTCCCTGATCCAGCAAATTTTTCCAGGAGTGGTGGCATGACTTCAGCATCAGAGGTGCTGAGCACCCCGACTAGCATAGTGTGAAAGCCATTGTTACAGTCTTCGGGGCACCGGTTTGAACCTCTCTTATTGAGAAAGGAAATGATCATAGCTAAGTACTCTAACAACTACACTGCCACAGTTTGAAAGGGAAACACTGTTGCTTCTTTATTTTAGAATAAAGAATTTCACCCATCTCGGGGCGGGGGGGGTGTCATTCTGGTGTCTAGGCTATGGATCTTAAATGAAATCAAGTGACTTCTCACACTGTCTGTGGATAGAAGGAAGAAAAGTTGCTTGTTCAAAACATTTGCAAGCCAGGCGTACTAATGAAGGTGGGCCCCAAGAGGAAATCTAGCATGCTGGCTACTTCGAATCCCATTTCGATAGACCAACGAGGTACCAAACACAGAATCCCCAGATTTGCTTTGGGATCAGATGCTTCAGGAAGAAGTATTGCTGAATGTAAGTTCTGTACTGGATCTGGTTCCTAAGGGACCTTCAGGTGACTAAACACAGGCTACATCTGTGCTTGGAGCAGGATCCAGGTGTCCTCATCTGCAGGCCTGTGCTCTTATTCACTGCCAGCCTCCACAGTTCCGAGGAAGGCTGTTTTTAAGGCAGGGATGCAGGCAGAATTTAATCTTTTGGGCTAGAACCGTCTCTGTTGTAGGACTGTATGTGAATCACTTCTGCAGTGCAGCTGGTTGCCAGGAGGTCTAACTGTGAAACCCTAAATCTACCAGTCAGTGTGATGGATTGTAAAAGGGTTACAATGAAAGGGGAAGTCGTTAGTCCCTTCTGGGGATTTCCTTCTTGAGCACCACCAAATCATTTTTCTAACTTCCTAAGTAGGCAGAAGGAGTGAGATATGAATTTATCTTTCTCTCTGGCATTGCTTTTCTGCAGGATTGATATATAAACCAGAGGTAATCAATGACTGAGAGACAGGAAACGTTCTAATGCTGGGGCCAGGGCAACTGTGGTTTGGATATTGCTGCATGCTGCATTTCTAGGCACTTGTTTTTTATTTCAGAAGAGAAACTTTAATGGTAGTGTGTAAGAATAATGGATGCTTATACTAACACACTGGGCAATCTCAGAACCTTTACAAAGGCATTACTACTAGACACTCAAAAGTACAGAAGAGGAATTCTGAAATGCTTAAAAAAGAAAAGTTTGACCAAGTAGGGGTTTCTGGATGAAAACAGAAATAACCACCTTCACATTTCTAGGAAAAGGAAACACAAGAGTCTCAGCCTGGCTTAGAAACACTGCATTTTTTCATATCTGTGGCCTACAAAGATCCATCAGGAGGATGAGAAGGAAATTTGTATCTGGACCCTCTAGTCTGACCGTGTTCTAAAGCCCTAGTTTATAGTATGGTGTAAATATTTAAATTATCATCAGCAATTATAGTTAATTACTTTCTTGGTAAGTAACATCTCAAATTTGCTCGGCAAATGCTTCTGCAATGGTGCTGGCTGTATGGGAAGTGAAACATTACTTATTACTCTGAACATATACCTTCTTAAACATCTGCTGTCAGGATAAATACAAAATGTGAGAAATAAAACTGCTCTGATGTAGTTAATTGCTACTGGTCTGCCACTTACCTACCTAAAAATGCACTACTCTAGAACCTAGCAAACATAGCATGAGGATGAAAAGCAAGTGCTTAAAACTGGTGCTGTTTTCCAAACCAATTGACTGGAAATATTGTAGGAAAACTAAGGATTCAAATTTATCCCCATTTGAGGGATGCCTATTTCTGATTATGTGTATGTTCCAAATAATTCTTGCCTTAATACATAAAAAAAGACCAGAATTCAAACTCCAGAAAGCTTCAGCTTTGAGACCTTTATGTCAGATCCATTTGCAGTATCAAAGCCCACGCAATACAGACACCAAGAAGGACTTTAACATAGTTCAAAAAAGCACTAAATTTTTAAGTGTTCTTAACTGTTTTTCGGACTAGACATATTCAAGTACATTTTTTTTATTTTGGTGGAGGCTTAAAAGTGGCTATATAATGGGATAAAATATAAGACGTATGTGTACAAGCTAGTATGTGAAGAGATCCATATTGTTCTGTTCTTCCAGAACAACAAGGTCAGGAAACTAAATGAGTTATTTATGTCCATTTTCACTGAGAGAGGTGGAACCAAGGTGCTCTCAAAGTGGCTTTCCAGGAATTGAACATTCTTTGGTAACCTTAGGTCAAAGTCTGACGATGAGTTCACAATTTTAATCCTTCTAACAATCGCAGCACCCTGCCGCCAGATGGTATTTATCCAAGTCATAAAGAAAACAATGCAAAATAGAGACTGCCACTATTATGTGTGATGAATTATTGGAAACCAGCTTCTAGGATTTTATTGTTGTTATTGAAACAGCTCCATTTTATTAAAGGAAGTTTAATCTAGTAAGTATATACAAAGCTTGTCTGTCAGTTTATCTGACTATCTACTCCACAATATATTTTTTCCTTTCCCCCCCCCCTTTTTTTTTTTTTAAATAAATCTGTCATAAGCAGAAAGGAAAGGGCATCTTTGGTCAGTGGTCTGAGTAAGTTTGTCCCAATGCTGTTCAGGATACAAAATACATGCTTATATTACCATGTTATAGTAATGATCCCAAGAAATTATTTGCTTTGCTTTTAAGTGGTGTACCTCACTGTAGACAGTCCATTCAGGAAATTAATTGGAAGTATAATTAAGGACAGTTACACAAGGCTTGAAAAACATACAGCCACACAGAGCCAAAACAGCACAACTTAACCATGAGCATGTTGCAATTCCTTAACCTGTTTTGATTCTTTGAAAGGATTTGGTAATGGCTGATGTGTTTAACTTAGATTTTTCACAAAGAGTTTAAGAAAGATATCTCTTAAAGCTCTCAAGTAATTGGGGGAAGGAGCCGAATTGCATTGCCTGTTAAACCCTGGTTAAGCAGCTGGAAACAAAGAAAGTCATAAAACTGTTTCTGTAAGTAACACTGCATCAGTGCTGAGGTCCTGGATATTTGCAGTTTGGGGAAGGCTGTGGGGGAAGCTGCTGCCCCTCTGCCAGGAGAGCTTTTTCTGCATCCCTCGGCCTGGGAGCAGCTGCTGGCACAGAGCAGAGCAGGCGGCCGCAGCCCTCCTCTGGCTTTGAGACAAGGGGTGAGTGGTGCAGCAGCGTGTGTAAGGCTTTCCCTCCTGCAGGACCTTTTGTGCCATCACTTCAGATGGGCTGTGGATAACAAGTACAATAAGCTGCTTGTATGCAGAGGCCTTTGGATACCTCAATATTACTGCCCCTGCCAAAAAGTCTGGATCTGCACTGAAACATGAAAGCTACTCCCAGTGTTTCCAGTATGAGTTAGAAGCCAGAAATTCAGAGTATGGTGAAACCTGCCTTCAGAAATTACTCAAAGGATACAAAAGACTTCTTAATAAAGGTAAACCAAGCCTGTAGACAGTACATTTGAGGATACTTTGGGTTAGTCTCTCAAAATATGATTCTAGCATACAATTGTAGGCTTTTGGACAGGTTTTCCTGTTATGCAACTGTAAAGCCAGCAACCGAATTAAAAAAAGAAGAGTAAGATTTGAGAAGTATTCTATCTCTTCATGTATCTGTTCAGGTTTGGAGATACAGCTTGTTTTGCTTTAGAAACTTAAGGGTATCTAGAGCCATTCTCTTCAAACACAGTTCAGTATAAATTTGCTGTGAAAAGCAGCTACACATTACTGGAAAGACCAACAGCCAGGCTAAGGAAAAGGTTCTGAGTAAGTGCAGGCATATTTAACTGTGATAACACTGTTTCTCACTTTGCTATTGTTTCATGGTGCCAGTGATTTGAGAAGCAACCAGGCACACGACTGTGTATTATCCCACTAATATATATACTGAGACATACCAAGGAGAGAGACATAAACTGTCTCCCCCACCCAATATTTATATCCTAGCTAGATAATACTGTAGTACAGAAGGTAGCTGTGTATTCTGGCTGCCGGACAACATTCCTGGATCTGCTAATGCAATCCCACTGAAGCGGAGCAATCATTCTGATGCATCTTTAAAGAGACTTCTGATTTTTAAAGTGAAATAACTCATGGGGAGGGAGTGCTTACTAACATGATTTCCAAGTAGTAGATGTATGAGTGAGCATCTTGCTTATATTGCCTGTGTACTGTGCCTCTTTCATGATAATGGGAAGAGAACCTGTGTTTTTGTGGGCTGTTCCAAATCCTGCTGAAATTGAAGGAAATCCTGCAGTGAGCTTTTGCTGAGTGCATTGAACATGAACCAAGACTGCAGTAAAAGATATAAAAGGAAAATGTTTCTTTTAAATAAATAAAAAAGACATTTGATACCTGCTGAGTAGTTTGCATGTTTTATCTCCTTTGCCTTACTCTTTAATTGCCTTGCCTACTTTACCTTTTCTAGGTCTCACTGTTTTACTTTATATGGAGTCTATAGCTGTGGGTTTATCTTCTTAGCTGGTAGTCTTTTGTAGGAATAAAATAAACTAGCAGGAGGGAGAACCAGGCTGCTTCCAGAATAAAAATATACTGCCTGTATCAAATGTCCCATCTACCTTCACAGTCTGATTGGAAAAGAAACCATATTTAAAGTCTGTATTGCTGTGGGGTTTTGTTTTGTTGGGTTTGGGGTGGGGTGGTTTAGGGTGATGGCACTTCAGTAGAGTATCCATCTTGTTTTCTCCATCTCCCTCCTTGCCACTCACTATTTTGCCTGCTCCGTCTTCCTGTGATGTCTTTTCTGTCCCCAGTGGTTTAACAGCTTTTTAATCCTCTGGAGCATATTCAACAGTTTCTCTATGTGTGCAGAGTGAACAACAATTCCTTTTTGTAGGCTCTGTGCAAATGTTTCTATCATGGCTCTTTGAGCACATGTGCTAGCTCACCATGGAGGGCAGAATTCTTTATTCCTTACAAAGTACTTGCTGTTTTAAGGTTAGGGAGCTGTAGATTAAAATGGAAGTAGCAGATCTATGCTTGCATGCTATATGGTGACTGCGCTGCAGCCATGCATGAAGGCTTGGTTATGTTTGGCCCACCTGCCTTGGACAATAATGATTTTATAACTTTGTGGCAAGCAGCATAACCTTTTTCATTAGCACCATCAGTGATGCCTTTTTTGTATCAACAGTCCTGTGGAAAAAGATTCATTGTATTGAAATAGGGTATACGGATGCTTAGTGTGGGAAGAGTTCAAATGCTGCAGCCAGCATGTATATCATATTCTCTCTGCAGTTTGTAATATACACTAATTTTAATATTCGAATGAAAAATGGAAGTGCATAAGCACAACCTGAAGCAATATACTAGCTCTCTGCGATCTTCCCTGTTTATTTATGTATAGCCTGAAATAGGAACACACAACAGAAGGCACAGATACTGTGGGTGGCGGGCGACAAATGAATGGTCCCGTCTTCGATTCTGAAACAACGATTGTAGTCTACGGCTGTATCTGTGTTGAGATGGCTATATCCCCCCACTTGGATAGTCACCAGAACGCGTTATAAGGTGATAATGGCGAATTCTGTTAACCTTCATTTTTGTCTAACAGAATGTGGTTAGGATGGTTCATGGAGATAGTGCTTCAATATGGAAATGTGCAGCCCTAAGCGTCCTCCTAAAGGTGACATGGGCAACTCAGGAGGAGGTGGTGTCTGTGCAGAATGTAAATGCAGTTAAGTGAACACCTAGAGGGCCAGGTGCCTTGGTGGGTGCTCTCCTCTGCCAGTTCTTTCCTTCCCCCTTTGGCAGGGGAATCTGCACAGGTTCCAACTCCAGCTGCAAAGGTGAGACTTGGTTCCAGCTGTGGGTCTTTTTCTGCTGAGACGTAGGCTGGAAGAGTAAAGATCTCCTCCTTGCGGAGCTTTTCAAAACCTTACCACTGAAGGACAAGGTCAGAGGCAACTAGTCAAGGGTTTTCTCTGTTCAGGGTGGAGCTGTAGGAGGTGTTAGTGCAGGTGCACAGTGGGTTGCTGGGAGCTCTACCCATGGGGAATGACCACCATCCTCCTCAGGAATTCTAATCCATCATATAAAAATTAAAGGCCTTTGATTCCGAAAAAGGTTAGGTGTGTTACTCATCATTCTAAACCCGGGGTTTGAATTAAGCTTGGCAAAAACCCTGATGCTCATGCGAGCACTTTTCAGCTCTGGGTGAGTGCAAGCTAGGTCCAGGGAACAACACCCTGCAAGTCCTTGGAAGAGATGAGGAAATATCTCTTGGGGCAGATTCAGGTTGTCAATTAAAATTTAACGATCACTTTTGGCAATATGAGAGCAAAGGTTGGGTCTAAAGCCTTTGTTCAGTCGTATAAATAAATTAAAGCTGTTAGGTGCATTGGTCTTCATTTAAAAGACAGCTTTTGCCAGTAAACACAATCACATTCTGTATTAGACTGTGGAATCATGAGTACAACTGTACAATGACAGAAAATTAAAAATTGGCTTCTACTGCAAGTTTAATACGGTAAATATGTATGGTGACTGAATAAACACAAGCAAGATGGTCAAACATAACTGGAAGTAGCTGATTACTTACCTGTACCGGTTATTGTTCTGCATAGGGGGTGGTGATGGTGGCGAGGTGAGAGAGCCAGCACAGGGTTCTTTCGGGATCTCAATAAGAAAGGCCTGACAACAAATGGCCTAATAAGATAACTGTTTTAATAAGATGGAATAATAAAAGGAGCATAGATAGCAAGTAAATCTTACGTCCCTTTAGATGCTGGGTACCCTGCGTTCATGCAGCATTGGGCAGAGCCCAGACTGATTTTCCCCTGGTGCGCTGCACGGGGCAGAGCAGATGCTGTCCGTGGAGAGAATCCCTCCCTGTTGGTCATTTGAGCTAAGATATGATTTCCTACAAGAAAAAAATCTGTCCCTAATGGGTGTTCTCATGAGAACTTCTTGCTGGACTTTCAGATAGAGGCAAGGCCGGGCGGGTGGCGTAACCGTGGTCCGCAGCAGCGGGAGCTGCCCGCGGGCTCCCATGTGGCACCCAGCTGGCTGAGTGTCTCCTGCAGCCCGGGCTCTGTGCGGTGCGACACGAGGCGCGGAGCTGCACTGGCGTGCAGCACCGCACGGGCCTGTGCCTGCTCGGGTTAAGCTGTCCTGTGGGTCGCCAACTCCTAAACGTGCAACCGTCTTGGTCAGCATCAACCTTCCACCCCTCGATCCGCGTACAGCTTACCGTTCCCAAAGCTGTTATAAGCTACAGATGACATTAATAACATACGGGCTTCTCAAGCCCGAAGTATGAGGTCCAGCAGAGCAGACACAGCCTGCTCAGGATCGCAGCATCCTCGAATACCATGTCCTCTGCAAGGCTCCCAGTACAGCCACAGCATTATACCCCAAGCTAAGAACACATCTCACCACCTTTTGTTTAACATCAGCTGCACAGAGCTCCATAACCTACCCGCCTTACCCATCATTTCAGACAGAACAAGTGTGGAGAAAACCTGACATAGGACTGCCTTCCCCCCCAAAAAACAGCAGAAGATGTAAAGAGATGGTATGTCTTGGTAATAAGAGTGTCACTCCCGAGAGCATCCAGCAGCAGAAGGCTTGTTGCTAGGCAAAAGCACAAAGGAGTGTGTAATAATGTTCCAAAGAGGAGTCTGTAGATTTGATTTTCAGAAAGCAGCTGAATTTCAGTGGAGACATTTACATATTTAGTTTGTAGAGCTGGTGTTTGATATTAATTTTAAAAGAAGTCTGTAATTTGCCTTGCTGACTATTGTGTTTTAGCTGTGGCACTATTCTAATGCCTCCCATTAATTTTTTTTCCCACTGCTATTAACTTATGTAAAATCAGGTTTCCAGGGTTTTTTTCAAATTTTATGAAGAAAATTGCCTTGAATACATTTCCTGTGCCATGGCTTTTCACTGTGTGTTTGTTCATTGTCTTATACAGTTAAACATGTGTTATTAAACTGCAGTAACAGCAAAATCATAGAGCTGCAATAACATAATGAAAACATTATCTTCATGGAATAATGGTACTTGAGGGACACAGTAAAGTACAGGTTTTCACAAAAGCATCTTTGAGGTTATTTTACCAGCATGATGATGTCTTTCTAGGCATGTCATAAGACTTCTGCAATGCTTTTAAAGTGAATGCATAATAATAATAAAAAATCCTGAAAAGTAGCTCTTGCTTAAACTTTATGACTTAATTTAAGCAATTTGACTACCTTTTTGGAGTTGCTGTTAATAGCTGGAAGATTTTAACTGTTGAGAGAGTTAATCAGTACACATATCTGTGTGTATGTACCCTGTATTTACATGCATATACAGACAACATCTATATGTATGTGGGTGCCCATGCAAGTCCAGCTGGAATACAGACCTGTTAAGTGGCTGGATATCAACAATTTTTTTTTCTTTCACTTTTCTCAGCAAAAGAGAGACATGGTAAAATCTTAAAGCTGGCCTTACCTGTTGGCCTTGCTGGAGCTAGAATTTCAAACCAGGGATTTTAACCCTCAGGCCAAGGGAAATATAAAAAAATCCAAACATTTGAAGTTTAAATAGGAGAATATTTTTTAAGATTTGGGGGGGGGGGGGTGTTCCAAGTCCACCCTAGTACAACAGGGTAGTAAGAAGAGGGTAAAACTTTTGTAGCCTTTATGGCAAATTTTTCTCCTCTTTATAGCTGATCTGAAATGTAGAGGATGTGCCAGCACATGCTAAATGTTCTACAGACACCAAGCAGTGTCTTATTTCCTTGATAATGGCTGGTTCGTTACTTGCTGTAGTACACCTTGAAACGGGCAGAAAGAATGACATTTCATTTAGGTAGAAAATCAACAGCAATAATTATGAAATCAATGTATAAACTTCTTTACATAAAAAAATTAAGTAATTGAAGACAAAATTAACTGCACATAATAGCATGAGTCATATTAATTCAGATATCTCTAGGCAATTCTATAAAGATGGCTTCAGCATTTATATTACTTATGATGTCTCAGCCAGTTCTGGCATGCAGCTGAGGAGGGAATAGATTATTCTGCAACAAAATGAAGTTATTTGGAGTAATGTTAATATCATTGCTTATTTATAAAAAAGTAGTCATCTGTGTTTGTGCAGAACTAGCTCAAAACTGATCTCAGCTACTAGGCAAAACAGGGCCACAGGGAAGCTTATGACAAAAGGACTTGTGAGTGAGTCCATGCCTTGCAAGCAGTTTTCACCTGGGGACCAGGTATGTTGGTGTTGCTGCTTCTTTTTCTTCTGTGAGGGTGATTAAAGACTCGATTAGTGTCTCAGGCTGTGGTAGGGGGGAGGCTCTTTCCGCAGCTCTGCCTCTGCCTCCCCTCCACATCCATTTCCTTCATCCACCAGGTTATCCTTAGGTATAGGCAAAGCAGCCGGGCTGCCCCTTAAAGGGAATGTTGTGCCTTTTTGCAATACGGTGCCTTAGGTAACTGCCACCACTCACAGCTAAGGCTGCTCCTCTGCGTGTATTTATATGCAAGCGCACATATGTGCTCTCTTATCTTTAGCATACTTATACAAGTGTCGTCCACAGCTGTTTAAGTTGAATAAAGTTTTTTTGTGTCTCCTTACTCTTTTGTATGTTACCTAAGATTTGAACTACTGAACTGCTGAAGGAAATATTTGATGTTTGAGGGAGTTATATTCATGTGATGTGTTTGCTTGGTATCTTTGTATTTTTGCTGATAAATAAGCTTGTCAGTATATAAGCAGCAATCTGCTGCATTAAGCAGCTCTAACTCATGAAAGATGATGCTAAGAAAGTGTAGTTCGTTTATATTGCTATGTGATTTGCTTCTAAGGTGAAGTTTCAGACAATTAGTCTATTCAAATAGACAAAGGCAGGATGGAAAATTTTCTTTTGACGTAGTCTTGGACTCTTAAAGGTATGACAAAAAATATTGGCACTAACAAAAGAAGGAACAACTTAAGGTCTTTATGGGTGGAAAAGCAGGAAACCATTTACCATCTCCTAATGAAATAACTGTTCTAAAAATGAAACATTTATTTATTCTACAGCTCTTTTAGAAAAGCCATTGCAAGGACATAGCCTAGCATCTATGAAAGGTTGTGGAGATCGGGTGGGGGGATCCCTGACTGCTGGAGAGATGCAGATGTCATACATATCCTCAAAAAGGGCAAGAAGGACAATCCAGGGAACTACAGGCTAGTCAGCCTCACTTCTGCCTAGAAAAAACATGGAGCAAGTCTTCTTGGAAGCGATTTCTGGGCATGTGAAAGAGAAGGAGGTGATTGGGAATAGCCTCTTTACTAAGGGTAACTCATGCTTGACCAACTTGATTGCCTTCTGTGATGAAACTAGATCTGTGGATGATGGGAAAGCAATAGGTGTCATCTAGCTTGACTTTAGCAAGGCTTTTCACACAGCCTCTCACAGCATCCTTGTATCCAAGTTGAGACTTTAAGAGTTATTGTCTGGATGTGTGTTAGTCTAGTTATTATCTAGTAACAGCCTAGACTAATAGGTAAGTGAAAGACTAGCCAGATCGTTGGACTCAAAGAACAGTTCATGCTCAACCTGGAGACAGGTAACAAGTAGAGTTCCTTACAGATTTGCGCTGGGACCTGTCCAGTTGAGTGTATTTATCAATGACCTGGAGGAGGAGGTGGTATGCACCTTCACCTAGTTTGCAGATGACACCAAACCAGGCAGTGCAGTTGATGTGCTTAAGGACAGGGCCACCTTCAGAGGGACCTAGGCAGGCCAGAAGAAAGGGCCAGCAGGAACTTCATGAATCCACCAAGGTCAAATACAAAGTATTTGCCTCTGGGATGGACTAACACTCTGTAACAGTGCACACTGAGGACCAAGTGCCTGGGTAGCAGCCTGCGGAAAAAGAATTGGGTGTTCTGACAACCAGTATGTTAAAAGTGAGTCAGCATCACAGCCTGGTACCGACGAAGACAGGCAGTGTGCTGGCCTCTATCAACAGGACCATAATCAGTAGATCAAGGACAGTGATTTTTTTTCTCTTTACCTTGCACTCATTAGACCACAGATGGAATTTTGCATCCAGGTTTGGGCCCCTCTGATGTTGATAAACTTGAATGAGTTTAGTGGAGGGCCCCTAAGATGGTCAAGGACCTGTATCACATGAACTACAAAGAGAGACTGAGGGAACTGGGCTTGTTCAGCCTGGAGGAGAGAAGGGAACGTAACAGAAGTCTTTCCTCTGACGGGGTTACCAGGAAAAACTTCCCTTAGGGGCATGATGGGAAAATGAGAGGCCATGGTCATAAATAGGTTTCAATTACATGTAAGGAAAATATTTTTCATTGTGAGGATAATTAACATTGGAATAAGGACCCAGCGGGGTTGTATAATCTCTGTCCTTGGAGATGTCTGGGTAATGCCCAGAGCAACCTCATTTGAACTCATTGTTGACCTTGCTTTGAGCAGGAGGTTGGACTAGAGACCTCCTGATGTGCATTTCAGCCCACGGAGTCTCTGGTTCTACAGAGTAACGCAGCAGGTTCTCTGCTGGAGAAGACTCTCGGAGTTCCACTACAACCCATGAAACTATCTCACATTATGTGACTTCCCCTTTTGCTCCTGCAATATGGAAACAGAGAATTGTCCTAATTTCCCTTTTCTGAGCAGGTATGTGATACCCATGAAAGAGCAAATTTGCAGCACAGCTGATAGGAAAAAGAAATAATCCCAAGAAACTTCTCTGGTGTGATGGAGCCTCAGTGCATGGCTTGTAGGATAACTTTCAGGCCATGATGTAAGTTTACAGCAGATTGCATCAGACAGCATTACATACCAAAATAACCCCCAGCAGAAACCATCAGCAGAGATGCAAGCAATCTGGCAGCAACTGAACTGACATGAAGTGAATGTGTGGGGTAGGCCAACCTTGAGGGCTGGAGTAGTACACAGAATATAATATGTGTTCATCTCTTCTGCAATTTGTAAGGAAAAGGAGAAAAGAAATAGTGGCCATAGTTTCCAGAGAAGCAAGAGCAAATGAGGAAAGATCAGTTTCTGCCTTCCAATGTGATGTTAGTGGTATTGCCTTCTAGGGAAACAACCCTGCATAAGATTTGAATGCACTGGGTGCATGTAAATGCCCTGAAGCTTTAATGGCTTTGCAACTTGCAGTATCCAAAGTCACTGCTGCACCAGGTAGATGCAAGGCAGACTACCTTACTTTTTGTTATGAGCAGTGTCTTTCACAAGAAAAACTTCTTGCTCCTTGTCACGTGAAGTGTTTTTAGGCTTGTATTGTTTTCTTTTGCCTGTGGCTTTATGAGCTGTGATGCAGGAACACGCTACACAAGACAGGAGTGCAGCATCAGGGTTTCATTTTATAGCTGGGAGGATGTAAATTAGTTGTGCAGAAGTGTTGGTACAGGCAGAGCTTTCAGACATCTGTTTACTTCAGCCACAAGGCTTGCGACCTTGACTTCCACTTTCCCAACACATAATGTCATTTTTTGCTCTTCTTTCCCATTGTTAGGAGCTGGGGGAAAAAAAAAATCTAAACCATACTGCTGTTGTATACTTGTACTATCGCTTGCATGTCTGAAATAACGCTATTCCTTGTAATCTTTGCAATATGTAGCTGATATCTCAGGCTAAACCCACTTCTGTAGTTGAACATATGACGTGCTATGACATACTGAGCTTACAACGATCTTATATAGGTGCAGACAAGTGTACCATGGTTAAAAATGGCTTTCAAATCTGCTTTTATTGAAAGTACCTCTGCTGACTGCTGTTTAAGATTAAAAACACACTCAACGTTGCTGGGATGTGAGGCTACTGACAGACGCCCAGCTTGATGGATTTCATGCACCACTTAAATATAAGCTGTATGTCCAACTTATTCATCTTTCTCACCATCCCTTGGGTTGGCAGGTATGTTTCATCTGAAGTCTATATGCTCTGCAGCTGTAGCAGCAGGTTCTCAGCTGGGGTAAACTAGCATACCCTGGTACACTACCTGAGGATGTGGTCTTTTATTTGTGTTTCTGGATTTAGGAATCGGAGGTATTCGAGGAGAGGAGCCCCAAAGTGTTTGGGGTTCTTTTTTTTAATTATTATTATTATCAGCTGAACAGCTGAATATATATGTTTAAAGCATTTTTTTAGTCTTCTCTAGTGACTCACACTTTCAGTGAAACATGGTCTGTAATTATGTTCTCCCTTGGTTTTTACAGTGTCTAAGCATTCCTATTACATTTGTCTAATGCTTGTACTATTTCTTCCGCCTCTTTTTAATTTTTATTTTAAGCCTATGACTAAGGGAAACAATTTAAAAACCCATTACAGTGTTGTCCTTGATGATGTGTTCATCAGAGAACAGCTCATAATGCTCTCCTAGGACTGAAATTATTGGGTATCTTCAAAGCTCAGCTGACAGAAACTAACCAAGCAAGGGAATTAGCCTGATCTACGAGATAGAAGAAATTCCTTTCTGCATTTGCCAAAACATAACAGAAAGGACCATTGTTGGTGTGAGGGAAGCATCTTTCACTAGTGCCCTGGCCATCGGCCTGCATTGTGAAACGTGGATTATCCACCACTGGAGGTCTTTTAAGAACAGGCTGGAACAACATGTAACTTGGCAGGAGTATTATATGCTTTGACAAGCGTGCCTCAGAGCATGGGGTTGGACTAGATGACCTCTCTTAAAGTGCTTTTTTATCCCTGCTACTCCAAGAGAGTTGTCTTTTTTCCCTGCTTGACAGGCAGTACAAATGTAAATGCCCGTGTAGCTAAGCAACGTCTCCAATTAGATCTAAAGTTTTGCCCCCAAAAGTAACTTTTTCCATTTTTGTCTTTGAGAAAACACAGAACTGGAGGCTGGCTCAGACCCCAGGGGAAAGCTGCAGAACTGATGAGGAGCGTATGTTTCCTATAGGAGTAGGGAGGGGAGAAGAGCATGTGCTGTTCTCGTGAAACCATGCTCTTAAGGCCCCCAAACCCCTGTGTCAAAGCTTAGGCTTGGAGCCTGGTTCAACAGGTCAGTCAAGAGGCCTTAGCGTGCAGAATACACAAAGAGAAGACAAAGGTATCTAGCTAGGTTCCAGGTGGATGCTCCAAAATCTATTTAAATTTCTTTTGAATCTGCCATTTAAAAACTTTGAAAGAGTTGGTCCAGATCAGGAAAATTAATCTGAATTCAGACTTCTGGGAAAACCTGGTGCCATTCTTCAAATCTGTCACATGCCTTCGTAATTTTTTGAGTGTGCGCTAAAGATGGAATGTATTTGGCTTTAAAAAAATTGAGAAGATACTTGCATTAAAATTTTCTCTAATTCAATTTAAGGCCTTTTGGATTCTTAAAATGACATATCCAGCTAAAGCCAGATGGGGCCTTATTTTGCTTGGGAAATGCAACCTCTGAAGTGGTCGATATTGTGCTGTTACCACAGCGGCTTGTTTAAAAACATTCTGACTGACTTGAATGAACCCTATTAAGTTATGATGCAGCAGTATTTATAATACAAAAGCTTTTTCTTTTCCTTTTTGCCCTGTTAATCACAGTCCAAACAAGCATAGCGATCATTTAGAGCAAAATCAAGCATTGCCAGGTTCATAATGCAGTAACTTAGAGACAGTTAATATGGCTTTTTACCTGTTTCTTCTTATCTTCTAGTGCAAATCCTCGCTCTGTAACACACCTGAGGAGGACAGCCAGAATGGAGGGTCCCTTGCTGCTCTGCCCAGCTGAGTGAAGTTTTTCCAAGCAGACTGATCAGATCCAGTCCTTGGCTGGTCCAGATGGGAATGTAGCAAAATCACTGCTCTCTTCTACCCTTCTGAGGCAATCTAACCCCCGAAAGGCTTCTCTCTTAAGCAATTTTCAGTTAGTAACTGTACAATAGTGGGTTTTGTCCAGAAGTGATTACATTCTTTGATTATTTGAATCATTTGGAGTACTCTGGAAATGTCACAGCATTCAGTGAAAACTGCTGACAGCTCTTCATATCCTTAATGGGGTATCCCATTGTTGTTAAAAATGTATTCAGTATAAAATAATGTAATGAAAATAGGCAGAAACTCTCTCTCTTGATCTAATCTAAATGTAACAAAAAAAATCCTTGCTTAGTTTTTAATCAAGACAGCTTTGCTCTACTATCTTGTGCATACTAATACAGTCTTCTTTTAATAATAAAGAAGGGAATATTCTTAAAATTAACTTTAGCAGCAGTTAACGGGTTAGTGCCCATAATACTTGACTTGATATTATTGGTTATGACTGTGACAAAAGACATCTTCCAGTTTTCAGGCCAAGAGTAACAGACCTGGGCCGTCACTGCCATTAAACTTTTTTTTTTTTTTTACATGTTTGTATTTGGATATTCTTTTTCTATCATGTTTTTTAATAAAGTTTTTCAGGTCTGTCTCAGATTCTGTGTAAGTAGTGCAGCTCCCAGAAAAGGCAATGGACCAGATCAACCACTGATGCCATTTCACACATACAGCAACCTCATCTAACTTGCACATATGTTATCCAGTTATTTTATAACTTGCATTCAGAAAATGTTGAAGGGAGTATGCAGGTAGAGAAAGCACAACTACTGGAAATTTACTCAAACAAGACTTGCCTCGCAGCTTGGCTGTGATATGTGATAGGGATTGTTCTCTGATAATCTGGTCTACTAACTCTTGCCATTGGGTTGCCAGGTGCAAGGAAGGAAGAATCTCTTTTTTATTGCAAAAAGAAGATATGAAGAAAGTTAATATGAGTTATGAATAGAGCTGCACACCAATATAAGCCATAATGAAAATATACAACAAACGGGAGAACTGCTGAAGGCAGAAGGGTGTTGAAAGTGGTGCACTATGTACTTTATTTATGTTTTTGGCATCACGAAGTGTTTTTGGATGGTGTGAATTCTTATCCATCTCTAGCAGAAAACAACAGCTCTCTGCAGTTGCACTCAAACTGTCTCTCTCTCTTTGGTAAGGTATGTCCTTTCTGGCAGCAGAAATAATGCCCCAGTAAAGGTTTTATTCCTCCACATGAGTGTTTCTCTGCTGGTTTTCCTTATTTTTCTGTATCTGAAGCTGTTCTTTCCTGCTGCTATGTTCATTAACTTCACCTCCAGAATGAGCATCTGAAATCAGCCCATGTTTCCCTATAAAATGACAATACTTGGCAGCAAGGTCGCAAGATCCTGCCGCATCTTCCTATAGCTGCTGGTTCATGGTAATTTTCCATGATAGTGAGGAACAGCTGACCAGCTAGTGATCTAGGGTCAGTGCATGCTTCAAACAGGCCAATTCCTGTGCACTGGGGTAGTAAGCCTAGATCAGTGAAGAATATAGCCATTGCATGAGTGACAGAAATCTGTATAACATTTTCTTCCTGTTGTTTCGTGGTAAGAAACTTTGCAAGTTATTTCACAAGTGCACAGATATGACAGTGTTTGTTATCACACTCATTTGTATTATAGCTGTTAAGGTCTTGGGCATCTCGAAATATTATGTGCTTTAGCAAGGAAAATGCCTATGCTGTTCTGCTGAAAGCTTGCTCTGTGCAATATGTTTCCACCAGAGAAGATGCTTGAACCACCCAAGTGAAAGATGTAAAGAAAAAGCTTCTGACAAAACGAGAAGGCACCTTTGCAGGGTTTCAGCTGGTAGCCTGGATGGTAGGACCTGGGCAGAAGGGAATCCCTGTGTCTGGCAGGGAGGGTTTGACCCAGGGCAAGGGTAAGGTGATGTCTGATGTCTGCCCGTCTGCCGTCAGAGCGAGCAGTCCACGCTGCTACCCTGTGGAGCAGCCCGGTCTGTGCGATACGCGGGGGGATGATGTCTCTTGCGCCAGATTTATTCACAAGGGTCGTTCATGTTGGGGAATTCTTTACAAACCTGGTCGCAGGAGATTTTTGCAACCAGAAGCCTGTTTCTATATGTTACTTTGCTAGATGGCTGCATTATGCAGGAATTGGTCAGTCCCTGCATCTAAAACCGACTATGTATTTTAAAGTCACAGTAATTAACTAAGCTAGAGGAGATGATCTGCTAAACCTTTCTCATAGCTAGCATCTGAAATGTGTGTAATAAGACTTCCAGAGTCTAGTGTTACTAAAGATGTGTCTACTTCCAATTACTTACTCCAGTAAGTCCATGCTTTTTAGAGTGCTCAATTAATTTTCATCACAGCACTCTGCTGTCTTTTGGGGGTTTTATTACATCTACGGTAGATTAATTTTAGGCTGCTGTATTTGTTCTAACCAATTTTCATAATGAAACTGCAACTTCATTTATTTTTATTTACGTTGTAATTAATGACAGCTACGTATTAGATACTTGGAAAAACTCTGATCAAATGCCTAGGGTGATAAGCTGGGCAGACGCCTCCCCAGAACAAACTGCCCGTGCAATCTGGAGCACGTCCTTGACATTTCAGTGGTTTAAGGAAGGCGACCTGTGTGATTATTGTTAAGTATTTCTTCTTCCATTGGGGAGGGTCAAAACCAGCTAAAACAAGGAACTTCCAGAAAGAATGGGAAGGAATGAATTAACTTCTTGAACTTCAGAGTATATCTTTGGTCTTTTCTGTAGGAAAGTTTAGTTGTTAATTTCTTCAGATCAATTCACCTAACCTCCAGCTGTCTTAAAATGCCTTCAGAAGAATGGGAATATTCATTCTAGCAACAATACTACACTTCAAAACTATAAAATCTTTTAAGACTGGTTACTAATTATCCTCATCTCTGGAACAGAAGAAATTACAGAAGCCATTAAAACAAAGAGGACAAGGAAATAAACATGAACGTCTCACATCTTACGGTTTTCAAGAAGAAATTTAGTTTAAAAGATAAACCCTAAAGATTTCAGATAAACCTAACCAACCCAGAGACAATGTAGATATAATTCAGGGTTGATAAAAAGAACCCACAATGGAAAAGCAGCTTGAAGCACCTATAAACCTTGCCAAGATGAAATTAAGGGAAGCTGATCAGAATGTGGCAGTGGCTGTCTCATAAACTGTGAGATGATAGATAATGATCTAGATAAACACTACAGCAAATGTAATCATGTGATATTTGAAGTCCACGCCGCAGCCTCACCTGAAGCACAACATTTCATTCTGTGTGCAAAAGGATTTTCAAAATAAAAGCTACTGAGAAAAGTAGGTAAGAGATAAGCCAGACAAATGGTAGGCAGGGAGAATATGGGTATGAGAGGATGTAATGGATGTGCTTAGAGAACTGAAGAGAAATCTTGCACTTCCATGTACTTTTATTGCAAGAGCAAGCATTTTAAATCAAAAGGCATAAAATCTGATGTATCAAAAAGGCAATACACAGTTTCACTGAAGAGCCACTTGTCTTGAGACAGTGCCTATTTTCTGGATGAATGTACTGAGCACTAGAAAAGAGGTAAAAAACCCCACCTCTAAAAATTGTTTGATCGAACGTAAATGATTGTCATCCTCAGAAATCTATTTCTTAAATCTAGAGCAGGCCCCGGGGAACTGCAAATATATGAAAGGTTTTCTAGGCACCATATGGTGGTTATGAAAGAATCTAACACAGGCCTATTTTTGAGTCAGAAGAATGGAAAAGAGGAGGGCTAAATCTTGGAAAGCAGTATGTTCATGATTATGAAACCAAATGTGGTAGACAGGCTTAAGCCCTCTACACTTCAGCAGCACTTGCTTTATATCCATTTATAAGTAATTTTGTTAGAAGGGCATTAATCATGTGAGAAAATACTCTTCTGCTCCAGCTTAGGAGTGAAGAAACTGTTATGACAAAAGAAAAGCAAATAGAGCTATTTTAAGTTGTTGCAAGAGGCATTAAATATGGCCATATACTTGCAAAAGATTGTTGCCTTTGCTGTTGTCTCGTGTCCTGTGCTGCAAGAGCAGCGGCTGCAGCCCAGCCCCTCCCCGAGCAGGTAGGTTTGCAAAGCTCGCGTTGTATTGCTCTTTGATGAAACAAAGGCTGATATTGCACACCTGCCTACAAAAATGCTGGCAAAGCATTTCAGAGAATGTTGATAAAAGCAGACCGCGTGCCTTTAGGACATCTGTCTTGCGCTGGAGGATTACTGTCTCTGTGATCTTCTCCTATCTCGTGTTAGAGAGACACCACGTTACTGGTTTGCTGGTACTGGCACTGTCCTTCTCCACGGCATTCCCAGCACCTCAGTTCCCTTTGTTGCTCTTCCCGCTCTGGGAGTCCCCATAGTGTTTGGGAAGGATGTGTTTTATGTGCTTTAACTGTCCATATCCCTCTTAACAGGACAGAACCTGCTGGGGCTTTTGTTTTACCATAACAATAAAAGCACTGCAAAGCATCAGTTGTTTGCTCATGACATTCCTCCCATAAGCTTATACCGGCTCCCTGCTTTGGCAAAACCCAGCTCCTCTGGGTGTTCCTTGTAGGAGAGAAAACTTTCAGGGATACTTCCAGGTTGGCTTTGCCTCTTTTTTACTGGTAGCAGGTTTCAAAGAGGACACCGGGAAGAGGGGTCTTTCTGTAAGGCGATGTACAGCAGCATACCTCCCCAGGCTGAGCAGGGACGAGCAGGATAACTCCGCAAGCTCAGCCCAGCTGAGCTCAGCTCAGTCCGTTTGTCTCTGACTACTGATACCCATGGGAGAGAGCTGCGGGGAGCAAGGAAGAGTACTCAGTCATTTTCACTGTCTTCTAGCAAAAAAAGGTACATTGGGCACACTGGGAAAATGCATTTCCAAGCAGTGGTGATTTCCTTGCTGTGATGCAGTCCTTGATGTTGTTGACTTCATTAATTCCTTTATATCCTTGGTATAAACAATCT
The DNA here is from genome assembly GCF_026419915.1 of Harpia harpyja. NCBI lineage: Eukaryota > Metazoa > Chordata > Aves > Accipitriformes > Accipitridae > Harpia > Harpia harpyja. Next base: position 713,063 of record NC_068969.1, read on the forward strand.
TAAGGACAACCACATATATTTAAATAGGTCACACTGGAAATTGAGCTTTTATTTTGCCAGTGTTTCTATTATTTAGTAATTAAACCAAATGGATCTGTACCCAATAGCAGAATTTGGCACTGAATAGTTAATCCTGCTGCAAAAACTGCAAAATCAGCAGGAAGAGCTGACTTCAACCATCAGGGTTTCAGTGCAGAGGATAAAGGTATATTTTTGTTCCCCTGTGGTTCAGATCAGGGATGTCCAATCTACTGAACACAGATACAGTTTCAATTACTTATTGAAGTTGGACTCTATGGGTGAAACTAGAATAACATTTTAGAAAATATAAAAGCTTAAAAGAAAGAGCTTGAAGAATTCCCTGCTGAGGTATTATTTTACTGCCTTATATAGAGCAATTCTGCCTCACAAAATGAAATAGCAAAAGGTCCAACTGTAACTGGATATTACACAAAAGGGATAAATGAGGATTTTGCTTTAAAATTTTGAAAATAATTTATAACTGCTTTTCATTTAATTTTTTTGCAAATATTTTCTGCAAACCTCTGAAAAAACTTTGTAAATCCATCTATACAACAGCAAATTTGTACAAAATATTTTATTCTTGAAGTTTGTTCAAACTTGTAATGAAATGCAGTAAAGAATGCTCTGTGCCCTGTAGTCAAAAGCTGCCAAAAATTAATTATAGTGCCTCTCTGATGCATGACCTGAAAGCCCTATGTTTTAACTACTTTTCCAGCTTATAGGATCATCTTTGGGGTTTTTGCACTACACCCTTGTTTACAGCAGTATTTAAAAAATAATGATAATATTAAATAACACTATTTGAAAATGAAGACAATCCTTTATAAAGTGCAAGTAAGTTATTGAAAAACCATTCACAAACAGGAATAGCAGAAGCATTAGTTATTCTGCTTACCATAAATGTCAAGCTATAAAGCCTCCTAGAGCACGTCTTAAAGAAAGGATGGAAGGCCAGACAAAAACTGGGCATCCTCATTCAAATCCACGATTGTTTCCCACAGTATTTTCCACCATTCAGCAAGATGACAGGCTTTAACTTACATCTCCTTTAGAAATCTGTGCTTTTGCCAGTTTAGGCTCTATATTCTAAATTTCACTAAATGTTGTGAACTGGTTGAACTCGTTGGCCAAGAAGTGACTTCCCTGGTAGGAAAGAGGAGGATCAGCTTGGTGCGAGCTAGACTCAGGTGAGCCTGTGCCCGGGTGAAGGGCTGAGCCACCTCCAGCTCCCAGTCTGTCACAGGATGGCACATTCACCCTCTAGAAATTATCACCCTCCTTACAGTTTCTTATTTATCAATGTAATGAAAATTGTAGCTTAACCTTTTCGGTATGCACTGAAATACACCAGCCTCTCATTAATTTCCAGTGACGTGCTCACAATTTCCTGAACCTTGAAAACCTGCTGCTCAAGCATTTAATTGTGAGAGCTACACACTGCTTCCTTTGCCTGTCTAATTCAAATTTCCCTGTCTAATAGAAATATGCTTTGCCCAGTTAAAAAGGTGATTTTTCAGGTGATGTCCATTGTTATAGCTGCGGATTGTGCTTACGGTGTGTTGTCAGCTGGTACTGCCAGAAAACATTATCCCTTCCTTACTTTCGTCTCCAGTAGCAACACAGACTTCTCCCTCTCTATGGTGTTCTGACAGAAGCCCTGAAAGGTTATATGTAGTTTTTAGATGAAAATCCTAGAAGTAAAACAATTCTTATCGTTATGGAAATAGTGTGGATTTGGAAGCCTTTGAAGACTGGCATCCTTTTCAGGAGAGTAATGAAAGAAATCACTGAGTTTGTCTTAAATGCCTAAAGCCATTCTGGTGTTCAGGGACAGAAAATACTACGCGCATCATTTGAAATAATCAATGACTCAGCAGCTTGGTTTGCCTCTCCCAGGATGATGGGCTCCCAAACCATTGATCTACCGTCCAATATGCAATTCTGTCTCCCTCTTCCACTCTTTCCCTGGGGTTGCACCCACAATTAGCATGTGTGGATTCTATACCAATGTGGAGATGTGTGTATTTTCATACTTGAGGGGGATGCACATGATTTACTGAGTTTTGCCGAGCTTGGACGTTAGCCTTTAAGGCAAAGCATGTTTCATGGGAAATGGATGTGGAGGGTCACAATGAACAGCTGAGGCTTTTCTTAATTCTACTTCATTCTCATATAACATAATGTCATTGAGACCTCCAGTGAAAGGATGATAATGCTCACAGAATTTAGCTGACATCCGGAAAAGAAATTAGGGTGTTGGAAAAAACCTGTCTTTTAAACTGTTCTAATTTCCAGATTCACTGTTACTTGAATTAAACATTCTGTGCTAGCTTTTCATGTTGATATTATCTTGGAGTTGGGAGGCTATTATTGGAGTTCCACTCCCTAAACCAGCCATTCAATTATTTTGGTGTTGTGTACTACTTACGACCTTTTTAGTATTCTGTCATTTGACTGACTGCCTATTCTTATTCTTTTTGCTATTTACGGTTTTACAGCCCCATGGGGAAGGAATAACCGCACTGACTATTAATGAAAATGTAGACTGCTGAAATGAGCAAAATGGTTTCTCAAACTGCTACAGCGCAGTATATTCATGAAGCTTAGGAACAACAGCAGCCTTGTCACAATGGTGTGCCTCAGCACTATTTCCACTGAAGTTTCTGAGTGTTTTGCCATTGTCTCATTAATTTGCAGAGAGCGGAAACAGCACTAAAGAGCTGTTCCAACAAAATTCCTAACAACATCCTGTAAAATTGTAAAGAAAATGAGAAATTATGAATACAGGTGTTACTGGGTTTTTCCTTCTGAAGTTCATCACAAGTTTTTTTAGAGCAACACAGAGTACAAGTAATAGGAAATGAAGTCTTAAGATGTGAACCTGAGGAAGAACAAGAATCTCTGCAAAAAAAATCAGGATCAGGAGGTTAAGATTAACTTCATGTGCCTGGTCAGCAAAATGGAGATCAGAAAGATATACTTGGACTTTCAGCGCAATTTTTTTGTTATGTGAGAGCAGTATCAAATAGGAAGGAAAATTGGCAGAGACCTTTTGGTCTCTCTTGCCCAGTGCCTGGCCCATGGTAGCATGAAGGAGCGTGGAAGCACCTAGAGCTGAGGCAGCCCGGAGGCTGCTGAGGATCGTTCCTGCCCCTGGGCAGAAATGGTCTGCTCTGAACAGCTACAAGGGCTCGGTGCTACTGAAAGGTTGCAAAGTGCCGGGAGACCCCTCGCTCCGCTCCTGGGGGCTGGCTTGGCGAGCTACGAGTTCTGTCCTGTTTTGAATAGTTTATTTTAGAAGAACCAAATGTTAGCAGAATGTTGAAGATATGTTATTGGTAGTGTTGTGTACACAGCTGAAATCCAAGTGATGGTTTTAGAGCAGAGAATTGACAGTATGTATGATAGTAGGCAATTATGAGTTTATGAAGGAATTCTTTTACACCTGTCTGAAAGTAATAGTGCAGATACTTGCACACTTAAAGAAGCAGGAAAGGAATATGAGCTTAGAGTATAATAGGATCCGATTTTTTCTAGCTGTTGTATTACAGTGGCTTTGATAAGATGCGCGGGGCAGCGCTCCTGTACTGGGGCGGGTATTTTTCATTTGCTTGTTTTGCATGTGGCACAGGATAGAAGCTGTAACACTCATAGTTAACTTTTGAAGAACACGTGCAAAACACCCAAACAGTGGAGAAAACGTGTGCTTCAACTGAAGGGAGAAAATGACCTTGTACCATGAGCTATCTGCACCATATTTAGCCTCCAATTTTCCCATATGTGTGCTTACAGACTGTAACTTGTTAGGTATATGTTTGGCTAGAAAGTTAGTTTTCCTCAATTGCTTTGTATCCTGGTAAAGATACAGGTAGCCCACAGGAGTAACCATGTAAAATCACAGGTTGGGATTAAAAGTATGGTCTCCCAATGCTTGCTTCTTTGCATGTGTTGTCTGTCATGAAGCAAATTACCCAAATTACAAACTGGGAGAGACACAGCACAAAAATGAAAGAGGAGAGGCACATGCTTTTGATTGACTTTGTAATATCGTACATAAAGAGTATGGGAAGTAGTACCGAAAGAGGGCGTCTAAGCTGGTACGGGGAAATTTGTGATCAGAAATGGTGTGGTTTATATCCTTCTGTATTTCCAATCGTATTGTTGTCTGATCTAATCTAAAGCCTGGAGGCTTCTTGCTGGGTGAAAATTGCGTGTGGAAATAGAATCTAGATAAGATGCCTGTCATCTTACTATCAAAGCACTTGAGTCTGGGATGAAAATGGCAGGTTTTTATTTTAGAAAAAGAAAGACTTTTCCTTCTGTGGGATTCTGTGAACAACATGATTCAAAATGTCCCAAATAGTTGGGCTGCAGAGAGCCAGAGTCAATTAGGTTTCAAAAACATGGCCATGGCGAGGTATAACTAAACTAACTCTGACAAATTCAGTATCTCACCAATACATGTTTGACAGCCATTTCCTACTATCTTCATCTCATAAAGGAAAAGCATAAAATACCTGCAAACACTGTTCTCCAACAGCGTTTTCGTATTTCTCTGGAGTTTATGGAGACCGTTGGCAATAACTGGTTCCAGCCATTTGTGCCACATCTCTTGGCTTTCTGGAAAAGCTGCTTAAAAATCTGCACCAAACTGAAAGTGCCTTGTTGCACAGATTTTTAGTTTAGAAATAATGGCTTTTAGGTTTGCTTTACCCAAATTATTTAATACCACGTCTCAGAGTATTCTGAACAACAATGAGAAAAGTCATTGAGGCCCTTAATTGCTCAGCTGAAATGGAACCCTAGTGCAGCACATTGCCCCAGGCACAATGTTTAGACTACAGACCTCTCTGGTTAGTCCTTAGTTTCAAGGCAAAAATAAATGTATTTAGTAGCAGTCATTTTGGGGCTGTCTTTGAATAGCACTGGAAAGAGAAGAGTGATGATAGGTAGGTGAAACATAGGACCAGTAAGTGAAAGATAGCAGTGCAGAAGCCTGGCTAGGGCCAAAGCTGCTGTATGAGGAAAGGCAGATATCTATAAATAAAGTATATAAGATGTAGAAGCTGATAAGGGGAGGGGACAGCGTGGAAAGTTGCTCTGTAAGCCAAATGAAAACATATGGCTTAAGCTTTGGTTGTGTGTACTGCAATTATCACTGTAAAAGTTATCTGAATATTTTCCTCCCATAGCAAGAACCAAAAATATCCCTTTTATCCCCGAATTAACAGAATCAAGAAAAATACAGAATCTCCAGGAGTCCTTTTGCAGCCCAGTCCCCTGGGAGAGAAAGGGAGAGGGTGAGACACCCCTGACATTCAGCAGAGGAATCCTAGCTATGCCTGCTCTTTGCCAAGTCCAAATCTGTCTCTTGTGAGAATGCTGCTGGATTGGTAACATTCAGCACCAAGGAATTTGTGTTCAGAAAGCCGCTGGCTCCCAAATGGTGGTGGCTGTGGGCTGATTTCAGGGGTCAAAGGGAAGCCCACAGCCTTTCTCTCCTCCGCCAGCCCCCAATGCACCAGGAGGACCCTTTCTCTAAAGTTATTTGTGCTTCACATTTGTCCTAATCAAAGAAAAAGGACTTGCATCTTTATTAGCCAATGGAAGAAATCCCCTTTCTCCTGTAGGTACATGAATTCTCAAAACAGTTGGAGTGGGTTCACGAATCTTCTCACAGTTTGTGTGTTGGAATTTTTCTAGGCAATTTTGACTCCTCCACAATGAGATACCATAATGCACGAATGAGGATGATTGCAGTGGTTGGTAATGAAAGCAGGTTAATGTATAGAGTATATTGCATCTGTTTTATAGCTTCTCTAACATTGGGACCACTTGGTAGGTAGACAAACCCAAAGGTTTCCTACCTATCCTAAGGCAACTCCAAAGCCTGTTCAGCCTCCAGTGGGGGGGGGGTGTGTAGGGTGTGTGCGTGCTGAGCGATTAAATTCCAGCTTTGCATCCTCTGCAGCACCTAGCAGGGTCCAGAGCAAACACGGCTGGCAGTTAACATTGGGCATCTTCATTTAATGGGATGGGCTACTGCAGTTCTTCTGTTAAAATGAAGAAATTGAGAGGTATTCTGTGACATTACAGATGAATTTCTCAACGCAGGAAGTAATTGAGTAAATTGAGAGTAATGTTCTTCAAGGCATCTATAACTCAGCCTTGTGGTCTTCTGGTGAGGGATATATTAAAGCAAATACTGTACTACAAAAACACTGACAGCGTACCATCTCAGCTGCTTTTGCGTAACTTTGTGTTTTCACTTCACTCGTATGTTTTTACAGTAAATAAGTAAGAAAGTGATCCTAAAAGAGCTCAGATGTTGCTCCTGTATGCTGCTCTGTAGAGTGTTTGCTAGCAGTCTGCCTCCTGGTTTAGCTTTGTAGTTAGAGGTTTCTCATAGCTGTTAAATGGGATTAAACCCAAGCAAAGAGCAAATTGCACAATTTTCTGATATTTCTTTCCACATAAGCAACTGCTGGAAAAGTCTGGCTTGGCAAGGAGCTGCCCCAAATCCCACTGCCCTCCTATTCCTCTGAGACCACGCAAGTGCTTTGAGTGGGCTACTTTCCCTTTGGGATCTGGATTATTTGGCCTTTGCACATTGTACAGTTCTTAATGCCCCACATCCTCAAGTGTTCCTGGGAGCTGTGGAAGCCAGTGAAGACTGGACTTCCATTTTAAGCTCCAGCTGCTGAGGACCAGCGGCATCTAGATGTGGGTGAGGCACAGTCCCCTCTTTCTCAGGCTCTGCAATTGCTCTGTTCAATCCCTAAACATCTCTTTCTGCTGGCATCCCCCGGTCACGGTGGAGGATCGGTACATGCTACTTTTCTTTGTAGTGTTTTTTCAGGTTGCCAGGGAGACAGTTGTCTGTCTGCACTTTACAATCCAGGTGTTTGTGCCCAATTCCTCCAAGAAATAGTCAGGGGTAGGATTTTTTTCCTCTCAACCGTAACTAATTCCCCAGAATCACATCTCTCTACCCATGCCCTGTCATTTCTCTCAGCATTTAGAAAGCCCTGCTCGTGACAGGGGAATGGTCTGGGATGGACAGCATGATGGCCCGGACAGGGGCTGCTCCTGGGAAGGAGAAGAACCATTTTGTCGAGGACCTGGGTCTCCGCACCCATGCATCAAAAGATTTCCCTCAAGACTCAGTGACCTGGCACAACCCTTTCAATCCTGCTTCCCTTTCAAAGGAGCTACAGGTTAATGTGTGAAGACATGGTGTCACGCAACAACACAAGACAGTGTAACGTACGTTTGCTCTGTCACACGGTGGATAAAGAGAGCAAAACAGATGTGTAGCTGATATCTCTTTTCTTTTTGGCTCGTCTTTGGCCATGACTAATTTCTCTGTCATTTCATGGTCACAAGGAAATTGCATCCTAGGAAATTCTGTCAGTCCCATCTTCCTTTCCTTTACTGCTTCCCCAAGCATATTAAAAATCTGGTTTGATAACACTTTTTCTGTGTTTATTGCTCTGTGTGTGGGATGCAGTTCCTGTTGAGGAAGGTGCTCTTGCTGGCCACAAAGAATGTTGGAAAACGTGGTGCTGCAGGCGGATGAGTGACAGCGCTGGTCCGGGACGATCCTTAAGCTGTCCACAACCTTACAAACGGAGATAAAATAGCTCCCTAGTTTGGAGAATGTCCAGGCTAAGTAATGTGAGATCCAGAAATATTCAGGAGACTGATATTCAGTGAGAAAAAAGGAGATGCTTCCACAGAATGATGGAGAAAGGCAGAAAATACACATTGCTAGACAAGGGTGGGTAGATATTTTCAGGTGTAAGACCAAAGTGGGAGATGGTGAGAAGCTGAACCTAGAAAAAGAAGGCTACTGTTCTGTGATACTATGGGTTGTGAAGGCAAGGATGACAACAGAGCATAGTGACTAGTTCAAACAGAGGGATAGATACAATATGGAAAGCATCACCGGTCTTGGAATACATTCTAGGCTAAGAATGTTGCTAGGAAACTTTTATATTAAAAGGCATTAATCTTTAAACCTTGGGAACACAGTAATAGCTTTTCCTCTGTGCTAAGGAAGTTCTTTTAATGTCAGTCCTGACGTTACTTAGCCGAGGAATATGTGAGAGAGAGACAAATAGCTTGAATTGTCTTGGGCAAAGATTAAAATCTAACATTATTTTTAGACAGCTTGCAGGGTTTTACAGAGCTTTAGTTGTTCTGGTCTGACTAATAAGAGACTGATAAACAAAGATGACCATGTTTTGTTTGATAAGGTGTTATGTGGAACTAGAATTGAAATATGTCTGGAAAAAGGTTTAATTAGCCCAACCCAGAAGACAACTTTGGCTTATGGCAAGATTCAACAGGCTGCCATCTGGAGAGGAGGACAGTTAATCAGATTCCTTCAGGTTATTGCATTGTCATCCACAGGCTTTCTGGCTTTTAGTTTTCTCATTTTATACAAGTTCTGTATACAAGTCTTGATGGCTCATATAAACGCCTTTAAAAATCCCCAAGCATCAAAACTCTTGAGGCTGGTTTCTAATATTTTTGCTGCTGTTAAAGACCTGCTTCCTGAGCAGAGAAATCTTTAGAAAAGAGTGGAGCTATTTATGGGATTCTCTGCTCAAATGAGACATCCAGATCTGGTTCTAGTAGTTCCTAACCCTAATACTTTAAGATGGCATTACCTATTTTTCTCATGTGCTTTACCCTGCATTTTGTTCACTCCTTTTTATTTTTTTTCCCCCCCTCAGTTTTTCCTTCTTTCCCTCCCTGGCTTGAGGGCAGCTGCCGTCCTAACAGTCCCTGACTGATGTGATTATCAGCCAGCATCCTCAGACGCCTGGTTGTTGCAGTGGGAGCTTCACCGCCTCCCTCTTACTGCTGCCACGCTCTCCATTGCGCTGATTCAATCGCCTGGGGAATTGCATGGTAAACCAAAGTTACTGCTTTTATTCTCCCAGTGTGCTCTCTCCCTCTATGCCCTGGGCACACTGAAGGTCTATCTGACTTATTTGCCATGCTAAATTCAGAATTTAAAACATGTTATATGACATGTAATTGTCCCCTTAAAAAAATAACCAAACAACAAACCACCAAACAACAACAAAAAAACCCAAAGCACTACTGGTAGGAGTATTATGAGTAGTTTTAATGGACTTTTATTAGTAGTATCACTATGTGACATGTCACAGGGTATTCGGAGCTTTCCCATAGTATGTTCAGCCTCGATCTCTTCACGTGTGGCAATGAGAACAGAGAGATCTGCCTTTCTGTCTGGCACCTCCAGAACGTGGGATATTCTGCTCTGGGGGAGCCCTGCAATTCTGAATGATTCACTGAGAGGGGAAAACACCGTGTTAGGATTGATATTAAACATGATGTTAAATGAACCTAAAAGTAACATCCTTGGAGTTCTGTGCAATGAAGGTGGTTTTTTTCGGGGGGAAGATGATAGTCTTTATCACATCAGCTATACAGCCAGAAAAAGCAGACAAGCTTTTGGACTCAACCTAATCATAACTTAAGACCTGTCTAGTAAAACCAGAGTGGAAGAAGCAATCTGAACCTGTGTGACGGAGTAGGGCTTCTGAAGGTGTTCCTCCCTTGAGGATCAAGACTGTCAGTTAGTGCTTGTGGTATGCCGTTGTCTTTGTTAGCTTCTCTTGCATGCTATCTACTTTTCCTAGTGTTTCATAAAGGGATATGGGTTAATTTAAGGGCTGGGAACCTCTCAGGGCAGGAGTCATCTTTGTTTTCTGTGCTGGTAACACCTTGCGTGTCCTGCCTGATACACTGCCAGAAGAGAAATGAGTAACACTGGATGTTTGTGTCCCAGATGTGTACGTTCACAGAGGCACTGATTCTGCAAACAGTTATGCGGGAGTGCGACACTCACACAATTAACCTCATAACCAGTGGGAAGGATGAGTAAACTTGTAACGCAGGATCACAAGCTGAATATTTTATGAATAATAATTTTATTGCAGGGCATCTTTCCCCCAATGCCCTACTCATCTTCCATGCGTGAGTTAGAGAACAAAAGTAGCTGCATACTTAATTATGGCAGGCTAAAGGGAGATCACAATCGCCTTTGAAACCATTCCAAAGCATGGACGTTATGGTAACACCTTCTCTCTTATGCCACTTGGTGGAGCTTAGTGATTTTGGCTATCACATACATCGTTTTGCAAACTTCCTCTTTGATTACACAATCGGTTGTTAGTGTATCTTGAAAATGGACCAAATCCCTGCTAAGGAAGTAAAACCAAAAGTGTACCGTAAGTTCTAACGAACAAGATGCTGATTCCTAGCTGCTAATGAATTTGGTAATCATCCCTTCCCCTCTTGAAAGCAATAAAATATACGGTGTTTTAATTTTTTAAAGAAAAAGTCAAAATACGGGCTTGGGATCTTGGTATTTATGATATACAGGGTGAGAGATGGGTAGAATTATGTCATGTTTGGTTTATTTTTCAGATTTAAAATAATGTTTTAAATTTTAAATATTATCTTCCCTTGCAGAATTTTGGGAATGTGTAGATGTATCTGGGTGAAAGACCTCACATTTGTTTGAATATATGCTTTTCCTCAGGAAGCATGCAAACAGTGAGCAGATTGACAGTTAAATAGGGAAATGATTACAGCACACACTGGTCCTACCTTCATTTAAATCAATAGCTAGTCAGGTCAATAAAACCAGAAGTGGGACCTTGGCTAATTATGTGCTCAGTCAAAACACTTGCGCTCAGAGCCTAGCTGGAAATTCAGGATACTACACCGATTTGACTCTGTTATCGTCTAAACTATCTGTTGTTAAATATAAATCAGTAGCCCTACAAACCTTACTGAGTCCTAATTTTGAATGTTTACCTAATAAGTTCTTCATTCCAAACTGTCAGACAAATAATATTGTCAGACAAATGCTATCTGGTGTTTTGAGGATACGGACTTTCCACATCTGAATCTGAACTTCAGACCTTGGAGTTTTGTACCCAAAGCGAGATCTGCTGCTTTTATTTTTGTAGGTATGTTGTAACTAACAGGTCTCAACGATTCTTCCTGAACCCTTTCTAATGCAGGATGCCTACTGTCTAAGCAGAGTCGTGAGAAATAAAGGTTTCATACGCTGTCTCTTTGCTGTTGTCAGGAAAGAGAATGAAAAAGAACAGAGGATTCAGTCCTGAAATCTGTTGTCTGCGGTCTTAGGTGTCTTCCTGTGTAGGCGACTCAGGAGCATCGGTGGCTTTTCTGGCTTCCTTGTAGGAACTGGAAGCAGTAAGTGCAGCTTGTTTTCACCGTGGTATTGCTCAAATTCTTTTTTGTCGTGTTGGACTGACAGATGAGAAGGAAATTTTTGACATAGCAATGTACCACACATAGTTATCAAATACTGAAAACTGGTAGTATATCAATGTTCTTCTGGTGTGGCATGTTACAAGGGATGAGAGTAAGAGCAAAATTCTCTAGAAGCAGTCCAGAGCTGGCTGTAACTTCTGTAACACACGTGTACCAGTGGCCAGTGTTCAGTGCCTGTCCAGTAGTACTCATTACAAGAAGAAAAGCAGTGCAAGTAATTCTGCCCAGAAGGACGACGCAGCTTAAATTGACTTTTCCAGATGTCTACAGGGGAGCTAGCAGAGAGAAGAGCAAGATTATACTAAGCAATTACATATGACTGTACGTGACGACACTCACCCTGCACATGGCCACCTCTCTCGTCAAGTCCACGCTCCTTGTCCATGCATTGTTTCCACTGGCGGCCCTCTCTTACCTAGACCGTATTGCCTATTTTCTAATGATCCCCTAGTGTTCCAGCAGACCAGTCAGGACTGAAAGGCCAGACGTCGTGCACTTCAGTCACCTTGGGAGTGCGGAAAGCTCCTTGTCCTTCTTGTGACTTCTTAAACAGGCTTGGGGCTCCGTGTGTCTGTGTGGTGACACCTCTCGGGAAGTCAGTGGTGTATGCTGCTTACTTGAAAGTACTTAAAAATGAAGTGTCCGTGTGTGAAATAGAAGATTTCTCATGAAAAGGGTGGAGGACGAAGGCTGTTTGGAGCATAGGCGTTGACTCTTCAGGTGTTTTGTTTTCATCCATGTGTGACATAGTCTCTATACTACTTACTTATGCAGTTTACCTTTGCAAATATTGTTATGAGTTCAAATTAATGCCAAAGTAGATGTTCTTCCGACTTTTGACTGTTGATCGTAGTGGCGTGTTCAGAGTCACTGGAACCAGTCAGACGAACGGACGCAATCCTCATACCACAGCGCTGGTTCTTACTCTTGTGTGTAAAATGAACCTAGTCACTTGAACACTCCTTGGACGAAGGGAGGGTTTTGTGCTAAGGTTACATGCTCTCATCACTTCTTCAATTCATAAGAAAAACCAGGATCAAAGAGCTAAGCACAAGCAGCAGCATAGCACAGAGATGAGATCAGCAGATGTTCTTACTAAACTTAGAAGAACTTATGCCCCATCTTTTATGTTAGGAGGAGTAATGGCAATGTCATTATGTCTTAAATCTGCCTATTTTGTAGCACAGTGTGTTACACGGGGTCTTTGATAAAATACAGCTTCATGCTAAAAAAAAAAAAAAGTAAAGGCTATTCGCTTGCTCAACATAAACATTTTGGAAAGTCCTAACTGTGCTATGAAGTGCCACATTTGACTCATTGATTTGGTTTGTTTTGCTCTGTTCCTTATTTTGCTTTGGTCCTTACTTTGCTCTATCCGTCTATTTTATTTTCATTACAAAGGTGCTGCAGGGATCATAGCAGAAAACGGCACAAGAAGAGGGAGAGAGGTTTTAAAAATACCAATGTGCTGTTTGAACTCTTGCAATCCTCGTGGCCACACAGAATCATCGGGAAATTAATTGGGGAGTTCATTTGAGTTTATTGCAGGCTCAAAGCAATAATTTCCTGGCAAATAAAAGCAGATAAATAATTAAATACAAACTTTTGAATTACGCAGTAATTCTAAAACAACTATTAATCATCAGTCAGATTTGGGGTGGGAAAGGTGATAGCCTGCCTGTCTAAAAAATAAACCTCACCTTCATGAATTGGGGTGGGGAGGTGGCACTCCATGTTAATCATATAGAAATGCAAAATAACTGTGGGCTGTCACTTTGCTGGCTCAGCTGCCCTTCAGGGAGGCCTGAACATGGCTCCCTGGGGCACAGCTGTTTCTTGGGCAGGGGAGCGGGGAACTCACCTCAATAAATCCATAAAGCAATGAAGATACTGTCCATTAACTTCTTTGCAGCACCATTAAGTTTGTTTATTTTAAGGAACCTGAGAGGTAATATTATGGCATACTGTTATGGGCTGTATAAGATCCCATTAAAATCTGTAGGAATTAAAAACACAGTACATTTTCTGAGTCTAAGGTTGTCGTGCCTGTTAGAACGATATATTGTACCAGTGGCATACTTGAGGGCAAACAAAGACGAATGGAGTTTATCCCCTCCCGAGGTGGGTGATGCACATCTTCCCCCCCACTTGCTGCTTGGCTCACTGTACCCGCCAGGTGAGTTCACCAAGAGCATCCGTCATTTTGGCATACAGAGATGCTTTTTTACGCATTTGCGCTAAGTTTGTATTAACTCGATGACTTGAACTATTGTATCTATAAACAAATAGTTAGAACAGAATACAGATGACCTAACCGAGAATATATTGTGAAACTGGGTTTTTAAATTATTATTATTGTTGTTCTTTTAAAGAAAACACAATTGTTATATAACACTGCATTAGGGCCAGTAGCACACGTGCAGTGGTAAGAGCACACCCTGGGTGCAGCTGAAAGTAGCTCTCAATGGGTATTTGACCTGTTTTTAATCAAGTTATAAATTATATAAAAACAAGCTAATAGAAAACTGGAGGCCAACATAAATGTTTCCACAGTCCCCTGCAAACATTTATTTTAAACAAATAAAAAATGTCTTGGTATCTGAGAACCTGAAAGCCAAGCTGTTCAACACGCAGAACTCGACTTAACTTCCTCACTCCAAACTAACAGATACGGAAAGAAAATAATGGCCGTTGTTAGGAGAAAAAGGGTTATTTTCCTCCCTTTTAAAAATAACACTAGCTATTAACTCGGACAAGCTGTCCCGCTCTGTGTTGGTTAGTGGCTGACTGTTCCTGCCATCAGGCAGCGGGGCGGTGAGGGGAGTCTCAGACGGAACAGTGTTAATCTGCTTGTCAAGTGGAAGTACCCATCTGTGCTCCGGGGGCGACGTGCGGCTCCTTCAGCTTCTTGCAGGGAGAGAGAACTTCATCCAGGGGACGAGCAGTTTGGCTTTCATCCGCGCAAAGAACGGTTCTCCAAGTCAAAGGCTTGACTAAGGTCGCTATGTCTGAGGTCGCAGCTTCACCACCTTTTCATTGAAACATGCTATAATTTACAATGCCACCTGCATAGCAGCGTGCTCTCAGGGGTGAACCTACTTCCAGCTTGCTCTGCTGATGCTCTAACCACCAGGAAAACTGTAACCGTTTATCTTTTTCTATGCCCTTTGGTAATAAAACATACTGATACGGTATGCTGTATTTGGTAATATAGCATACTGTCTGTCTGTCTGTCTGTCTGCTGGCTCGCACAGAGCTGGAATCAGCACGGCAGCAGAATCAGTAACGTGTTTCTGTTCTGGGTAAACTGAGGCAGACAGAGGATACCCAATAAAATAGCCTATGAAAACTTAGCTTGTAGGGCTCTGTTGACATCTGTTGGGGGGTCTTTAGCTAGATGGTGGAAATGAAAGGCGTGTCAGCCTTTACCTTTAGGTTTCCTTGAAGTCCACCCTGCGTAGTTGCCAAGCTCTCCTTGCCAAGCAGGGGTGCAACCGGAATGGCAGGCTGCCTGCGGGGCTGCACAAACAGAACGTTAGAGAAGCGAGCACGGAATGTCCCTCCAGCTGCCGTGTCCTCTGTGGTCCCTGACACCTGGGAAGGCCTGGACAGACAGCTCCTGAAGGCGAAAGACCGATTCTTCATCTGCTAGGGAGCAGCGTTCTGCTGGGAAAGGCCATCGTTAGGTGCCGTAGAGCACTGGATCGGAGTACGCACCAGCTCCAGAGCTGCTTACGCTCCGACACGTCCCTCTGTCCGCGTAACACAGGCCCAGTGCTGTACTGGTCCCGGGCGCTCCTGGCGCCGCACATTGCCGCACGTTGCCAGACTGCTGCCCGAGGTTACTCGCTTGAGGATGTTGAGCAAGTGTATAGCAGCATGGAAAATGTCAAACAGTAGGAGTGTGGAGAAGCTTTTCTTTCTGTGTAAGTACTATTAAAAATCCTCCCTGTAAACAGATTCAGAGCACTGGATAGTGGATCACGATTCACTTTGTGACGCGCAAATTATTTTGTTTTTTCAGTAGCCAAATGGACATGGGAAGAGCCCTAGGCACCACCTCAACGTAGGACAGCACAACAAACACCAGAGGAAACTCAGGCGTGAGAAAGCTGTTGTGGGAACGGCTCTTGCTTCGCTCGCCCAGCACTGAGGGCCGCCCAGGAGTCACCGGTGCAGCTCAGCCCTGCCCGTGTGTCCTCCTGAGGCTGGTTTGCGATGTGTCCTCACCTGCGAACGCGTACGTATTTGCCTTCCTCCAAGAAGGCCTGGCAGTGAAAGGCAAATGGGGGAATCGAGTCTCTTTATTTCCCCCCATGTTTTTCTTGATTGTGGGTTTCGGGGTTTGGTATTTGGTTGGCTCTAGAATATTCCCCATTTTCTTCTGTCCACCTGCTGAGTGAAATGTTGCCCTGCTACTTTTAGTCGTCTCATTAGCCTGAATCTTGTCCTTTTTTCTACATGGTGGTGGGAATTTCTCTAGCTGGGAAGGGAGTTCTAGGTCAAGTTTATGTAATAACTAGGAGAAGGTGTCAGAGCTCTTAACCTTCCCTGCTTTTCTCTCGGTAACTTCATACTGCTTTCTGTTTGTTACACCTCTGTCTGTGGAGTAAGAAGAGCCCGGCATACAGAACTAACGGTAGGTAATTCTGTATTTCTATACATCATGCAGACCTGTGTTTTATGCCACAATTGCAAGCCCTAGCAATATCGCATATATTTGCACACTTTGAAAAACAAACCGCTGAAAGGTCAAACGTATCCATAACGCTGATTTATTAGTCATCAACCATGTTTTTTAAAACTAAAACACCAGCGACTCCACTTAAAATAACCACCCGTTTTCTTATTTTAGAAGGGTTTTTTTCAATCGTCCTTAACTGAAGATGAATTAATTGAAAGAAAAAACCAATTATGGCTGCCTGGCAGTCAACTTCCTTTCCTTCAGAAATCTCGGGGAATAATTACTTGGTAAACCTTCTCTTCTTTTTTTTATTTAGTTAAATTTTAATTGCTAATAAATATGGTACGTTTGTATGAACCTAGTCCGTAAGAAAGCAAGCCTGACGGTAGCGGAGACCGGAGTCCTTGCGTGACTTGACAGAGCAGAAATGTCACAGCTGCTGGCCCGCGCCGCCGACCTCACCCAAGGGAAGCGCGGCGCGGCCTTCCCATCCCAGTTCGCCCCAGTCTAGTCTAATGCCAGGCGTCAGTCACAACGAACCGTGAGGTCGACATTCATAGAACGACAACACGAACTGCTAGGAATGAAGGAAAAAAAACCCCAAACAAAGAAAAACCCAGGTGCGTGTTGAAGCCCGCGGCACCGACAGGCGGGGTGCTGCATCGCGCTGCCAGACGCTGCGCCGGAGTTACTCCCTGTTCACGTTTTCACGTCCGAAGGGTTCTGCAGAGCGACGAGCAGGAAGAGCTCTTGGTTTCCTCTCAGCCACCTGCCCCTCCGTCGCACCCAGGCACAAGCGGCTCTTGCCGCAGGCACCCCCCGCGCCCTCCGCGGGGCCGGGGAGCAGGTCTTGCCGCGGGCCGGGACCCGGACCCGCACACCCCCCCCCCGCCCCCTCCTCCTCCGTGCTGGCCGGAGCGGTGCGGGGCCGGGCGGGGGCACCTGCCCGCGGGAGGCGGGCGCTCCCCCCGGGGCCCCCCCCGCGCCGCGGGGCCAGGCGAGGCGGCGGCGCGGCCCGCGGACCCTCCCATTGTCTCCGCCGGCGGCGGAGGGGGCGGGGGCGGGCCGGGGAAGGGGGGGGGGGGCCGCCCTCCGCCGCCTCATTGGCGGCCGCCGAGCGCCGGTGCCTTAAATGGGGCGCTCGGCGGGGAGCGCTTCCCATTGACAAAAGCGCGGCGGCGGGGCGGGGGGGCGGAGGAGCGGGGCCGGGCCGGGGAGGGCGGGGGGGGCGGCGGCGGCCGTCGCCCATGGGGGCGCGGCGGAGGCTGCCGCAGGGCTCGCCGCGGGCAGGGGCGCAGCCCGCGCCCTGAGCCGCCGGGCGCGGAGCGGCGCGGAGCGGGGAGGCCGGCACTGCGGGCGGGGGCGTGCTGCAGCGCGCAGGGGCGGGCCGCGGAGCTCCGCCGCCGGCAGCCGGCTCCCCCGGCACCCTCTCCGCGGCGCGCACACCCAGCCAGGCGCACGCACGGCGGTACCCGCCCCTTCTCCCCGCCGCCCTTCTCATCCCCGTCCATGGCGCTGAGGACGGCAGCCCCCCGCTCCGCACGTAAGTCGGCGGCTCCGCCGCGCCTTTGTGCGCGGCCCTGCCCGCCCCCCGCCGCAGGTGAGGCGGCCCTGCCGCGCACCTGAGCCCGGGGCATCCCGCGGGGCCGCCCGGCGCTCCCGGCCCCGCGGCCGCTGCGCTGCGCGGCTGCCCGGTGGGGGGGGGGAGGCGGAGGGAAGGAAGGAAGGAAGGAAGGGGGGGCGGGCAGGGCGGCCGCGGTGGCTGCGGGGAGCCCGGCTCGCCGCAGCCCTCCCGCCTCGAAGCCCCGGTGTGGCTCTGCCCGCTGGGGCGAGCCCTGGGGCCGGGGGTGCCCGCGGGCGGTGGAGGTGGAGGGGGGGGGGGGGGGGGAGCGGTGGCCGGCGGCCGGGGCTGAGCCCGAGCGGCGGCCGGCGGTGCGTCAGGGCGCTGCGCTCTGCCTTGCCCCTCGCAGGTGGCGGTGGGGCGGCTCGGCGCGGGCATGGACCACGGTGACTTCCCCGGCCCGGGGGCGGCGGCGGCAGGCGCTGAAACCTCAGACCTAATGGAAACTGGGGGCGATGCCAGATCGGCACCTCGGCGGGGAGGCAGAGGAGGAGGAGGAGGAGGCGGCGGCGGCCGTGGCGGGGTTCCAGCGACTGCCGAGCCCAGCGCTCCCCCGGCTGCGGAGACGAGCATGAATATTGATGGCCCCGTCGGCGGCGGGGGGAGCGGGGCGGCCGCTGCGGCAGTGCCGGGAGCCCCTGCCCCGCCGCTCCGCGCCCCCTGCTCCAGGGATCCCAAACTGGTCCATCAGCGGTTCCTGCGGAGGAGCGTGGTGGACTCGGACCAGGAGGAACCTGCTTTCGACCTGCCCGAGTCCGAGCACCAGAGGAAAATTATCCTGCTCCCCAAAACCCGGAGGATAATTGCGGAGAGGGCGAAGGCAGGGCACGGGGCCGCGGAGAAGGGGTGCCTGGGGGCCGAGCCTTCTGGGGAGCCGAAGGCAGCGCCAGCCCCTGGCAGCGTCGTGGGGGCTGAAGAGCAGAAGGAAGCGGGCAAAGATGTGGAGAGGAAAGAGGCGTCGGACGCTTCCAGAGACCAGAGCAAGGCTAAGAAAGAGGAGCCTGAGGAGGAGGCCGACATGAAAGCGGTTGCCACCTCGCTGGATGGCAGGTTCCTAAAGTTTGATATTGAACTCGGGAGGGGATCCTTCAAAACGGTCTATAAGGGTCTGGACACGGAGACGTGGGTGGAAGTTGCGTGGTGTGAACTTCAGGTAAGCCGAGCTGATCCTCCTGTGTTTTTTTCTGCTTTGTAAGCCTAGGAGCTAAGGGCAACATGCCGGTGTCATCTACAGAAGCTCGGCTTTGAGCAGCCTTTATAGTCACCATCGCTTAGTATCCAGTGTCTAACTATAGCGCAATATTCTCATTGGCTCCCGGTCTACCACCTTATGTACACTCCTCCCAGCCTTAACCCTCTCGGCCCTGGGGTCTGGCTGCCGACGCTAACCATGTTAATGTAGGACCTGTCGTATTGCATAAAAAGGTCATGAGTTACTGGCTCTGAATGCGCAAAGCATGCCGAAAAGAGCTAAAGGGAGCTCCTCTCTTCCCCCCTACCCCCAGCCGCTGCGGGCTGATGCTTCAGAAGGCAGCGGCTTGATTTAGCAGGAGTGGAGCAGCAGGTCTCTATTAAAAAGACGCTGAACATAAATGAACTTGGGAGTGCATTTGCAGGGGTGAACTTTCCTTTTGCTGTGAATATAAGTGCATTATGCTTTTATAAAGACGGAAGACCTGCTGCCCCCTTGCTCGCCCTTTCCCCTGCTCTGAAATTGTGACTGTTGCCAGCTTCTTTTGAATCAAACCTCCAGAAGTACCTCAGCGCTTGCTTCTTTTTAGGCATCATGAACTAGTGCTTCAGTTCGGTCAAAGACCTGTCTGTCCAAATACCTTTTACAAAGAAGATTTTAAATAAAAGATTTGACTTGAGTTCTAGATCTTGAGAGAGAAGTCATCCAGTAATGTCTAAAGAGAGTGAAGGTTTAGATACTGTCTTTTGCTGGTTGGGGACATCGCCGTTGCCCTTTTCTTAGTGATTTTTAGATTCTGTAAAAATGACAGTAGCATATGCTTAATTTTTTTTCTTTGTGAAGCGTTTAGTGTCTGTTACTTACCTCATTTCTGTTAGCATCCGTTTGAATGAGACCTATCTAAGAAAAACCTAAGACAGAATTTTGGGGTTTTTTGAGCTATTACTTGGTCTGAGTTACTTTGTAATTTTGGTGGGAACCAAAAGATTTAACTCTTAGTTATAATTTGGGGTCCTTAAATGCCCACTGGCCAACTGAGCTTTATGGCCTACCAGAGTATTTGAGAATAGCATGTAAATAATGTGATATAACAAGCCTGAGCTTCTGATTGTTTATTTTTAATGTTGGCCCAATCTGTTTGTAAATCGCTTCTGGCTTCCTGGGGTAGGTGGGGATGGATGTACAACCACATCTATTCCCTAATGACTTCATTACACAATATAATCACAATTCACTGCAGCGCTACTTCCTTACGGAGTACGAGGAGCACTTCTCAGTCTTCATAGTTGTGCGTTCCCCTGGCTTTTATTAGACAGGGATGCAGAACGTAGAGCCGCAGCAGCTGGGCGAGGTACGGCCGCAGAGTGGACGATGCGATGGGCTGGTGCTAAGGGGTTTGACCCCTCTCCCCCCCAGCCTGGAGGGGTTCTGGAGGGCTCGTGGGGAAAGGGGAGAGCCTGTGGGATTGCCAAGGGGATTTAAAGGGGAGTTGAGCGAGGCGGGCGCTGCTGGGAGGAGAGCCTTGCCGGCAGGCCTGGTCTTTGTCTGGCTTCTGCTTGAAGCTGAATCGGGAGCGTGTAAGGCTTTTACTTGGGCAGCCTGAGATGTGTTTAGGATGATAACTGGGATGCCGTCGGAGGGAAGGTTTGTCCGTAGGAAGAGGCTGATGTTGTTCAGCTGTCGGCCTGAGCAGCGCAGCCCAGCTCTGTCACTGCAGAGCAATCGCACAGATCAGGAATTCATCTTGTTGCCAAATTTTCTCGGTATGCTCTAGCAGGGGAATTGAAATAGATGCATTTTCAACATATTTTCTGTAACAGAATAGCTTTAACGACAAAAGACTGCCAAATGTATTGGAGAACCCGGTGTATGGAAATGCCAGTGTTTGGGTCACACCTAAGAAAGAGATTGGGAAGGGAAAATTGCAGTATGAAGCTTACCTGATGATTGGTTTTCTCATTTCAAGTTACACTGGTTTAGCAATTCCTGAACTGACTGCATGTGAAGAAATCATCTGTAATAATTCCCTAATTCGCACTAGTTTCCATTATACATGCTTGAGCTTAAATCAGATCTTACTACTAGACATTTTCAATTTAATACAGAATTTATTTTAGGGCTCTAATCGTAGAAAGAAAACTCTCTTTATTATTTGACTGCTTTAGAGAAATTGGTGTGAATCCATAGAAGTAGGCGAGGGCTGCTGTTTCTACTTACACTGCTGTCTGTTCGCCATGCAGATTTGGAGGTGATGCTGGAGGCCAGGTAATGTGAGATGGTATGTGAATTTTGAAAGCCAGTACTTTAGTCTGGATTGAGGAAGCCTGAACGACAAAAGGCTTTACTCACCATGGGATTAAAGCCTTTGCTTCTAGGATGAGTTTGCATGAAGGAAGCAATCAGGAGAAGGTGTGAATAGCTGTGTGTTGTCTTGGGCTTTTTGGTTTGTAGAGTACTCTCTTAATTCGACTAGGGAGTTTTATTGGGAAAACAGTCAGAGGGTGCTGTCAAGTAATTGCTTCATTCACGGCATTTTGAAAATTTTTGTAAGCTGTGCCAGTTAGGTATGCCCCTGTTTGTCTCTTCTAAGGTTAAGTTCAGGTATACGCAGCAGAAGACCGAGTGGAAGCGATCGTCACCATCCTGTTGAAGACAAAGTGATGTCCTCTGCAGTCTCGCACCATCAAAACCCATCCCAGAGCCTTTTTGTGGAAAAATGGCAACAAATTGTACTTTGCCTTCTGGAGATGCGCTTGCGCTTGTTACTTCCAGAGCTGGAGAGTTAAAAACTAACAGTATTGAGGTTCTATGCAGGCATTAATCCTCTGTCCTTGCTCAGCATTTTTTTAAGCCCAGTTGTACTGTTGCCTGTGTGTTTATCTCTTTTTGTCCGTCTGTACAAAGACCTTGCGAGCCATTCTTGTTCAGTGGTTTTATTTCATTGAAAAGATGGCTTTAGGGTTCAGAACCGAAGTCGTGGCTTGGATTAGGGTAGGATCCAAATGCTAACCAAACTAGATCTGGGGTTTAGGCCTGTCTGAAGATGTGAAAGCTGTAGTCAGATTCTACCTAGAAAATAAGTTTATTGTTCCTTCCTGAAACTGGTGTATTGGAGCAGGATTAGTGTGCCCTTTCAGTTTGGAAAGGTTTGCATTCTAAGGTTTTCAACAGCTATAATTAATTTTAATTGGTGGCATACAATTGCTGTGTGGTGAGGCTTCAGCGTAACAGTATTTCAGTGTTGTGCTCCTGAGTAAAATGTTAGGTCATGAATAAGGAATATAGGCTTTTGCCAGTCTGCTGCTGGCAAGCCGAATACTCCTTTTAGTTAGATGAACGGTTTCAAAATCCCCGTCCTATTTCCCTTTGGGAACATGTAGGGAAACTGCAGAAGAGTCAAACCTGGTACTATCTCAAATGCAAGGACCTCAGTGTACTTTATGGTTCTCGCTTGGACTGTGAATACTGAGCTGCTGTTTGTATTTAATTTTAGTTTTTTTGTTGAAAACGTGGAAGGGATGGACTGTCTCATCCTGCTGTTGCCGTACCCATGGTGGGAAGGTGAGCAATGCCTGTTGTTGAACACCACAGGGGAGCCAGGCTTTTTCCACTGGTTGCCCAAGACTTGTTCTCCACTCCACGTACTGGTGCGTAGATGGATGCTGGTTTCTTCAGGACACTTGGCCTCCAGGTGCTCCGTGTGAGAATGCGTGGGAGTCCTTGGTGGGAGTCCTTGGTGCTCCCTGGGACAGAGCTCAGTTCAGGTATCGGATGTTAGAGGTATTTGGGGAGCTATGTGAGAGTGAAGGATGGGCAGAGGTCAACTTTCCTTCCCCCGCCCATATAGCTGAAATTAGAAATCAAGGGTATTAGAATAGCTCTGATGGCATTTTCCAAATGGCCACCAAACCAAGGGGTCTGTAATGGTAAAACAACCACAGACAGACATGTTGCTCTAAGGTGGCAATTTCTCACCCCCTGCACCCGCAGCTTTTCTGCCAAGCTTCTGGTAGTATAGTTCTGTAGGAAGAACTTAATTATCTTTACAAGATAAGCGTTTTACTTCATAGTGTTATAGCACTTTCCTCTTTATGTTGTTGCCAGTCTTTTCAAACAGCCTGAACCAAAGAAAAAAACGCAAAAGACATCTTAAGTCACTCAGATATTCAGGAGTTTCAAATTTTTGGAGGGCACAGATCTTAACTGAAAATTAAGTTCTAAATGTGGATGCATTTCTGAATGCTTCTTTCACTTGATTCATATGCAATATTAATATGGGAACAGATAATGTATTTTCTTGATCTCAGTTTTTATTCCTGAAATGAGAAGCTCATTCAGATTGGCCGATAGCTGACTGATTTTAATATGGCGTGCATATTCTAGAAGTACAAGATGAGATTAGACTTTGTTTTAATGCAAGGTGATTAAAAAGGGCATTTAAAATCGTTAATGCTAGACCTATGTGAACTTGATCATTTTTGTTTCTGAGGCTGATAATCTTTCCTTGAAGTAAAATGGCTAGTTTGGGTGGAGGAAGGGAGGAAAAGCATGCAGTTTATTTGTGTGTTACCTTATGTATGAGAGAAGGCTATGATGCTTATGTAACTATTTTCTTAAATTTTTAAGCAGTGTTTTCCATCTTATGTCCACTTAGATCTGTGATAGTTGTTTAGAGTGATACCAAAGGTGCATGGCTCGGATGTTTCTGTGTAAGCAGATACGTTTGCATGGTTAAAAGTGGGAGCCTGTAAAATGGACAATGTTAAAGCAAATTCACTTTGCTCTATCTGGCAAGCTACTTCTGGCACAATTAAATTATGTGGAAGGAGAAGGATGTCCTATGCCCCTGTATCAAGAATCCAGGGGATTTCTTTCTGAAAAAGGTAACATCTATTCACTGGTGTTGTAGTTTGGCTTTTGTTGGTGTCCTTGTTTGCTGGCAGCATTCATCTGATGTCAAAATAGTAGCTGGTTACTATCTATGCTTTTAATTTATTGGCTGGGTAAACTTTGTTGTGTAAATGAACAGAATAATTTAGAAAATCTGTTTGGGAGAAGAAAGGAGGGAGACTGCATTTGAAAGCTTGAATCTGCTATTGCTGTGTGCTCATATTAAATTAACTGAGACTAATTTTGTCTGTTGCAAGTTAATTCTTGAGACAGTGAATTCTGTTTAAATTTGAACAATTGGGTTAGCTCTGCTTTACAGTGTCAATGTGAAAACATGTGCCTGTATCACTGGTGTTTGTTGGTATAGCTGTTGCCCTGACGTGGAGAAGCATGATAGGGATATGGTAGTGAACTATTAATAGACTGCTTCTCGAATTCAGTAAATGAAATAGAGCTGGGTCAGACTTCAGATTCTGCTTTTGAATCAAACAAGACTCCTTGCTCTTGCTTTTGAGTACATTTTACCTAAAGACTGGTTAAACTTTTCATGCTAAATGTGTGGGGTTCGGTTGCTGTAAGAGGAAATGCCTTAAAATAAAATCAGAACTTGGTGTAAAGGATATTTCTGGTCCCTTTGGTCATCTCTTGTCCACAGCTGACGGGGAAAAAAGTTGATGTTGCAAGCTGTCCTCTTAGTAATGTTTGCACTTGATATGCAGTCTGACTTGTGTGTGTAACATGCTTATGTTTATCATCTGCTGCCTTGTTTTGTGGTTGGGGCGTAAGAGAGGTTTGAAGAAAGTTCAGTGGCACTGATCTTAAAAGAAGGGCGGCAACAGCAATTCAGCTGTTGGTTACTGAAGTTATCAGGGTTTTTGCATGCTCTGAGAGATTAGAGATGCTGCAGAGGTTGGGAAGGGTGATTCTTGGGTGGGTAGATGGAGGGCAGAGGCCCTACTGTAAGGATCAGGTGTGAAGGGGCTGGTGAGGAGGGAGGTAGTGATAAATCTCCCATACTTCAGGAGCCCCGCTGGAGCGGTAGGTTTGGGTTTGAGTGCTGAGAATAGCTTGCTACAGCTGTCTGATCAGGGGAAGTTCGGTTTTTAGGCTTGTGATGACATAGCTGTTGATTGCCGGCAGCGGGATAGTTACCTGTGTGTTCAGGAGGCCCTGTGGTAGGTCTGACTGGCCAGAAAACAAAAATATAAGGTAAGTGCTGATGCGTGATAGCCAGGCAGCCTGTAGGCATAAGAAAAGGGCAGCCAAAGGCATGTCATGTGAGATGTGTGGCACTTGGCACTGCTGTTGGAAGAGACATCTTCATTGCTCTGAAATAGGAGGGGTTTGTGCAAATAATCTTTGGAGAATATCTGAAATGGTCATGCAGAAGCAGAACTGGTTTTCTTGTTTAAGTTTGTACATGTGAAATGGAAGTTACATCTGGAAATGCATTATTTCCCTGAAGAGAGATTGGCCTACTAGAAAACATGGGTGTTATCCCAATGTTGATTTCGATGTGCCTGAAACAAGGCAAGGGCAAGTTTGGTTTGGTTTTGGTTTTCCCCTTCCTTGGCAAGGAAGGGGAAGTTGTTTTTTTTTCTGTGGAGTTGAAGTCAGCTAGAAACAACCTTTATCCAGTATCTTGCTATTCCTATGTAGCTCGGAAATGGAGGAACCATCTCACTACTTTCCTACTGCCTGCTCTGAGGTGAGAAGCCCTTCTGCCAGGAGCGAGTTTTACAATTATATTCTCTGCAGCAGCGAGTGGCCGCAGCCTCTTCTGCGGTGGAGTCCAGACCAGTTGTTAAGTTGGCAAGATGGCAGATACTTTCAAATCTCTGCTGGATCTGGTGTGATGATTTTTCTTTATATTTAGAGAGAGAGAGAGAGAGTCTTAGCTCCTCTTTGCCACCATTTCATTTCTGTGGAGCAAATAAGAAAAAGGCTTTGATCAAATGGTGAAAGAGTGTGAGTGTGCACCCTCATTCTCCATACCTCTCCTCTTCCCTAAGAGTACTCCTAGATCTTTCTAAATCCAGGTTCCACATAAACCACAAAATAGAGCCCGTTTTGTGTTAGATTGGTCCCTTGCTCTGCAATGGGCTAATCTTCAAACCATAAGCAGCTTCCCATATCCCTGAAAAAAATCTCATTGTTCTCCAAAGAAATCAAGTCGATACCTCCTTTTTGGCATGATGTTTATCCAAAACAGCTTGCTTGTTGGGAATTTTGTCCATTCCAAATTAGCTTAGGTGCTGCCTAGCTTCTGAGCTGTTCTTCTGACTTTCTCCTTGCAGATGATCATGCTGTTTAAAAGACACTGAGAATTTGGTGCAAGGAGGGGATCACAAGTCCTGCCTGTTCTCCTGTGTCTCCTGCGATCGCCCGTGTTGTGGACACAGGGTGTCACACGTCACTGAACACCTCTCAGCCTTAGGAAGCATCTTAGTTGCCAGCCAGTTGTCTGTGGGCATTGATGAACTTAGACTGAGTTCTAAATCAGCTGGCAATAAACATGTACCAAAAACTTTCTAGAGTGACTGTTTTGTTTGTTAGCAGTGACTTGCGTTGCTCCAAATATGCACAGTCAGTGGTGTGTGGTGAAATCCCTTCTCCTCAATGCCTGAAAGAAAAAATAAGTAAACTCATGTAATTGTACTCATCTTGAATTTTTATGTTTTGAAGATGCTCCATCTCAGGCTTGAATGGTCTCACATACCTGGGTTTTCAGTTCACCATCATCCCAACAATGCTTTTTAAAAAAAATTATTACCCCTACTAAACATGCCATAGCCTGTCTAGCCCCACTGTAGCTACAGTGTTACTGCAAATAAATGAATTTCTGGAGCTGATGGGATTTCTTCCCTCCTTCTCAAGAATCTGCCATATAAGTGTGCATGCATTTTAATTCATATCAGGTGTCACAGTGTACACAATCAGATTTTCAGAAGTGATTTACTGGAAAATAATTTTGCTATATTGTGTTAATACAGTATAATGGCTGTATAATATGGTGGTTAAATATGCAGTGGGAGTAATGGGTAAAATGAAATGCCATATTATGGCAATATACATCTTGTTTAAACTATCAAGGAAGGAGTAACTTAAGACCTAATACCATCTGTTCTTCAGTTGTTTCTTACAGAGGGATACAAAACACTTATTCATGAACTCTGAGGAAAACAGATAGGAGAGTGCAGGCTCAAATAACATTTGGGGGGGTTTTCTTATTTGGCCATTTTCTGTGAATTCAATCTGATCTTCATTCGGGACTTCTTAAAGGAAAATTAAACTGGCTTTAAGTAGTATTTGATCCTATTATGAATCTTGGCAGCACTTCACCAAAGTTAATTTGAATTTTAATGTAATTTTTGGTTAGGTAAATAAACTTAAAATGGCTTTGATTCCTAGCTTTTTCTAAGAAAAGGAGAACCTGAAAGGAAATGGGCATGTTTCTGTTACACACTAGTCCTTTTTTTTTTTTTTGCAATGTTTTTTTTTGGGGGGGGGGGAAGGCTGTACTGTAGTTGGTTACTAAAGCTACCAATTTGCCTTTCTCAAATTCTGAAAGTCCTGCTGTAGTCCAGCTCTCCTGAAAACTACTTAAAATGCTTTTTGTTTCATCTTAGCCTAGAGACTTTGAATGCAGATCTGTATGGATGATGGCTGACTTTTTTTTTTTTTTTTTCCTAGCCAAGTTTATGCTTTTGGGGGAACTATCTTACCTTTTCCATTAACATTTTAGCAAAGTATGCGCCTTAATAAACTGCGGTTCTATATCAAGCACAGTAATGTTGTGTTCCGTGTATTCCTGTATTAACAGGGCTTGTCCAAATGCCATTGTCAGTGTGTTTTCAAGTGCATAAACCTGCCTAAAACCCAGTAAGACTGAACAGATGGAGGAAGGTTTTTTCGTTAGCTAAATAATAAAAATTTGTTTATATTCTATAAAATAAGGTTTTATTAAAAAGAACAAATGACAGTTGGTCACTTCATATATTGAGAACTGAGGATTTATTTTACAAAAGCAGTATAAAACAGGCGTTGCCTACATCTGCTTCTGAAATGGATGTTCCTTTCTCTCACTGGCGTGTGCTTGAAGGATTAAAATTATGGTGTTTATTCCAGATTTTTGTACAATAAGCAGCTTTTTAACATTGCTTTTCCTGATGCTGTCTGGATTTTTTCAGTTAGAGAAACATTGTGGGTGACCCATTGTACTCGCTGGAGCTAATACAGCTGTGGTGGTTGGCTGAGCAGAATCAATTCTGTCTGTTAAAACAGAACAGTGTAAAAGGGTGGGGGAAACTACAAAATTTCCAGTGGCTGTATCTCATTGCTGCAGGCCTGCGCAGCGCTCTGCTGAAACATTTGATAATATCTAGATCTTGTAAAACTGATTCCAAATAGGTTTGGTTTTGTTCTAGGCTTTACTGATTAATTAAGGAAAATTGCCATGGTTATGTGCATTTGAACTTGTTTTGTTTCTCTGCCGTATCAGTGTTTGTTTTGAGAATTGTAGATAATAAAGCAAGTGTTGCACTAATAAAATGGACTTGCTTGTCTCTCAATTACAAAGACTTATATTGCCTTTGATTACTAATGGAGGATGAGAATATCTTGTCCTTTGGCAAGCAGCGTGATCATGACTAACACGGGTGGTTTTGCATGTACTTAATGTTGTTTGTGCATATATAAAATTACTAGTAGAAGAAGAGAAAATACACAACCACTTGTATTAAGCCACAGGATATAGGGTAAAATGAATTGGTAAGAATGACCTAAAATGGTTGCTTATAGCCTGCCTGTGACCCTGCCTCTTCAGGTTATGTTCTCCCTTGTGTGGTGGTTTTTTGCAGGTGCTTCTGGGGATGCAGCATCAGTCCCTGCTGCCCTCCAGGCTTCTAACATTTTCTTGGACAAGTTGTAATAACTTGTGTAACATATTTCATTGACCTTAATGAATTTAAAAAGTCATTGTGGCAGTTCAGCCTAAGTGAAGCCTGTGATCTCCAGGAAGTTCCAGCACAGGCAGGTGGGGGAGAACACCATATGATATTTGGGATTTATTTGTATCGTAAGGGCCTTGTTAATTTGAAGCTCTTGTAGCACCATTCCAGGAAACAAATGGGGGTCTTCCTGTAACTTTCCTCCAAAAACAGTGGGAGGAAAGCTCCTGCTGATAATATGCTGGTCCTTGGATGCGTGGCAGACTCTTGAACTGGACTGAAGTTATCTGCAGCAAGTTGGAGCTGTAAATTCTTCTAGGCTGCCAAGAGCTCCTGAGCCCCACGGGCGTCGAGTAGCAGCGATCGCTTGGTCTTTAAATAGAAGACTCGCTTTGGCGTCTCGTGTCAGACCTGCAGGACTGTCTGCCGAGGCTGGTCTCGCACCCGCGAGGGGCAGCGGGCGGTGAACTTGGGCGTCTTGGGCCGGTTCCCGCGCAGACGGACAGCGCGTGCCCCTTAACCTGTTGTGGGGGGGGGCTGCCTTGGTGCAGAGCAGGGACCCCCAGGAGCAGCGTGCTGGCGGGAGGGCTCCCCCCGAGAGCTGGCCGCTGCGTCTTCACATGGGGGAACGGCCGAGGGGGGCCTGTGGGAAACCACTCCGCTGTCCTCTCCAGCAGGCTCCGACGTTTCCTCTTGGGAATCGCTTCTTACCTGGGAATGGAAGGATGTCCTGTCGCGGAGGTGTGCTCCTCGCCCTGCCCTTGGCTGCAAGCGTAGTAGTTTGGAGGCTTCGGGAAAGGCTCCAATGACTGTTGCAGGTGGGGATGGGAATTTGGAATGAACCTCCCCTGTTCATGAGGGTCCTTTGGTCTAAGTGTCGCCGTCCTGGGAGGGGAGATGGGCAACACCTCTTCTAGGTGTCACGTAAGAGGACAGTAGGTGCCATCACCCGGCTTCTTCGCCGTGTGCCAGGGAGCTCCGCAAATGTCTCTTGGCCTCAACTGCTTGAGGAATGGATGAACAGTTCATTTCTGGGTCCCAGCTGTGTTTATATATAAGGGGGGCACTGAACTAAGTTAAGACGGAGGCTGTCTGGGGTGTATGCAAGAGCCCTTAGCTTTTGCAGGCACCTCACCCTAAGAAAAGGCACGGTGCCTTTGGTACGCTGGCAGCTGGAGGACTGGCTGT
The DNA here is from genome assembly GCF_026419915.1 of Harpia harpyja. Classification (NCBI taxonomy): domain Eukaryota; kingdom Metazoa; phylum Chordata; class Aves; order Accipitriformes; family Accipitridae; genus Harpia; species Harpia harpyja. The sequence goes on from NC_068969.1 coordinate 742,957, forward strand.
CAGAGCCACAAGTGCTTTCAGAATTGTGCATTTGGACCCAGGTCAACTCTATGCCTTATTTTTATAGTCTCATGTTAAATTAAGCCAACTGGATAGATAGATTGCCGCATGATACAAGATACTCCTACGAAGGCACCCTGCAGTTTCCTCTAGGCTATAGACAACTCTCTGAATCCTTGTATGTGGAAGAGGATTAAGCCTTCTTTTCAAAGTATTGAAAGAGGAAGGAAACTTGTAGCAAATATCTGTGGTTGGGAGAGGGAAAGGAAGTGAAACCTCTTTTTAACTCTCTGGAATATATGATAGGTATTTTGTGAGGTTTTTTTTTTTTCTGTGGCTTGACTGCTTGTTCCCTCTCCACCCCCCCCCCTCCAGCAATCTGCCAAAGCCCATGCCCCTACCACAAAATATGTGACATCGACACCTGGGCTGCTAATATGGAAGGCTGCTTGTATGAGAGGAGAAAAGCAGTTGTGCTCGCTGCTTCCAGACATAGTTCCGACATTGCATACCATGTGAAAGAGTTAATACTTAAAACGTGTGTGATCTGAGATGTCTGTCTGTTTACTTAGATGAAGCCAGCATTACAAGTTTTTAACCACAGAAGCTACAAAACTATTAGAAACAGCAATTCCACCTCTAAGTAACATTGAAGCATTAAATACAAAGCTTCATTTATTAAAGTACGTGTATGCTTTTTTTTAGAGTTCTTTCTCAGGTGGTTTGAGGGAAGGAGAGAACAGGCTATTGCTCACTCACATGTGGGCTTCAAAGAAAACTTTAAATGGCTTTGGGTTTGGGCTGCAAACTCTTGTGTGTGAAATGGGACACTTGAGATGATGGAGTCTGTATATTCAAAAGCAACTAGTGTAAATAAATAGGACTGTGGATGTTTATTGGCTTTTGCCAAACTACTAGCTATCTGTGGTTTTCTTCCTTTTTTGTGGTGTTGTTGAACAACAACTCAGTTTATAACAAGTGCTGCTAGGGAGCGCAGCCCATGTTAGGAGGGAATCTCTCAGCATGAAGATGGTGATGGAGAATGATTGAAACTGGAGGGTCTGTGACTGGGGGAGCTAGCTTTGCCTGAACAGGGCATAACAGAAAATAACAGCTTTACTAACCTAGGACCTAAAAATGAAATTGGTGTCGCTGCTGAGTTCCAGATTCTCAGTATGAGGGGTGTGACTGATGCTGATCTGGTTTTGTTACTGATTGGGAAGGGTTACAGGGTGGTTCATCAACCGCTTCCCACATTCCTTTGTGCATTTTTAGGGAAACTTTATTAAAAATGGATGCTACTTCATAAAAACTTTCCAGTAGGCTTTTAAAAAGCAGTTTAATGTCGTCTTCCTTCTCATTCCTCCTCTTCCCTGTCTTCCATTGCCGCCCCAAAAGTTACAAGGACAGGGTCCTGCTCTTTAACACCTTCTGCACTGCCACAGGGTGTATACGAATACACTTGTTCTTTTTTCACATCCCTTTCTTTTCTTTAGAGGGTCATCTTCACAATCACATGAGATTATCTTCTTTGATTAATCTCATAAGATACTGTTTCACCTAACAGTCTTCCAGTTGTGCATGGTGTTTTCTTGGGCAGGTGCTTTGCACAGCGATGAGGCAGGTCGTGACAGCTGTGGTGGTAGCTTCTGGTCTTTTTGAAAATCCTGATGAACCTGCGATGGAAATCAGAATTTGCAGAGAAATAAAGGAAAATGAAGTAACATCTAGCGAGATGAGATGAAAAGGTATTTCATAGCCTCTTGTGCAATAATTGTTAGTTTCTGATTCTTAGTAGTGACTGATACTTGTAGTCTTTCTGACTGCCTTGATGCTTAGCTACCCTAATTCTGATGCTGCAATTAATGATTTAGCAGCACACATGCTGTAAATGCTTTTTTTTAAAAAAGGCTTTGATAAAATTTATATATGGTGTATTTTACCCATGCTTTATCTGCGATCCTAGCTGCATTACCTCTGATTTTTAGAGGTGAAATTGTAATTTATGAATTCTGTTAGAGAAAGGAAAAAAAGTTATTAAAACATTTCCACTAAGCTAATTTTTGTGTGCAGAAAGAGAGAACTGTAATTTCTTATGAACTGTGACCTTTGTACCTTAAAAGATATATATAGCATATATTTCAAAACGGATTTCTGTCAGCAGGGTAACTAATGAAATCATCTTGTAGTTGGAGTCCTTGGTACCTAATAAGATGTGAATTCCCCATGAAGCTGCTTCTCACGGTTTGGTTATTTCTGAATGTGCTTTTCTGTGGATCTTACAGCTACTAGGGTGGTGCTTTTTCTGCAGTTTTTCCTTCAGTGGGGGCAACTAGAAAATTTCTCTTTCCCTTTTATATCAATTTTCCTGAAAAGTGAAAATTGCTTTGTTTCCGTGAGTTGCTACCCTGATTTACTTGCTAAATGTGTTGTGGGCAACAGGGGGGAGGTATGCGCACGCAGCATCAGCGCAGTCTTATTTCCTGAAGAAACAAAGGCTGAGAAACAACCTTTGAATTTTTTTTTTGACAACCAGTAGAAATAACTAGAAGGGACAAGTTTTCTCAGTCTTGTCTTGCTCGTCATAAGGTTATTAAGCCTGTGAATGATGCCAGACTCCCAGTAATTGGGGACGAGTGCCGTAACGAGAGCTGCAGCCTGCGCCGACGGCGTGTGCGTCCTCCGAAGATGCCGCTCTGCTCCTCCGGAGCGGTCCGATGGGGACGGTGGGCAGCAGCTGGACCGGGCTGTGTTGGAGACCCCCGGGTGCCGCTGGCTCTGGCGGCTGCTGGAGCAGGGCTCTCCTGCGTCCCACCCGCAGCCGGGCAAAGCGTTATTTATAGGGTTATATAGTGCTACAAAGAACGTGTTGTGTAATAATGGGCGGGTGACTGTGCAGTCTATATGGAGGAAGCGGTGGAGTGCTGCAAGTCTGTCCAAGTAATTTCCCATCCTGGATAAATTAAGTAAAAAACACTTGTTTATCATTGTTGGCATCAATTCTGAACGTGTATTCAGTTTTTCCATCAGCTTAGTACAGTTTTGCATGTATTTTTCTTGGAGGATACATACTAAAGGGTCAGAATGAACTATAATCTGTGACAAAGCAGGGTGTTTAATTGCATGAATGGAAAAATGGAAGGACTGGTTTAACTAGAAGATCTTAAACATGCTGAAATGTTAATTACTCTTAGAGGTCTAAGACAGTCAGATGAGTAATTGGTCATGAAAGCCTGTTCACCTGTTTTAATGAGCTCAGTGTTAAAAAAAAAAAAAAAAAAAAAGAAGCTGCATACTGCTTCTAAGGTGCTCATGTACCAAAGTTTTAAAATCCCTCAGCCAGGGTTTATGCGTTTGTTTCAATAAGAATTATATTCAGTCTGTGTTTTAAGCATGCTATGTATTTTGAAATGTAACAACATTCCCAGAGCAGCAGCTTTTATTCTTCAGTCTGCCCAAAACTGCCATGCAAATTTACCTGGTTTTAGAATAATTCCTTGCACTGACAGTGGTGTGACGATAGCAGGTCTTGAGAGTGTTATTTCTCTTGCAAGATTAAAGTGAACAAACAATTTTTTTTTAATTGAAGAGAGATAACGTAAGCAACTATATAACTATACACAGTATACAGCAGTGGCAGTATGTAAGCCTGTGCCAGAGCTGTAATCTCCACAAAGGAAAACGCGATGCAAAGTCAGCGTATTTGTAAATATAAGTATTTTTACAACATAGCTGGAGAGTCAGTGGTTCAGTTGATTGACTTCTCCTTAACCCTAGATATGGAGGTGAAAATACATGCTCAAATGCTTCCCTTGCTTTTCAGAGAAAAATCCAGTAATTCTACCTTTCTTTAAGAAACTTTATACCTGCTATCTTGGTTCATTTTGTAGTGTTAAGCCTTGTTAAATAGCTGATGTGATATATCTGGTAACAATACTGCAAGTGGAGTGGGGAATTCATTAAGTAATGGCTGTGTTGTGATTTGATTTAGATTGCTTTGGTCTCACCTGTAGAGTTGCTGTTTACTTTCATATTCATGGCAAATGTTTACCGTTTGTTTGCTTGGTCTCTGCTTATTGCATCTCCATAAGATGGATGTGAGAGTTACATTAAAAAAAACCACACACAGATGTGCAATAGTAATCATAATAAGGATAAAATGTTTGTACAGGTGAGATAAATACAAGAATCTAAAATTGTCAATGTCCTTCTAAATTTAGCAACTATCAAATAAGATCATCACTGTGAGTATTATTCTTTGTTAAAAGACCCTTTAAAGTATGTGGGGGTTTAAAATTAATTGCAGTATGTGGCACTCTTAATTGTCGTGGTGCAGAATATATAAGGTACTTCTGGTAGGCAAAGCATGCCTGAATGGTTTTTAAAAAAGTAAAAATCGTCTTTAGTTTGTGAATTCGCAAGTGCTTTCTTTAAAAGGTACCTAGAGTGGTTTAGGTGGATTGTGAACTTGTTAGGTACAGTTCTACCTAGGCATTGCTTTTACAAAAATTTTAACTGTTTCTTTACACTGCAACTGATACATCAACTTTCTCTTGAATACTGTGTATAAGATGGTGCTGATCATGTGCTGTCACACTCTAAGATGCTAGATAGTTGAGAAATTTCATCTTTAAAATGAAATTGCAGCTCCAAGGAAGGCTGTGCTGTAACTTTTGTTTCATTGCAGCCGATAAATTGTTCTTAGAATTTGTAATTTTGAAAACCTCCAAAAACAAAGCTTTAAAAGACTTTAAGTAAATCACTTTGTGACTCATAAGAAGTTTTTCTTCAATCTTAAAAATGCTCTGGTGTTTTTGTATGGGATGATAATCCGTATCTAGATTTTGATGTTTTATTATTATTACTTTCATTTATGATATTCAAACCATTGAGTTCTTTGGAAATTGGCTGAATCTGCTGGCAAGACTAATCCAGCCTCCTTCTGTAAGAAGTCCTTTGCTGAATACTTCTAAGCACCCTTTTCTGAGATATCTGGAATTTAACTACAGCTACTTGGAACCTCTTGGATCTCCAACTTGTATGTTTTTAGTCTTGTAGACTAAAAATACATCTTTTAGAAAAAGAATGATATTTGCAGTAAATCAAATTATATTTGTTTCAAGAGGGCTAATATAAAATGAGTGGTCTTTGAAAACTTTCTGTCTAAAGCCTGATGAAAACCAAGCTTTTGTCAAAATAAAAGGCTCAGCATAGTGTGCTGATAGTAATTAATTCCCAGGGAGGCTGCCCACCGCTCTATTTCTTTGCATCACAGCAGATAAATGCTGCAGATTATTTCTATAATCAGGTTAATTGAAAGAGCAGAAAGGGGTAAGGAGAAATTTTCTGGATTTAATGTCATAGTTGGGGGAAACAGCGGGAAGGGCTGATCTGGCACGTGCTGTGATGTGCTGCCTTCCCGAGTAGGAGATGTGTGTTGTGTCTCGGTAGCTGGCAGCCTGTGACGCATGCTGGGAGCTAGCGCCTGAAACGCTCTTTTAATAACATACATTTTACATGTGTATTATTAGAGTGGGAATTGCTGTGTTTTTCCCATGGAAATGTCTTGGGAGAAAGGGGTGTGATGAGAAAAATTTCTTCAGCCAGCCCTGACTCGGTTTTCAGGGAAAAAACTCCGAGACTCTTACACTTGGGTTTCTCCAGCTCTAGAAAAGGCTATGTGAATTTAAACACAATTAAGAAACTACCCTAGGCTTGGGGGTTTTTTTCCTTTTAAAATTCAATAGGTAAGGGTGTTTTATTTCTTACACCTGTATTTCCTAGTTCCTTTCAGAAGCTGCAGATCAGGGCCAGTCTTTTCCCATGGCAGCGTCCTTAGTTGGAAATATTAAATCCTCTTACAGGCTGAGCCTGCGACGTTTTTAGAAAACTTTGGTTGTGTGTGTTTAATAAGTTGCAAAATCGTAGCTCCATGTGAAATGTCTTAATATTATGGTGCGTGGACTTAGTGTTTCTTTCTTTTTGTCTGCTCACTGTCTTACCTGCTGGTGCCGAAAGCTGTCCCCGGCAGCGATGGCCGTGCCGGAGTGTGCCCGCGCAGCCGGGCTCTGGACCAGAGCAGGGCTTCGGGTCTGTCACAGCAGGACCAGGGGCTCCCCTTCGTCGTCTGTAGGATGGAAATCCCGGAGGTTTGTGAATTGAATTTGTAGGCCAAACCTCTGTTGACGTATTTATTTCCTATCCTCTTTTTTTCTCTTACATTTGAAACCATTTTTATTCAGGGTAAAGTTCTGGAGGACCTAATGTAGTTAATAGCCTAAAAAAAAAAAAAAAAACAACCCAACAACCAAAACACCCTATTGGGAATGAAAGGTCATAACAGAGCTTTTAATTTGAAGTCCAACCAAACAGAAGTGGTATTTAATCCATCTTTCCTTGGAACAGCGGCCAACTTATAAAAGCCGTAATAAGAAAATTATTAGTTACATCCTCTTCTCAGTCTAACTGAATGTCCGCTAAACTAATACATACAGGCCTGTGGTGGCTTCCTTTAAATGTGGCTTTTTTTTTTTTTTTAAGTTTCTAGTAAATAATGAGAGGCTGTCCTGGTTTATCCAGGATAACTAGCTGTGCTTCATCAGTTTATTTCCAGCTAGTTATTCTTCCAGATGGGTATCCCTATTGTAAAGAGATCCCAATTTACTAATGTCATAGAAAATATGTACAGTATATTACCTGAATTCTGAAAAGACCTATTCCTATAATTACTTCCAAGTCATATTTCATGCTAGTTAAGCTCTGCTAAGTGCACACTTTTTTTTTTTTTTGAGATCACATGCATTCTTTGCATCTGTTTTTCACATCTTTTTTAGGTTGAAAAGTTCCTGAACTTCTTTCTCAAGAGCCTGCAAATTTAATTGGGTGAGGAAATCCTTTCCTCACTTTACACAATGATTTAAATACACTATTATGTCTCAGATCAAACTTTTATTATAAAGAAAGCAAGGCACATCGTAATACTTGGCTGTACTGTATAATACTCTACAATTAATGAAAAATCTTCCGTATGAAGTTAAAAATATGAAAAAAAAATCAAGTAGATTCTTCTATGATAAAAGAACAATATTTCTCAGCTGTTGCAGAGAAACAGAGATCGGCTTAAGAGGAATTTATTCAGATATCTTTTTTTTAATCATCAGAAATGGAGTGTTGACAGCAGAGGCTGAGACTTTGTCTCCCCGAATGGCCTCTGCATCTTCTCCATTTCTGCCCGGCGGGTTGGTGAGGTCTCCGCTGGACCACCCTCTGTCCGTAGGGCAGCGAGCCCGGGGAGAGGGAGTCTGGCAAAGCACGGAGCAGTGCAAGAAAGCAAGGATTAGTTGGGTCACCTGCTAGGAAAGCTGCTGGTTTAGCGATGCCTGCGTCGGTGTTTCAGGGGTGGGAAACAAGCTGCGAAGGGATCAGCGGGCGGTGGTTGGGCCACCGGGCTGGGTTCGTGGCTGTTGGTGGTGGCCGTGGGGCTCCTGGTAGCCCCGCGGACGCTGCTCTCCGTTGCCGTTGGGCTGGCACAGGCAAACAGGTGAATAATATGAGCTGTTTTGAAACAGGGAGTTCTAACAGACCCTCTCTGAAGATACAGCTTCAGGTTAGACTGCCGTCGAGACCTTTTCTTCCCCCTGCATGGGTTGTTTCTGCAGAGGCTGTTTCTCTCGGTGGGCAGACTTTGAAAGCACAGTCACATGTGGTATTAAGGCAAGACGGTGATTCACGAGAGCGAGCTCCTAATGTTCCTTCCTCTCAAAATTGCCATGAACGTACATGGGAAAAAGTGGTTAAAGCTGATATCGGAGAGGTCTGTCCGCCTGCAGAGGCACAGTTACATATCGTGGATATAAAGGACAACAAGTACTGTTGTCTGCTAGCAGATTGTAGGACAACTAAAACGTGACCGGTTGGGAAAGGCAGGCTCGACGTTTAACACCAACGCACAAGGCAAGGGGAGTTTGATAATTCCAGACTGTGATCCTCAGATGTTTGTGTGCTATTTGCCACTCTTTAGGCACAGCAGAGGGAAAATGCAGTTCGGGAAAGAGTTAATTAAGGTCTTCAGATGAGTGGCACTGCCCCTGTCTGTGCCTCGCCTATGGGCCAGTTATCGTTACGGGCTATACCGTAGCCTTGAACCTGATACACGCCCAGCTGTGTCAGCTTGGCTTTGGCCACTGTTGGAAATCACGTTGCACTGATCTGCGTTTTGGTTTTGGTTTTTTCCGGGAGGTAAGGAGGGAATAATGTAATGTCAGTGCAGCAGAAAATTGAGAAGGCGCTCCAAGTGTTTTCCAAGGGAAGATAAACTGTACGAATGGATGCTTGCGAGAGGGGTGACTCGGGGACTCGGCGGGGCATGGAGGGAGGCGAGGAATGAGGGGCTGGGATAAATGGGGATGGGATAAATTCCTCCTCCACCGGAGCGGGAGCTGGCTTGATTCTTTAACGTGAGATGGGGCTTGAGGATTTCTTCCCTCTGGGTAACATTTTGCCCGAATTGCTCTTTCTCCTTGCCTGTGCGTTACGTTCGCAGTGGATGACGGAACAGCTCTGAGCCCTCTGCATTTGTGGTGTGACGCAGGATCCGTGCTGCTCTGAGCTGCTTCCCCGAGCAGCATCTTTTCTGTCTGACTCGTCACCTGCCTTGCTGCGGTGGGAAATGAAAGCAGGCATCTCACGCACAAAGCAGCGGTGCTGGGGGGAGGATGCACACGAGCGAGCTTGCCCAGATGGTGTGGTTGTGAACAGTCCCTAGGAAAGGAGGTGATGAGAACGAGCAGCACGATCCCCTCTGAGCTGCTGTTTAGGAGGGCATCTAATTGGGATGTATGAGGCTCTTCAAACCTTTCTGAAAAACTCTTTCTGTTTAAAGATTAGCGTCCCAAGTCCTGCAGTGCCTATGGGCTTTTCTGGATTTTTTCCTCTAATTGAGGTGTCTCGTCCCGTGGTTCTAAGGCAGAGTGAGTGCACCAAGATAGCTGAAAGGTTTTCCAGAAAATGGATTAGACCAGTATTGTGTTCCAGATCCCACAGGTCAACTAAATCAACAGCTCAGAGTCTGAACAGTCGTATTAACCTCAACTGGCTGCTGACCATTGAAATGCTGTCTGTTTTTCAGATTTAATGTTAATTAAGAATCTGTGAAACACCCACTGAGTCTCTGCTCTTCCCAAAAGCGGGGATATGTGTCAGGAGGGGTGTTGTGAATCATGAACTCTGCCTTCAACTGACGTTCTCCAATCTCCCAATCTTAATATACAAAACGTTGGACAATTCCCTTAGATAACTAACAGCATGCTATCTGGTGCAAACCACTTCATGCATCTCACTTCAAGGAAGGTGTGGACTAGTCAGTCAGAATTCAGCATTCGGTTACAACAGGAGGCAGAGATCTCGAGTACATGGCTGGTAGTGAGAGATGGTTTGTCCAGTCTGGGGAGGAGGTGACTGAGATAAAGGTACTGAAGATAAAGGTATTTGAAGAATAGCATCTGTAAAAAGCCCCAAAAGCCTACTTAAAGAAGCAGTTGAATAAATGATTCTTCGTGCCCGCTATGTGCAGGCAAATAATTAATGGGCTTAAAATGAAACTAGGGAGATGTAGGTTGGACAAAAGGGAGAACTTTGCAACTAAGAGCAGTTAAGCATTGACAAATATTCCCTAGGGAGACTCACTGGAGTTGGTGTACAGGTCTGTCAGGAATAATTTAGAAATCATTGCTCCTGTCTTGGAGCAAGGGAGTAGACTAGTGATACTTCCCGGTGACTTCCAGACCCACTTGCTGGGATTCTCTTATTCTGTGCTATGGCGTTGATCACGTATTCAGGGTTACAAGGTTTGCATTTATATTGATATGGTGAGTTCTGTGAGCACTGTTATTTCAATCAGCACATGGTTTATGTAAGTTTGGTTTAGTTTGGTGAGGAGCCAACCTAAACTGAACAGTCATAAGTCATCTTTAAATTGAGCTGTTGGCAAAGTATATTTGCATTTATTTCATTAAGAGTGTGTTGAACTGGTTTCAGATAGTGCAAGGATTATGGTGCAACTTCAATAGCCCAGCCAACAAAAATTGTCCCCATTTTGCTTACAGAGGAATCAAGCACCTAAGAGAAGCAGTGACTTGTCTGTGTGCAGAGACTACCCTTACAGTTGAGGTCACTGTCTTCAGGAAGGAAGAACATGTCATGTAGGGCCACCAGAGTGGTTAAGTGAATGGAGAACCTTGCTTATGAATTAAGGCTAGACTTCAGCTCGGTTAGCCTGGCAAACCAAGAGGGGATGTAATAACTCTGTAGAAAGGCAAAGGGAGGGAAAACTCACTAGAAGGAAGACAACCATGAAGGCTAAAGGATGAAGTTGGCTTGGGAAGCAGTGTATCTCAACTGGCCTTGAGTAAACTAAACAAAGAGGAGGAATAAGGTTTTAGCACAGCTTTGCTGTAGGAGTGGCATAACAAGAATTCAAACTGTTTTAAGATGAAGGTTGCTGAATTTATGAACAAGATTATCTGTCGTGTCCTGCAGTGAATCTCAGAAGTTCTTATGTAGGAGGCTTCCACAGGAAGAAACTGTTCCTGCTAAGAGCTTGAGCAATTGCTTGTCTTTTTTTCCAAAAGTCAGGAGCCTTATTGTCAAAATTTTCAGGTTTCATCCAGCACCTGCAACGTACTAGCACAAAGTGGAAACTTCAGAGAGAGAAACATCAAAAAAAAATCACTTTAACTTGGAAATCTCTTTTTTTAAGTGCTCATATTGCTTCTGAATTGCTGTTTAGTTGGTTTGTTTTTTTTTTTTTTTTTACAGGTCTGTTGTATCCTGAAGTTAGGTCAGGTTTGCAACGGCACAAATCACTGGGTTTTGAACATACCTGTAAAAATAAAGCTTTGTGTTTTCCAGATGGTGCTTCCTATTTAAAAAAAATGAGGAAGAAAGGCTCTCATTCTGTTTGTGAGCCATGATGCCTCTCAGGTTACGCATTTACACTTTAGTTTATAGATTTGATTTTCATTGGAGTTATTGGCAGTAGCTGGAGGCTCAGAGTCAGAAAACTAACCCAAGTGTCTGATGCCGGCGGAGCCTTGAACTTGAGAGCGGAGGTAAACTGATGTAACCTGATGGTTGCTTATCCAGCACAGAACGTATAAACTGTTTTTAAGCAAAACGTTGTTCTGTGCAAGTAAAGTGTCCAACTTTCTCAGCATGCAGAGATGATCACGGTGCTTCAGCAGTTGGAACACTGAAGCCTCAGAGCAGAGAAGCCAGCGAGGGGAGCGGGCAGCATCGTTGCATGGCCCTGGCTCTTCGTGTCTCGCCGTTCCCCTGGGGCTTGCCTTTCAGCCCAAAGTGATGAGGTCATACATGAACTACTTTTGTCATCCTTACTTTCCCAAGCTTCTTTTCTATGGCTGTGGAAGTGGTGGTAGTGTTTTCCCTGTAGATGTTGACTTTTACTGCTGTCTTTCTGATTTTGTTTTAAATAGCCTACTTGTGTCAAGTCTTCAATTCCTTTTCCTTTTTTTTTTTTTTTTAAAATGACAGGGTTGGAAAAAGGTTTTCAGTCAGTGTTTCTATGACTTAATTTGAAAGGGTGACTGCGCATCATATGGCAAGCCTGCAGGATGAAGGAGCCTTTTCTTGATACTTTCTAGAAATGCTGCGTCTGTGAGCATTTGCCAAGGTCACTGTTTGTAAGGACAGGATCTTCCTGAGGTTGGTGTATCAAGTGTCTTGCTAGATTCTGCTCAGCGTAATTTGAAAATTTAGAGCTGGTGTCTACACCGTCAGAACATACATGCTGGGTTTTGGTTGTAGTACAGGAAAAACGCAACACTTAAATCTCAAAAGCAATGAAGCATTAATGTGTAATTTTTGGCTGAGGCTAAAACACTGAGGCTAATGCTTGGTTCTCCACAAAGCCTCATCTCTTGAGACTAGGTCTCCTGTTACTGGCTGGGCACATATTTAGTGAAGCAACCAAGTAAATAGACTAGAAGAAATCATTGGTTATTAACTTAAGGTTGGTTGAGACAGACAGTAGTAATAACAAAAGAGAAACTAATCTGATTTGTTATAGTGGTAAATCAACTCTAAATTGGTTACTGTAGTATCTTTATGTTGAAGGGTTTTTTTGTGAAATAATAACGCTTTATTGGAAAGATTATTGCTGGTTTTACTAGGCATTATTTTAACACACAGTATTATTTCTGTAAGGACACAAAATGAGCGTGCACTTGCCCTTCTCGCTTCCTGTCTCTCTGTCAAAGTGATACAATTGCTTTTCTTTCTTCTAGAGCCTTGATAGAGTGCAGGAATTGAATGGAAATGGTGTTTCTGTTGTGGCAAAAGTTATGTTTGTGAGCCATCTCATCAATCACACCTGCTTTCCTTCTAAATGTTTCCTATGGCAAGAACATCTGTTTAGGAGAATACCACCAATCCCTATGGGATGATTTTCCATATGCTCCTGTTTCAGGATAAAATTAAACCAATGGACCTTGACAGTGTTTTCTTAACCAAGAATGGGTCCTTGTGCTTCTGTTAACAGAACATGAACAGTATTATTTGATAATGGCATGAATCACTTCCACTAGTGCTCTTCTGGAAAGCAATGCAGCATCTATGTGACTTGAACCGTTCTTTCGTACACGAAGGCAGATGGTGTTAAACAAGTCAGATAAACGTCATGTGTCCAATCCGGTGCTGCCTGGCATACTAACAGGGTAATGATTTATAGGATTGAGAGCTTGGAGGTATGGTTACCACCAGAAGGAAGAAAACAGAGCTCCTGGACGCTTTCCTGCAAGATGAGTAGAGCTGTCAAGTGCCCAGGTTTCCTTGGGTATCTTCCCTTTCTGAGTCTATAAATTTCTGTCCCAGAACATGGAGGGCTCGACTGCACGATGTCCAGGGATCTGAGGCAAGTGGTCAATCTGCGCTCAGACTGACTCTCAAATGGGGGTGTGTTAGTCAGGCTGTACATGCACAATAAATCCAACGTGTTCTGGGCGACTAGGCTTGCAGGGTGGGCTCTGGCCAGCTGTACCACGGGTATGTGGATGGTCCTGTATGGAAATCTTGCAGAAAAGGACAGCCCAAATGAGTTCAGACTGGCTGTGATTTCTCCCTGCATCTGTCTCATCCTGCAAAATTGTGACCTGGCAAAATTAGCATCTGTAAAACACTTTGTGGTCCTGGCGTGGCTGAGAAATGAACACTAATACACTGCATGGTATTTATAATAAAGCTTTCCTTTGGAAGCTAGTATGAAGGCTCAGAAATCCCTCGTAGCTTTCATGAGAGCGAAGCCCATTGATAGAGAGTTGTGTGCACAGTAGGATAAACAGCTGCCAAGTTGCACAATGTTTTGTTTGTTTGTTTGTTTTTTTAAATGCATGTTCTGAACTACTTTTGTACCTCTCACGCTAGCATACACATCAGTGTGAGCTGCAAGTTAAAGCAGAAACTGCTGTTTCTGACTTCAGTTGCATGGACTGAAACTGCGGCGTGTGCTTTGAACTTGTGTGGAGTCAATTGCGAATGAGTGCGTGGCCTTGGATTTTAATGTGCCAATGAGTTTTAAAGACAGCCCTGCCCTCTTATGTAAGCTTTTCAGGTATTTTCATGCCTTATTTGTGCTATTTATCACGGTATCTTACCTGAATTTACTATGCAATTGTACGAAAAGGATACGTTGGGAGGGTTTGGGAGGAATTGGGCAAGAATTGATGACAAGACATTTCTGATCACTCTAGGGATGAGTTGAATTAGACTCAGAGACTTAAATTCATTCATCCTCTCCATCTGCTGTACCTTGTGCTAATTCAGGTTTTGCTGAAATCTCTATAGAAAATGTGTAATGAAATAAACTATAAAAGAACTAAGTCAAACATAAAAGTGGGATTTTTAATACTTCATTAAGAAGGAAGAAAATATTAAAATTGAGACCCATGAATGCACACGCAGAGACTCTGAAATCTCTTCTTAGTGCTGTTTCACAGAGACTGTATCCTTTGGAAATTCTGAGCAAAAGCACTTTATGCAAAACACACACGTCACCACTTTCTTTGATGTCCCCAGGAAGCTTTTAAAATTATTCTCGGTGACAATTTGTCATCTGCAGCCTAAACCTCGTTTTACTGCATCCGTAACTGTTCATGACCTGCTCTTCCACGTGAGCACGGTAGCTCCGTGGTCTGAGACGACGAGGCGTGATGCTGGGTTAGCGGAGGGTGAGGCTGCCTGGTGCCAACCAGCCTGAGGCTGAGCAGCGGGGAAAGGCAAAGCTGAGTGAGTGTCGTAGAAGTGGTGCTGTATGGAAACGATGATTTTACTGAGAAAGAGGTAAATAGAATCATTTGAGGGTATCTGCTTTGCTTTTAATTTCAGTAACGGTCTCAAACATTTTCCTGCAAGGATATATCCTACAACATTTCTTTGTCCCAGGGTAGGGCAATTACTAGTAATGTCCTGTCATACATGGTTAAACACTGCATTCTTTTTTTTTTTTTTTTCAGTCTACTCTGCAGGCATCTGTGCTTTCATTTTCCTGTATGAGTACCATTTTCCCCACGACCGAACAATAACTTGTTGACTGATGAAGCCCTTCTGTGTACTCACCTGTCACTTATCCTGGGGACTGTGGGAAACACAGTTCCAGGATTTACATTCTTTACAGTGAGCGTCCGTTACTGCTGGCGATTAAAAAATATCTTACTTGAATTGTTGGTTCTCCTTCACTAGTAATTAAGCTGTTGTTTCATACTAGGAAAAAGCTTTCATGCTATGCAAGCTACAGGGACTTCAGAGAGACCAGCATTTGCAGTCTTAAAAGGGCATATTGATTGGTCTTTATTAATAGGAAAATCTCTAAGGAGAGATGAAATACCTGAATTTTGGAAAGTTTAAAGAATAATTATAAAGTGTTTTAAAATCATATGATAACTAGGCAGAGTTCCCAGGTCATTTTTCCTAACTTCTAGTCAAGTTTTTCACTATCCTGTATTTTGTGTTTTATAGGCGGTTAACTTTTACTGAGCAAAGAGATCCATCTTTGGAAAAAAAACCCCCAACTTTATAACTCCTTAATGCAAGTGTTTAGCAGTAATATTATTTGTCTATTGAATACAGAACCATTTTGTTTAATGTGCATTGAACTAAATGGATCTTCAACCCTATGTTTTGCAGCCAATGCAGTTTGTCTTTAAAAAAAAAGCAAACCCAAGCAACCAAACCAGGTGGTGTCACTCAAATTAATATGATATTTGTATACACTATTGGTTTTTTCTTTAGTTGTTTCAAGAGATTTTAGTCTTTTTATTTACTGAAATTAATAGAGGAGGGCAAACGCTTCTGTTGCGTTACTTCTCTGTGGGTGGGTTCTTCTGTTCTGTAGTACCTTGGGCTTGAAGTCAAACACGAGCCAAACTGAAAAGAGTTTTTATTTGCTTTGCATAGGTACACATCATTACAGAGTGTGCAAGATAGCCAAGAATAGCGTCATCTTTATATATCCCCTTCTTAAGGGAGTTTGTAGAGTAAAGCTGGCTTTTGCATTTTTTTTTTCCTGTTTGCAGAGCGTTTTGGGGGAGTGAGAGAGAACAGAGAGAGGAAGGTTTCTGTATGCTTTTCTAGCTAGTATTGGGTATTACAAGTGTAGGAAATAATATGTGATTAAACATACAATAAGCCTTTTTTGGCAAATGATGTCTCTGTTGACAGCGCCTTCTCCTTGCACTACTCGATGAAATATGACTGTGAAGCCCAAACTATCAGGCCATTCTTTTCCATAACGTAAGTTTCCCATTTGAAAGTCTTTTAAGTTTTCAATACTTAAAGGGAGTTGTAAGAAAGATGGGGACAGAGTTTTTAGTAGGGCCTTTTGCGATAGGACAAGGGGTATGGTTTTAAACTGAAAGAGGGTAGATTGAGACTAGATGGAAGGAAGACATTTTTTACGATGAGGGTGGCGAAACACTGGAACAGGTTGCCCAGAGAGGTGGCAGATGCCCCAGCCCTGGAAACACTCAAGGTCAGGTTGGACGGGGCTCTGAGCAACCTGATCTACTTGAAGATGACCCTGCTCATTGCAGGAGGGTTGGACTAGATGACCTTTAAAGGTCCCTTCCAACCCAAACCATTCTATGATTCTGTTCTTGAAATCTTTCATAAAATTACATACAGTGCTTTGTCCTCATAGTTTTCTGATCAGTGTTGCTTTCTGTAGAGTCTCTGGATGTCTGATGCTCTCTGTTAAATACAGTATATGGGACATTCCTTGCATCACGTTATAAAATCCAAACTTCTGTTGGCTACATATTTTAGTGTATTAAACAGCTGTGATCAAGGGGTCTGAACACACTGACTCGTAAGAAATGCATCTATGCCCACCAGTTATGATCTGCCAGTGCAAGCTATGGTTTTTGTTTTGGTTGGGTTTTTTTTTTCCTTATCCAGCTTTCAAACTCTTGTCATGACGGGCTGCAGGAACTCCTATCGCTAAGCATCGCTCACATTTGTTTAGATTTGGTGCTGCTGACTTCATGTTTTCCTAGGTCCTGTCTAGCCAAGATTTGAACTATCTTGTTTGCGTTTGATAACTAGTATTTGAATTAGTATTCTGGGGCCTTAGCCGAGCGTATCTATCTTATAACATAACTATGACTGTAACGTAACTGTGTTCCAGACTTCAAGTCAGAAAGTGCCGCTCTGATCATCCGATCGAGTCTCCTAGGTACCTCGGTTCGTAAGTGTTTCTTGGATGAATCTCTGACAGCCCCTTGCCCTCTCCCGGATAAATTGTGCAGACCGAACCCCTTAGCCATGGCCAGTACGCCGTGTGAGTCTTCAGGGAGTCTCGCGGCCCATCCTTAAAACTGGGCCCACGCTAAGGGGCACGCTGAAAAGCGTGCTCCGCGCCAGGAGGAGCTTTTTGCAGGAGCAGAACGGAGCAGACTCTCCTCGCTTGCCCCTCCGGCTCCAGCCTCGTGTTGCCGGCCGGCCGTGCCCGGCCACGCTGTCGTCCCTCGGTCTCCTGCAGGACTCCCGCCCGGAGCGGCTGGCTCTCCGGCCCCAGCGCCGGCCGCTCCGTCGCCGGCCCGAGTTGCGCAACCTCTGCCAGCCAAGAGTTGTTAGGCTGCTCGCGCCCGGCTTACACAAGCATCTGGGTCTCTGTTTGTGACCTGTCATCTTTACGCTCCAACACTCTCCTCGTCTTTTCACAGCGTAAGATCTGTTAGTAATGATGGGCTTTTTTCACAGATCTTTATGGAAACACAAACCGCTTTGGCAGAACAAAACCTGAGCCCTGCAGAACCTCTTGAAAATCGTCAAGGACGTGTATTTTTATATGCGTAACTTACATTTTGTGACTGATCGCTTACCCGATTTTTAATCGGTTTATTTAAATGGATATTTTCTTAATGTGAAGCAAATGCATTGCAGAAATCTGAGTTGATTATGTCAATGCTATTGTCTTTATCAACCCGAACATACAATCTCATTGGAAAGTGGCCAAGTTCTGTTTCTCATAAACCAATGTTGATGTTACCCTTTCATGCGCTGATGTTACCCTTTCATGCTTTCCTGTTCAAGGGATGGGAAGTTAAGTTTTTAGCTGTTAGTATGTTTTAGCTGACAAGCTAGTGTTATTCTTTTGGGCAGGCTATAGAATGTCAAGCTTTGCAGGAGGGAAAAGAAAGAAAAAGGAAAGCTTTTGTTACAAATGTGATGCTTTCAGCTTAATTCTTAACCGTTATGGGAGACTTTGATTAATGTTTCCTGGCCAGGAGTGCAGCGTTCGCCTTTGAGTGTTTTCTAACAGGTTGTCAGGTGGTGTTAGGAATGCACAAAAAGCGACAGCTCTTTTCAGCGTTTGAAAAGGTTCCCAAGTAAGACATTTCCAAACTCCAGATAAACTACTACGTAAGTGTTCAGGAGCTGGGATACCCCAATCTGCAGTGTCTTTGTGGCAGTGAAAGGTCCCTGTCCCTACTTTCCAAGAGTTTTGCAGGCATGCTGCAGGGAATGCTCGTTTCCAGTCTCTGAGTTGTTACAGCAGAAAAGATGGCCTAATGGCTTGTTCCTTCATCTTTGCACTATATCCTGCCCTCATATCTTTTCTGCTGAATCTTATTTCCAGCAGCAGCAAGCAGTTGCTCCTCTCTCGGGTGCTGCGTGCTGTGGAGCAGGGCTGGAACGAGAGCAGAGTGTTCCTGGGGCAGCTCTGAGGCCTCTGAGACTCCTGACTTCCCACGTGCAGGAGTTTAAGTTGGATGTTTGCAATAATATGGCCTTCTGCGAGTTTTGGTTTTTGTTTTTTTTTTTTTTTTTTTTTTTTTCAAAACAGAAACAGCAAGTCATGTTAAAGGACTATTTTCCTGTATCCTCTTCCAATGAACTCCCCCAACAGGTCCCTAGCAGAAAACAGAAGCGAGTGGGGTGGAGGAAGAGTTCACGATACTGCTGGTTGTGGTGCATCTATCTTATCCATCGATCTCCAGAGTGTACCGAGGAACTCCATATTGGTTTTTTGTGTCCTAGAGATGTGAACCATGGGCACAGAAGAATTAATGATTATGTGTAGGTGGCTCAGCAGGCCACAATGTGAGGAACAACTGAAAAAGTTTCTCTCCAGGGTCCATTAAGCCCCACTATTACAGTTTAAATTAAGGTCTGTGCAAAGACCCATCACTTTTCTGTTGTCTAGCTATTTTATATTCCTTTCCCTCAATATAATTAATTTCAGCATATATGTACATAGACACACATGCACTTGTTCAGTCTTACTTGTTTTGTGAAAACAAAGATGGGAAAATTTATGAGATGCTGAACTTATATCAAAGGCTGCGTAGGCAAGTTCTCCTTGCTCACCTGGCTTGTGCACCAAGACAGCTCTTCTCCAGGAAGAAAATAAAATATGTCCAGCTAAATAAAGGCTGCAGTCATTAGGGTGATGGAGACAGAAGGTGCAAGTTGTTCTCTTGCATGGAGAGCTCAGGGCGGCTGCTGCAGCCCCGGCCGGCGAGACCGAGGGGACCTCCTGATGTTCTCCCCTGGGCTCAGCTCCGCTTTGCTGATGGGTTTTAAGGTCTTCAAGTATTATGCTGCATTGGATGGAGAGGAACAAGTGAGAAATGGCTTTTAACTCCTGCTTTTACGTGACTTGAGGTGGTTTTTGTGAGAAGAGTGATCAAATTAAAGGTATATTCATCGCTGTGTAAGAACCATGAAAGTATCTTTCTACAGCCTGCTAGAGGCAGGGCAGTTAAATGGTTGTTAGTCCAGCTCTCTGGTTTGGTGGGGAGTCTTGGGGTGTTTTGTGGTTTTGGGGTGGTTTTTTTTTTTTACTAATTAGAAAATTTTTGAGGTAGTTTCCTAAAATGTACTTAGGCTGTAATTAAAGACTAATTGTGAAGGCCTGTTCAGTGGATATCTTCTAGGATTGGTAAGGCTGCCTAACCTGTGGTTGATTAGCGAATCCAATGTGGTTCAAGGGCGTAATTTTGGAGGCAGAAAATATATGTTCTGACTTGAATGATCTCCATTACAAACGCGATAATATATTTCCCGTTGCTGCATTTCTTGTTAAATAAAAGTTCCAAAGGGAATGGTTGGTTTTAAGCGACTTTTCTAAATTAGCACATTTCATGAATGATGAAAACTAGTACAAAGTAAAAACATTTAAAAGTCATTATATATATGTCACATTTATGTTCTTCTGTTTATAAGGTGTCAGCAGATAGAAATGAATCTGGTTTAGCTAGTGCTCAGCTTTGCTACTTCTGCAAAGAAAATTTTAATAATTTACAAAGTATTTTGCTGAAACTGTAAAGCCATGCAAATGTTTCTGTTGGGTCTTAGCAGATATACCATTTTGACAGATTTTACCATTCAGAACACCTACGATGCTGGCAGGTACATGTTATGCAGCTGCACTCGGGTTACAGTGAAACTGTTTTATTACTCTGAATGTTTGTGACTGTAACTGAGCATCCTATTCTCTACTTAGGGTTATTGGCAGATTATAATTAATTTACTGGTAAGAATATTTCACTTTAAGTATGTTTTACAAACTGAAGTATGGAATTGCTAGCTTATAGCAGGATGGGAAATGGTAGCACTAATGGGATGAAAATGAAGTTTGCCTGTTAGAAAGGCAGGATTGAATGCTATGTGAGACACACTCAGATTAAATTTGCCAGGGCAAAGCTAAGTAAAACTTGCTTTGTTCTGCTAATTCTTCGTGCTGGGTTAATTTTGGCTGGCAACGCTTATTGGCCAAATGAGCATTAACGTTTACACGCTGAACGGTAAGGTGGGTTAAATATCAATGTTTTCGGTTCACCTGGGAAGGCTGAGAAAGGCGGCAGTGCTCCTGTGGCTGGGTCTCCCCGATGGGCGAGGAATGGCACCCCCTCTTTTTTAGGAAAGACGAGACTTCTACTTGGCAAGCACACAGCGAGGAGAAACTGAAGGGGATTTCATACCCATAAAATAAATCAATTTGAAAATTGCCTTAGAGTAAGGAGAGAAGCTGAAAGACGAAAAAAATGGGATGGCTTCTCTCTGCATGCAGGCGCCCTGCCGCTGCGCTGGTCTGGAGACAGGTTTTATCTGTCGCGTTGTACCCGTGTTACACTGAGAGTGTTGCTCTCGGCTCTCTGACGATGATTTTTAGGCAGCAGCACTGAAATGTGTCGTTCCATTCCTGCTGTGGCCCCGGCCAGAAGGACTGAGCCTCCAAGGGATGGCTGGAGCCGCCGCCAGCCGAGTCCAGTGCCGAAACAAGGACGATTCATAACCGCAGTGGTTAAAATTGCAAAGGCGTCAGCCGTTGTACTTGGAGGTCTTTGCGCCTTCTTTCTGGGTCTCGCAGCCTGCGGCTGGTGCTCTTCCAGACCCCTTGGGTGGGAAGACAGAAGTAGGAGCCGGCTGCAGGGGGGTCACGGGACCGGGATCACGGGCACATCCGCGTTTGGCTGCATCTGTTTGAGATGTTAGGACGTTTTACATGCCCAGATACCGTGTTTATGGATGACATGAAGTAGGTGAAGCAAAATGCTTTTTAAAAACAGCACAAACTGTTGCATAGACTTTAATGAATGCTAGATTTAGAAGTGAATTCCAGACAATACCAAAATACCAAATTCTCACGACATGTCTAAAATGTTTTTTTGGTGGTTTGGTTTATTTTCTTTCTATGTGAGCAGAGGTGATCTGGTGTCACGGGTTTTGTCCAGCTTTTTTCACACATTGATTTCACAGTTTCCTTTGAAAAAGTCATTTTGTGAGGCAAGCCTGAACTGTTTCTGGTATTTCATCTAAAATTACAAGCTTATGTGGAACCTGTGAAGCACTGGTAATTAAGAGAGTTAATGGGGTGCTACCTGCAATTAATTCAATTGCTTGTGACATGAACTTTTTTGTTTAATCATAGGTTATCGTAGTGCAGTTGTGTTGGGAGGTTTTCATCTGTAAAACACGGTCTCTGCCCATGGTGTTGGGTTTCTTGGGCGTTTTCACAGCTCTCGCATTGAGATTTGAGATGTTGATTCCCCTTCCTCTTGCACCTTGCAGGATGAGTTTAAGTTCTGATGTTCAGTAGAAGACGTGTGAATCTCATCGTTCCTCTGTCATAAGACTTTGACACGTCCCTTAAGCAATTTAAAAAGTAGCAGGCTGTACTTGCGTCCAGCAAAAAAGCAAGCTCAGCTTTTTCTACAGTGCCAGATCTAGCTGTAAAGATCCAAATTCAGCTCTTAATTTTCTGTGGATTTCTAGCAACGACTCAGGCAAATAAGTAAATCTCTCTCAGCCTGTTCTGTAGCTCCTGCTTGTTGAATTGTGAGTATCCTTGGGGGCAAAGGCTGCTTTTTATGCATTTGGAAAATGAGTTACCACTGGGAAACCTCACTGTGCTTCACTAATACAGCTAACAAATAGCAGGCTGTAACTTCACCGAGGGTGACTTAGTGAAGAAGAATGTTGGCTGAATGCTGATATGTAGTGAAGCTGTAAAATTTTCTTCCTGATTTGCAAGTTGTTTAATGGCATCTGCTGTTCACAGAAAGGGGATTTCTCCTTTAGGATCGCTTTAAATGATATGTGCTTGTAATTGAATATACAGGGTGTGGGAATAAAAGGTCCTGACTGCTATTAAAAATTTATAGCATAGGCATAATAATAATAAAGGCATAGAGCTGGTACATGAGAGCAGCTACTTCGGTAATATCTGGAGCTCTTCACAGTCCCAACTCCTGCGTGTCTGAGCCTGCTTTTGCTCCCAGTTATGTATTTGGGAGAAATCCTAGATTCCTCTGATAGTGGATTAGACAAGTTTTAATGTAAAACGCAAAAGGTGATTGCACTAAATGAGTAAAGTTTTCATTTTAAATATGAAAATAGTTTTCATTTTTTTCTTCTAAAATGTGTTATTGTTCATCTTTATTTCTAAAGGCCTTCAAATTTTTAACATTTGAAAACTTTTGCAAAATTGTGACGTTTCCCTGAAGAGGCAGTACTGACAGTACAGAATTTAATGAATTAATAGTCATATGCAGGTACCAGCTAATGCATCTTAAGTTCACTGTCGGAGCAAAGCAAGTTCTTGGCTTACACTGCAGGATGTCTGGGAAGGCTGCTGTCTATTCCCACCAAGCTGGATGTCTCGCTATCAAACTCGTGACTGTACGACATACCAGAACCGCACTTCTGTTCCTAAATCCACAATAAACCAATAGACAGGCTACATGGGAGAAAGCTGTCAATGGATCCCGCTGCTGATTTCATATCTCAAGGCAATCTCTGATATGAAGAGTAGTTGCGGTACATAAGCAAATGTACATATTGGCATGCAGATGTGAAAATGTAATGATATGAACAGATGTTCATTCTGCTGATTTAGATATTTGATTCTGTTCTGTGTCAGAAGTTTCTCTTCGGTTTCCTTTTCTTCACCACTACTATGGGTAAGAGATGTTACACCTTCTGCGTGACAGCGGTGAGCCCTTCCCTCATTTGCTGACCTGCTGCTCTTACTTGCTTCACCAGACAGACCGTATTCTGTTCCGAAAGGAGGACTTTGTCCTGTTAGGCAAAATTAAATAACCATCAGTAAATACAGCTATATGAGTTTAAGCACACAGAAGTAGAAGTCCTTAGGCCAAGAAGCCTAGGTAAGATATTCGAGTTGTGTGCCAGGGAGGGAGACGTGCTCGTACAAGCGTGCGGGCAGGAGAGGAGAGGACTCTCAGATGTCCTTAGCGAGGCTATAACACACCAAACAGCTTGAACCCATCGGGGCTGGGGAGGGAGCTCTCAAAATAGCGAAGGGTCTTTTCAGACTGAAGCCGGCAGTACTGTGGCCCAGGCTCGCTCACTAGCAAGTGTGAGTTTATTCTTAAGTCATTGCCACTTATAAAGTGTTTAAAATAGTTTAATTCTTTTTAACGTTACTGAAAATTCAAGACTTTAAAAGGAGGAACTTAAACACAGCAAAACTGTAAAGCAGCACAACTTTCTAGTTTGGTAACAGCTGTGCTTCAAACCCTGCTCTTACATGGTTACAGGCATTGCTACGTAAAAAGTAATTTTTTGTGTGGTCTTATTTTTACTTCTTTCATTTGATCCCCTTTCCTCGTGGGGTGAGGGTATAGTTTATTCCCAAATCTGTTAGCTCCTCACAAGTAAGTAGGCAAGAAACTTGACCTCAGTTGTTAATCTTTCTTAGAAATCTTCTAAAGACTCGGGTGAAAGCCGGTGTCTTGCTTGTATAACTTTCAAAGTCTTAGTCAGAGCCCATATGTTACAACCTGGAGGAAATGATGCTTGGGGATGACTAACAGAACATGTTCCTGCTGTTAATTTGGGTGTCATTCCAGAAATTTAATTCGTAAGCTCTCCCTTTCATTTTGTTAACACATTTACTTACTAATTCCAGTCTTTGCTGTTGTTCCCCACTAAGGAACTTAATGAAGGGGTAAATTTTATATTAACAGAGAGAGGTATTTGTTCACCCTGCCTGCAACAAGTAGGGAGAAGCAGAGAACGTACCTGTGTTAGATTAGCAGAAATATGATTTACGGATAGGAAATTTACTTTAATGTAGCTTCCTGCCACAAACATTGTTTTGCTCCAGTCTCTCTGAATGGGTGTGTAATTTACCAAGAGTGAGGCTATAAAGTACTAATCGGGAATTATTCCCTCCTTCCAAAAAGCAGCGAATAGCTTTCAATGGTTTGATGCTTAAAACTGACCATGCAGTTATAATCTGATTTGCAACAGGAAAGCTAGGAAAATTAATGAAGAAAAGGTAGCTTACAATTTATAACCTCTTCTTAATCACTTGTTTAGTATCTCTCTGTTGGCTTGCCCTTCATAGTGAAGGATACACTGTATAACTGCAACTCAGTTAAGGCTTGTTTATCTATATGAAAGGTGAAATCATGGAGCAATCAGCCAGCCAGGCTGTATGTGTGACTGGTGATGCTGTGCCCGAGATGTACCGCGAATGCTTGCTCTTGTGGTTTATTCCGGCAGAAGTACTCCGTAAGCACTTAACCGCCGGAGCCCAGAGTAGCTGCAATAATAAAATGTCAAATTCTCAACACAGGGTTAAGGCAGCTGACCACAGATCCATGTGGCTGCACTGGGGAATGCCTTTTGAAACCAGTCTGCTTTGTAGGCTGCGTGGCAGTGGATGCAATCTCCTATCTGCTCTTGTGTTTTGTATGACTTAGTGCTTTTTTGCTGCTGGGCATGATTCTAGCTATGGCATTGCAGTAAAATAACAGGTGATTGATGAGTTTGCGTTGTGTAGGTATTTGCAAAGCTGATACATCTAAAGCTCTGAGGGTGAGAAAGCTCGTCGTTACCGTGTCCACTCCCTCTGGTGCTCTGATTCCAGCTGTGTGGCTGACAAAGTCTGTACTGAAGCCTTTTAAGCTGGCTATTCTTCACAGTTTATTAAGATGCAGAAACAACACAAACCAAGCAGTTATCTCGCTTCTTGCTTGGTTCTGTTTAACTTCAGTTTGTCTGGAAAAGTTAAACCAGCTCAGTGCGACTGCTGTGGACTTTTGAAGGTTGAAGTTTATTTTAGAAACCTTGGGGCTAAGTGGTAGGTTTGAGAAACTTTCAGTTATTTGAGATGAAATTACAATGTCGCCTCCTGAGCCAAGACTTTGTGTCCCAACGAGGAGGGAAAGAGCCAAGAAGTGTGAATGCCTTAAAACAAGAGGGAGCGTGTAGATATCTGCAAACTAATATGGATATCTCCTGGATCACACTGAGAGGAAGATTTTCCAAGTTTCAAGTCTCGTCTCTTGAGGAAGCTCAGAATAGCAGTAATGCCATAAATGCAGTGGAGCAGACTGAGCAGCGAGCTTGTTTGTCAACTCGGCGTGATGCTGCTGTTGCGCTTGTTGGAGCTGTGGAGGAGCAGGGCCGTCACGTGTAGGTCGGCGGCCGTGAGCCTCCTTGTTCAGCTGTACGATGTTGTAAACACCTGCTGCTGCAGATAGCATGATAGTTGATGACTCCTTGGGCGAATCTGGAAACTTGCTTCATTCCCCCGAATTTTCATAAATTTGGGTTATGCAAAGTGATGCCTTAAATCCAGCTAAGTGAATTAGCTTCCTTTGGCATGACCTTTCCAAAGAATCCTGTTCCCCATCTTAAAATTTGATGTCCTAAGGTTGTTTCAGGCTTACACCCTTACCTTCAGCATAAGGACATTTCGCCTTGTGTGGATTATATGATGGGAAATAAGTGTCTGTGACCCCAGTGAAGGTTTCTTGGGTTTGGATCAAACCCCGAGTGAGTCATGCAGTTAAATGGGTGCTTTTCTGCTTCAGAGTAGAAAACAGTTCAACTGTTAAGCCCTTTCAGAAACAGCTTATGCTTTAGCCAACGACTCATGGGTCAGGTTCAGCCTGGAGGAATTTAGGAAAGGTTGTTTGAGCCCTTACAAGCGCCGGAGACCCTTCCCGTGGTGGGGAACGCGGCATGCGAGGACGGCTGCCCTGCCCCAAGCCCTGCCTGTGTGTCTTCCCTGCCCTCGCCTCTCCTCTCAAGTGTTAGTACTGGACCCAGGCTTTCTCCTGAGAAAGATGCTCAGCTATCATTCTGATAAAAAAAAAATCCAGATTCTTTCTACTGTAGTTATAGTTAAAATACATATTTGTCTTCCAGAATCACTTCGTTGCAGTTGCCCAGCTTGCTGTCTTAGCACTTTGAATTCAGACAGCAGCCCAAATGATCCGGCGCTCATAATATGTAGAATATACAGAATATGATTGTCTGCAATGTTTGAAGGATATTTTTAAAAGTTACCCTTAAAGTAGCAGTGGAAAATTTCTCCCAGTGCTCAGAAATCTGGAAATGAGTCAAGGGGTATGGTATTACTTTTTTTTTTTTTTAATTAGAAGGTTTTTAAAAAACTGCTGGATCTGTGTTGCAGCCTTTTCCTTTCTCTGCTAGCCCACACTCTGCTCTTCCTGTCTCACACAAGGACTTGCTCCTTTTCCTCCTTAATAGCAGTGTGTCTGATTTATTCTACAGGGTTTAAATTAAGAGGAAACTCAGCAGTAGGGGAAGAAGTGATGGATTTGAAAGCAATTCTCAGGCTCTTCTGCCCTGGCTCATTAGGCAGCCTGCCTTTTTTTTTTTTTTTCTTTTCTTTCTTTTCTTTTCTTTTCTTTGCTTCTTTTTTTAACATAGAAAAACCGCCTTGCTCTCGGCTGTCAGCGTTCAGCACGCTGCTTGCCCGCCTGTCCCCGGCAGTGCCGCTGGGTGCGGGGGGATCCGGGCATCGGTCCCCACGGGGCACCCCGCGGTGCCAGCCCAGATGGCTGCTGTTGCTCAGGGCGACGTTAGCTCTGATGCTGCTCCGTAAAACGTAAAGAAAACTGAGAACCTTCTCAGCGGCCACGGTGTAAAATGGAAACGCTCCCCCCATGCACGCACACCGCTGGGGAAGCAGGTTTTCTGTCTTCCAAGAAGAGGCAAAGCATCATCATTTCAACCCGGCTACTCCTCTCGTGAAGTCTCTGCGTAAAGCTGACTTGTTTGTAGCCACGGAAATTCTCGTTGCCGTATTGAGTTCTTTGCGATTGCAGATGAGGGCAGGCTATCAAAATGGCAGTGGCCTGATCCCTCTGCGTCTTGGTTACAAATCAGCTGGGTGCCAATTTAATTCACTACGTATATGCTCTTATAAACATCCCTAAGTGCACTGAGAAAAGGAAAATGTCTGAGGTTAAAATATGAACTAATTAATCTTTGTGATTTGTGAGCCTTTGCTCCTGTAAGTAAGAACAGTTACACAATTGTGCCTTTTAAAGAATGAAAAAGCTTCGTTTCTAGGGCAGTGGAGGGAAGTGCTCCCAGCCCGACCAGCCGTCCAGGGGAGATGAACCAGATGGTGATGGCGAAACTCCCATTTTGCTCTTTTACATCGTGTAAAGAGGCTAGAGCGGGGATCTGAGCTGCTCGTCGTAAGG
The DNA here is from genome assembly GCF_026419915.1 of Harpia harpyja. Taxonomy (NCBI): domain Eukaryota; kingdom Metazoa; phylum Chordata; class Aves; order Accipitriformes; family Accipitridae; genus Harpia; species Harpia harpyja. The sequence continues at coordinate 770,466 of NC_068969.1, forward strand.
TCTCCGTGTTGCTGATGAGGTCCAGGCGGCCCAGTAGGCTTCTGCTGATGCGTGGGGCAGACGGAGCCGGGCTCTGCGTGCTCCTTGCAGGGTCACTTCACAGCCTGGGGTTTATGGTAAAGGCGCCTGGAGAACCAGACCCGTAGAACGCGACATTCCTCACATTTGTAGTCTAAAAGAATAAGTATTTCCATGCGGCCAACGTGCAGCCTGCAGAAAAGGCTGAAGGACAGCTTTAAGTCCTTCCTTTGTCGGCTCTAAAGAAAAGTCTGTAAAACTAGGCAGAACAGCAAACGAATAGCAACATAGATGTGTTTGGTTTTTTGGAGGGGGGGTATTGTTTTAATTGGTCCCCGGAGGGCTGGGCTGGGCTGTAGAGCCCAGCGTGGTTACTGGGGGACCTCGCCTGGTGGTCACTGCCGTGGTTCCCAGGAGCCGTCCTGGAAGGTGGCGAGCACTCACAGCTGCAGAAGACAGCAGCAGCTTAGCTGTGAGGACATCCATACCTGGAAATGAAATCCTGCGTGTGTTAACCTCTTGGATAACGAGCCTCGCAAAACCACAACAAGGAGTAAATAGCTGTGTGTTGATCCATCAAGCCACGGGTGTTTTTCCGTTGTCTGAAATATTAATGCTGTCATGTAGCGTAGCGTAGCACAGACATCTCTTTGTTCGCAGGCAAGTCTTTGTCTTCTTGACACTGGGTTTAAGGCGAGTGCCCTAGTTCATAAGCACTGCTCATCTCTTACATAAAATATTTTGTAATTGCTCTTGATACAAGCGTAAATCAAATCTAAAATTCTGAATACCCTAGCAATGCAGTGCCTTTATTTTATTTTTATCCGTTCACTACTAATAATGTCTTATTTTGGATTGTAGGACAGAAAACTCACAAAAGTAGAGAGGCAGAGGTTTAAAGAGGAAGCAGAAATGTTGAAAGGTCTACAGCATCCAAACATTGTGAGATTTTATGACTTCTGGGAATCCTGTGTAAAAGGCAAAAGATGCATCGTGCTGGTTACTGAATTGATGACCTCTGGAACACTAAAGACGTAAGTACTGTGCTCCTGGTGAGGAGGCTAAGAATAGCGATGGAAATTTTTAGAAAAATCCTACTTTCATATTCTGAAAAAAGGCATCTCCAGATAAAAGAAAAAAATGGAGCTGTTCTCTGGTGTCTGTCACTTGTCCCTGCGTTTGAACTGCATTGATCTGACAGGAAGAATTTTGGCCTCCATCTCTCTTTCCCTGCTCTCCTGTTTCAGTTATGCAATGAGAAGCTGTTCTCTGGTGTGTTTCATCTTCTGCCTGTAACGTTTCAATTTGTCAGGGTGTGTTTTTGTGATTGCTTTTGTGCTTGTATTTGCCTGTTTTGTTAGAAAATTCAGATAGAATAGCACTCGAATGGTAGTCTCTCTTCTTGAAGCAGAAGGTGCTCTAGGTTATCTACTAAACAATATTAATTAATAGCTTTTGGTACTGACAGTCTTGTTAAGGTTGATATAAAACAGTTGGCATGAATTCTGGAACAGATTTGCAGCCCCAATGGGAGCAGTACTCATCACTGCATATATCCAGTGTGCTACTCTGCCAGTGCATTAGCAGGTTCTACATTTTTCCAAAATGTACCTTCCCAATCGGTATTTTAGGTAAATGGAAAAAAATGCAGGTGCATGGTACAGAGGTCAAAGCCCTGTGGTTAAAATTAAACTTCAGTATTCTTCTGATTTGAAGATATGAAACATATTCTAAAGCGGTTCTCTGCATGAAGTGAATTGCTGTACTATTAGACTTGTAAATATTTGGTTGTATTTGCACCAAAAATGGTTATTATCTTCCTCCCTAAAAATGAATGCTGTAATTCCTCCTTTGAAAAGATCTATTTCTTTCAATTTTGTGATATTTCTGAGCTGCTATTATGGCATCTAAGAAGGGGCTTTTATCCAGAATGGAGTTTCAGCTGTTCAAGCCCCTAGAATCTCTAATAACACTTCATTTTCTTTATACCCACTTCTGTCTGTATTTGTGCTCTAGGTATCTGAAGAGATTTAAAGTGATGAAACCAAAAGTCCTGCGTAGTTGGTGCCGGCAAATCCTGAAGGGTCTTCTTTTCTTGCACACAAGAACTCCACCAATAATTCACAGAGACTTAAAATGTGACAATATTTTTATTACTGGACCAACTGGATCTGTGAAAATAGGAGACTTGGGCCTGGCAACCCTCAAGAGAGCTTCTTTTGCCAAAAGCGTAATAGGTAATCCTCCTGTTCCCCTTGGCGTCATTCTGTTAGTATAGTGGGTGTCTTTCTAATATCTGCCTTTCACATTTTGCATTAGTGGCTTTTTCACTTTTAAGTTGGTAGTAGAGATTAAAATGGTTTTGTGACTGTTCCCTTTATACCCCTATAAAAAACAATCAGGAGGAAATGGTATCATCTTCTTCCTTCTGTATCACAATGGTAAAACACTTCTTTTGTGTGTTCTGTAATTGAAATATTACTTGGTATCCACAAATCCTTCTCCGCTCTCCTTCAAAAGGAGCAGCAAGGGTTCTCAGCAACTTGTGTGCATCATCCTCCTGCGAAGAGGCTCGGTGCCTGCTGGACAGGGAGAAGAAAAGAGAGGGGAGAGGGAAGAGAAAGGATGCCCTGCTCTCTCCCTAACAAGGGAGTGCTGCAAAAGCCTGGGAAAGCCCCCGGGAAGTCTTCTGCTTCCAGTGACGCTGGGATAGGGACGGTTACTTTTGCTGAAGGGAGAGGCAGGCAGTAGTGCCCTGCGTAGCCGGGCTTCTCTCCTTTGCAGAGAGGTTGTAGGGGAGCTGGTCTGGCTGGAACACCTTATCCCCATTTATTGGGGCATCAGCAAAACAGGCTGCTTCTGCAGGCAACTGCATAGCTCGTCCCTGCCTCGACACCGTCCTGGCAGAGTTCTGCTGAAACAACATTTGCAATTTATTAAAAATCAGTAGGTACGAAATTAAAAGAAATTTCCACTAGGATATGCAATAGCTGATGCCCTTAGGTGGTGCCTGCGTGAGGAGTGTTAGAACCTGGGTTTGCTTGAACTGGGAGGACGTTTTCTGAATGACTGTCGAAGGACGTCGTTTCCTTGCAAAAGTTACATTTAATGTTTTCTGTGTAAATGTAATGTTTCCCTGAATTCTCAAACATTTTGTGTTTTTTAACCCAAGCTTCTGTAGCAAATCTCTCTTGTTCAGATCTGTAGGTGATGGTTCTAGGAAGCTGCAAATTCCTGAGAAACGATGGTGAAAGTAGGGGAAGTTATAATGCACGTAGTCGTATTTCAGCTTACAATATAAATGGAAATTAGATTCTAGGTAATTAGAGTTAGCAAACTGATAGTGACAACCACTGTTCCCTTACTATATATGAAAATAGCATCCTATCTTTCAAGTAGTAGTTGCTGAAATAATTATTTTAGTATTTCAAACTTTCAGAGATTATAATTCTTTACAATTATTTGTACAAAAGCATTGACCTTAATGCTTAGTGAGCCCAGTATCTTTGAAGTCAAAATGATAGAAATTCTGGATATGTGCTTGGCTACTGTGGGTTTGCTCTTAACCTTGTTAATTTTAGTGAAATCATGTTGGTTTATATCTGTTAAGTTTCTCTAGTTTTTTACTTCTAATAATTGGTGGGGTTTTTTCTGTTGAGGGTCAGTATTTCTTCACATAATTTTTTTTGCAGTATAACAATTGTCCATGGGACATAATGGAATAGTATCAGTAATACCGATACTGGGAATAATGTCAGTAATACCAATACAGGTTTTTGTACAATTGGTTGTTACCACAACACGGTCAAAGCGTGCTCATGCCTAAAAGAAATTCAATACTGTAAAGGGCTGCAGGTTGCTGGCGAGGTGTCTGGATTCGTTTGGCAATATAACCGAGCTTATCTTTTTCATGAGTAGTGCTGCTCCCAGGAAAGAATTAGGAGGGCTTGGAAACACTGGTGAGATGAGTAATTCTGCCCCCTCCATAGATGTAGTAGCTTTACAGAATATTAGTAGCTGCAATTTTACATCGGCTTGAACGGAATGAAGTCAGCATGGCTGAGGTCCAGTTTTTCCCTTGCTGCGTTCGTGCCATCGCTGATGCTCGTCTGACCTTGCGGTGTATCTCTGCAGGGAGCTGAGCCAGGGCAAAACTCCTTCTGCCAAGAGGAGTTCAATAGATGCTGAGCAGCTTATATTTAGGTGGTCTGTTTTGTTTAAGGATACTTGTATGTATTCCTTCCCGCCCCCAAGGGATGGGGGGAAAATGTCATTTTCGTGCTATTTTGGAATGGTGTCAAGAATTTCATTTTCTGCTTAGACTATTGCAATCACTTTTTCAGATTTGCTTTAAATGCTCCGTAATTCATGAGATTCACTGCCTCTGAGTCTTGTTCCTTCTAAAACAAGGTAGCAGCTCCAAAAAACATTCTCTGTGGCAGTTGTTAACCGTTTCAGAGCAGCAGCCACCGCCCCTGTGACAGCTGGGAGAAACACCCTAAGAGCAGGTACTAAGTTAAGCTTTCATGACACGGGTCTGGCTGATTTGCAAAGGCTGGAGGAATGAGTATCTTTGAGGTGGAAGGAACATAAACAAGGGGAGAGATCGATCCCGAATTTTGCAAAATGAATTTTAGGGGAATGCTTGTGCCGAGGCTTGTTTCGTGTTAGGCCAAGTCTACTTCAGAAAACGTGCAAAAGCAGAGTTTTTACTGACAGACACTAATTTTGAGAGATTTTGTTTATGTTGCCATAAAAAACCAAGCTTAAATCAAGTCCCCAAACATATACGAGAAATATTCTTTCCCGGTATATGTTAATTTAATTACAGTTGTGCTTTTGCTGCTGGTGTAGAGATGTCATAACGAAAGACGAACGGACCCGCCAGGCTGCCGCAGGGCTCGGGGGGGAGGTTGGGTGCCGAGGTGGCTGCTGCTGGGCTGGACGGGCAGAGTTTGTCTGGGTCCTTCACGTGGTCCAAGACCTCTCGTGCTCCTTTTGGCATCCCAGTGCTCGCGGCTCGCTGGTCTGCTCCCGCAACACATGACTGCATTGTTCTCCTTTCCTTCATCTTTTCTAAATGTAAAAAGGAAATAAATTAGTCATGACTCCTAAGCATAAATTACCTTACGAGATACAGTTCCTGGAATAAATTACCTAGGTGTTAATTTTTTTCCCTTTTGCTTTATAAGACCACGCTTTTCAGAGTAGTTTGCTGTGCAAACGTCGCAGGCGTTGTAAGTCGCTGCATGTCATGAAGCTGCAATTTCCCATTATGAAGCAGTAAGTACAGTGCTTCACTTAATATTTATCCAGTTGCATCAGACTTCTGACACCCTAATCCCTGTTGAGTAGGACCTTATTCTGTGAGTAGCCTCACTGATTTGTCCCACTGAACCAGTGACGGAATTAGGTTTAATGTTTTCTGCGTGACTTTGTAGGTGATTTGTGATACTACTTGCTTTCAAATTGCTGTCTGTCTTCCGGCTGGTTGCTATGTATCTCTGGAGGGAAAAAAAAAAAAAATTTGCATTGATAAAAACAAGACTGAAGGTTATCGTTTCTTCTCTGCTTTTCACCACCACAAGCCTGTACACATCCCTCTCTTCACCCAGAAAAAGAAACCATTTCATGACTTCCAGTATGGTCAGGCAATGTGCCATATCTCATTTTCTTGTTAATTTTTGAAGTTTTGATACTTTTTCCCCGCTGCTTCTTCTTCCTTGTATTATTACCAGTGAGCCATGGGTATGTAAGTGTGTATGTTGACTTTGGGTTTCTTCCCTGGAGGAGGATGGTTGAGCTTATTCTAGTTACTTCCCTCTTTTGAAATAATCTTGCATGCAGCCTTACACAGCTGTAATGGGCACACTCCTTATAGGCGAAAAAGATTGTGGTTAAAGCCGTTTAGACTTCATAAAAAATTTACATTCTTTTTGTGCATGTTTGTGTAGGTACACCAGAATTTATGGCTCCAGAAATGTACGAGGAACACTACGATGAATCTGTGGATGTCTATGCTTTTGGGATGTGCATGTTGGAAATGGCTACCTCAGAATACCCTTACTCAGAATGCCAGAATGCTGCTCAAATTTACCGGAAAGTAACCTGTGTGAGTAAACGTCCTTAATTTGTATTGGGATTTTGTAATTTGAAGGTTTAAAAACATATTTCGATGAGGTGTCGGTACTGTCGAATGTGTAGTGTGTTGAGAGTGTCCGAGCTCTGGGTTACACAAACCTGTTGCAGGTTTATTTGTAAGCTTGCATTCCCATGGTTGGATTGTGTTAGACTGTACTGCAGCTGTGTAAAATATCTTCAGTAATCTTTGTTGCTGATTTTGTCTCCATCAGCCAAAAATACATAAAACTTGGGAAGAATGAGCAGGGAACAATCTTTGCTCTAGTTTTGCCTCCTAAATGGGGACTTTTCAGACTTGATCAAGTTTCCTACAAAGCTAAAATGACTAACTTTTTGGTTACAGCCTAAATACTTACTTATATGGTGGAGGATGTTTGATTCAGATTTCCAGCACAGATTCCCTCTGTTTGTATGTGTAACAAACTATCTGAAGATATAAAAGGGAAAAGACAGCAATGTTTAGTTTTGGAGTCGGCCAGAGGAGCTTTATATCTGCATTTTGGAATTCTGTGAGGTCTGGTAATCCCCAGACAGGAACCGTGGAAATGGGTTTGCTGCATTTTCAGGTGAGGTTAGGCTGGAGGAGAAGTCAGTCTAAAATAATTTCTACACTGAATAAGATACCCTCTCCAACATTCTCACACCTAGATGATAAACGTATTTGTCTACATGAGCTGTACTGCAAATGCCTGAAAAAACTCCTGAGTCTGTAAGATGCTATCAGATTGCAAATCACTGACTGCAGAGAAATGAGACTTGCCAAAGGCTTTGGCAGCTGTGGTTATATACTGTTCTATTTGGTTAAATGAAACCAAGAGTTACAAGAGGTTTTTTTCAGGATAGGTTATGTCCAACAGACTGGTTTGTCAAAGATATTCCCAGGTACTTCTTTCCATCTGCTCGCTACAAAAGAAGATAGTGAGCTGTGTGGTTTGGCCCTCGCGCATCACCTAAAGATGCAGTCTGCACACTCGGGATGTGAAGAGGGTAATCCTCGGAAGAAAGCTGTACTAAAATTTGCAGAGATTAGCTACAGATAAGGTTGCTTTTATTTCTTTGACCTATACGGTAGAAAGAGTAATTAGGCTTACATCTCTCGGTCTCCAAAAGCGTGGTCCCAAAATTAGTGTGTATTCCTCTTTATCCAAGTGCTTGTTATGAGCAAAAATCTTCCCAAATGAAAGTTAGTAGTAACTGGTTGATTTAGAAAGGTGATTGAGACCACTTGCCTTCTCCCAGAGGTTTAGTGAATCAGGCTAGTACAAATACGGTTCTGTGAAGTCCTGCAGTCAGCAAACACTGCTTGAGGTCAAACCTGCATTTTCTGATTTGCTATATGCTAACTCTCACACTGGATATAGAGATGGTTTCATCAGATACCCAAACACTCGCATGTGCCATATGATGGGTTTACGTGCAATTTAATTTTTATAGGTATAGTTTGTATTGTTCAGTATCTGTCTTTTCCCCCCACTGAAGACCGGGGTGCCGGGAAGCTGGTGCTCTTGTTGTAGATTGCTGTGCTACCCAGCTGTGATGATGCTAACCTGGTGGGAGGGGGAGGATGCAAACGATTTGGGAGTCTGTGTTTAAAAGTTGAAGTCGGTATCACAAGACACAGGAGGATGTCCCCGCTGGAAGTGGGAGAGATGCCATGACTTTCTGAAAGCAGGAGGACACGTCTGAAGAGGGGAAGCAGCTTTATCCCATTTTTGTGTAAACTGTTGCAAGCTGATATTTGTAGCTTGGTAAAGCTGAATCTTTCCCAATGGACTGTAACCCTGATTTCTGGTAGTTTAACTCTTCTTACAGTGTTTCTTTCAACCCATAGCTACTCAGAAATAATTTAAAAAAAAAAAGGCATCAGAAGCTGCTCAGCAGTGCAGTTAGGTTCATCGCTATGGCTGGAGCAGGTCCCTATGGCGCTGTAGGGAAGGGAGAGCGTGCGGAGGTGGGTCTGCTGGTTTTACTGACTGCGCGCCTCGTGCTCTGCGCCGTGGGCCGGCTGGAAACAAACGCGTGCTACGTCTCCTCCAAGAATGAAGGAGGTTTGATGGCTCAGTGGAGTTGCTTGCCTGAATCCTTATGAGCATGGCCGCTTGTTCCACATCGTTATTCCGTGGTGCTTTACCACATTGTTATTCCACTCACTCCTCCCTGACAAGGAAAAGTTTCTTTCGTTTGGCACAGCGGCTTGTTGGCTTCATTTAGATATACAGTCCTTCGGGTGTCCTCTAAATGCCGTCTTTGTAGGTAGCTTAGGAGACATCTCCTTGGGCTCTAAAGCTTCACATGGTGACAGCAGGCGTCTCTTCTAGTTTTAGGCTCTGGGGCCTCGTCTCCTGAATGTGATACCGGTCTTGCAACCCTAGATAACTGCATTGCTTTCCTGAGAAGTGTAGGGTGTGTTACTTGCTGCCTTGGACAGGCGTTGCGTGAGCAGCGTGCCTCGTGTGTTTGTGGACCTTCCGTCACGGTTCGCTGATGTTAAGGCGACCTGGGTATACGTGTATGCGTTTAGAGCCACAGATAATATAGATATCTTCCATTGCTCCACGCACCCAGAGAAACCCTGTGTACAACTCTTAGCCATCTGGAATATTGGTAATTAAGACTTCCTAAGACTCCTAAGCCTCATTTATCAAAGCAATATCCAAGATGGCAAAGAATAATGATTAATCAGAGGATTCCTAATTAGATGTTGTATTTCAATTTGCAGACTTAAGTAGTCATTTTTTTAAACACTGATGAAAGCCTGAGCCAACTCATTTTCTGTGGCAATAACCTTTACATAGCTGAGGATTATATGGTAAATTACTGTAACTTTGAAAAACTGGTCTTATACTAGCAACTTTAGGGAGATGGGAAATAATGTTTACCGTGGAGAACAAGTAACGGCGGAGAAGCTGTTGAAAGGTCACTTTATAACTTGTAAGGGGTATTTTTGAAACAGAACTGTCTAGCAGGGAAAGCTGAAGCAGAAGGCGTCAGGTGCAGGCACGGAGGGTGTGTTTACTGCCTTCTACAGCCGAACGGAGGGCAGCAGCAGTGGGAGCAAAGGCGCTGGGGTTCCTTAGATGGAAAAATGGGCATTGCTGTCGTTCCGAGGAAAGGGTTAACCAGCTCCCTGCGGAGAGGGCAAAAGCCCTGTCGCATGCCATGAGCTGCATGAACTGTCAGGAGGAGGAGCAGGGGGTGGACCTCTTGGTGAGGGTGCAAGAGGAGCGGCAGCGCCCTGGGGGAGATCCTCCACCCCAGAAGGAACCTCTCCGGTGGGCTCCACAGCTTCTCGGGAGGAGCTGCATCCGCGGGAGAGCTGGCGACAGCAAAGGACCCCGCTTCCACCCGCGTGAGTCGCCCAGCCGGCGCCGCGGGGGCTGAGGGAGCCTGCCGCCGCCGCCGCGGGGGTGTCGCAGGTCAGGGTCTGGGGTCCTGGGCCGTCGCCCAGCGGCGAGGTCTGCCCCGTTAGCGGGGCGGTGACGACTTTCGGACGGAAAAACTTTAAAACCACTTTCCGTGCAGCGTTGGGGTTGGTCACACGGCAGCTGTTGCCAGCACTGGACCGAAATGCGGTATAGAAATGGAGCGTAGGCTGAAACCGAGAGGCTGAATTAGACTGGTTTTTGTCCCAGCGATAGGTGAGGTTTGGAGTTCTCACTAGAGCAGAAGGTGGCCCTGACCTTCTCAGGTGGGGGCGATCAGTGGTGCAGTGCTCCCGAACACTGTCACGTATTTCAGCTCGTCAGTGAGAAATCAACTTAATTTTTGATGAAACTGGTTTTTTGCACCAGAAATGTAAACACTCTTTCTAGTGTTTTAAATTGAGGGTCAATGTAACGTAAAAACGTGATTACTGTGTCTAGTTTCCTGATACTTTTATTCTAAAAATATAAAATAAAATAACTCACTTCTCCTGCCTTGGGCTCAGCATTGTGAGGGCAACCACTGGAGGTGCTGAGAGCATCTGAAGGGGTCGGAATTGCTTGCTAGCGTTTGCATCAAGCAAGCAATTGCTTAATAGTGAAGGTAGGATAACCACCTTATTCTTCACACTGCCCCTTACGTTACTTTGGAGTATGCTGGGCTGCACGTTCCCTCTGCTGCCCAGCACAGTCAATGTACTACTTTGGTTTTGCCATTAAAATATCTTTTTCAGTTGTTTCTACTCTGTGTCCTAATACTCTATCAAACTCTTGCCTGCTAATAGGATGCAAGATGCGTCTGAAGTCGTAGCTGTTCCAAGTCACATGCATTGGTAGTCCTTATTGGTACCGAAAATAGAAATGTTACCTTTCTGAGACAGTACTGTTTTAAGATACTATGCATTATGCATGTCTGTAGTGTAAGATTATTATACTTATTTATTTCAGTGACCTTTTATTCTGCCTGGTCATATTCTCATGGCTTAAAAATGCTGCTTTAGTTTTCCACTTTTGTTTTTGCATATGTTTAACTGTATGTATATAATAGTCCAGCATAAAGTGGCAGTCATTTTCAAAATGTACAGAGGGGCTCATTTCTTTGCCAGATGAGACATGCTTGTTACGACTTGTCACCTCTCTCTCTGCCCTTTCAGCCTGAATTATGGAGTGTAAACATAAAAAAAGTGAATATGTAACATAAATAGAAAATCCATGTTTTTCAAGCAACAGGTCCAAGCCACATCTACTGCGGTTAGCTTTGAAGTGATTTCCTAGTCAGCATATTTGCAGTGACCTTCATTCTGATGCCATAATCTCATTTTTCATGCATAACTTGATGGTTTTTCTTAGTCAGATTTTTTTTGTGTTTAATCATTCTGCCAAGTGATTTTGATGTAGACAATAGTGATGAAACATCGGAGTCTGTGACCTTCCCATGCAGCTCCAGTCCAATGTTTTCTTACTCATGCACTGCGGAATGCACAGCAGACCAGCTGTATCTGCCGGGGGTTCATGGCGACCTCGTTGGGTTTAGCAGCACAAACCTGCGCTTTAAAACAACCCACATGTTTATAGTGTTCTGTTTTGCATTTTCAGTTTTCGTATTGCTTCTTTTTTGTAAATGTATTGAATGTTTTCGCAGCATTCGCAGGCTATTTTCTATATCGCTCATACAGGCAGAATAAATGCTATAGCTGTAGCACAGCACCAACAGCCAAATAATGTTACGAATGTCATTGCATTGACTTCTTGTGTGTTTCTGGTCTCTTCTTAGATCTGTAGATAATCTTCTTAGATTAGCATTAGGATTGAGTACCATTTTGGAGTGAAAGACGGGTTTATCATTGCACACAGTGATCTCGTTGCTGAATGTTGTGGAACAAAACCCTGACAAAACTGAGAACTTATCTTCACTTTATTGACTTCAGAGAGTGTGTGGTAGCATGGAATTTCAGTTGGAAAGACGGTTTCAGCTTTTTTGGAAGAAGGTTTTCTACTTTTCTAGGAACTACATGAGTCTAGAGACTACCTTCAGGTAGAAGGTGGAGTTTTAGTCCAAAGTAGACTGTATTTAGGCTAGGGGGGCACCTTCTAGGTGAGAGGAGAGCCTTTAGAAAAATTACTGACTGACATGGGTCAGACTTAACGTTGACTTGTCTGGCATACGCTGTGCATCCTATAAAGCATTACGTGTTACTCTTTCAAAAGTGTGCTCTGCTGATGGAAAAATGACGAACGGCTATTTTTAGACCTCTGAAAAACAAGCTTCACATTTTTGCCCCCAACATGGAGGTTAAAATTTTAATGTCCTATATGTGCCTGACTGTGGACTCAACCATCTTATACTGGAGTGCAATTTATTTCAAACCTAATCACTTCAGAAGGAAGGTGAGGAGACTAAGTGGTGGTGAGGGATTCAAAGTAAATCATCCTGTTTGAGATGGAGAAATTCTTGAAAGGGATTTTATTTGATCTTCTCTCATTTTGCTCTTGGATTTTATATACATATATAAGCATTTAAAGAATTTGTATGAAAATATCCCCATGCACCTTATATCAACCAGTTAGCCCTGCATTTCAAATACAGTGGTGTTGAATTTACTTTTGTTTACAAGACAGCTGTACAGTTTTCAAACTGTCATAGATAATTCCTTGGCTAATATACTTTGAATTTTGGTGCCATGTTTCCTTGGGAATGCTCAGGAAAGACAGATGGCTTTTGTATAAATGAATGAGATGAGTCCTTTGACTGCAAATAGAAACCTGCGTTTCGCATAAACTCCCTTCATTGTCGGGAGGCTTGTAAGCACTAGGGCACAGGGCTGTAGGGAGGGTTTGCAGCATTAAAATGAGATGGCCTTGGAGATTTTAATGAAGAGTAAGGAGCGAAAACATACTATAGCATATGGGCATTGAGAAAACACTTTGGTAAAGCAGTTCTGTTCAGTACTTCACTGTGCATATTTTGTCCTTGTTTGGTTTAGTCATCTATTCATAGCTTAGCTGTTCAGTAGATAAATTCAATAGATGTTCGGAGAGGAGTCAGTATTCCTTCAAAAGATGTTGAAAATAAAATGGTGTTTGGAGGAGTTGCTATTTTTTTTTTTTTTTGTGGAAGCAATTTGTAAGATTAAAAATCGGTATCGGTCATCAGGGATCTGTCAAAAGGACCATTTTCAGGCAAACCTAATTTCTAGATTCCCAACACGTCCTGCCCCTCCATCCCAGTCATGTCAGAGTTCAAGCTGAACCACGTAACTGAAGATCGTTTGTGAATTCTGGAAGAGAAAATTAAATCAAGAGATACTGTGATATGCCTTATGGTCTTCGTGTCTCTCATATGTTCAGTCTGTGTTAAGATAGCCATGAAGTGCTCTGCAATTATAAAAAGCAATTGGCAGGTTCCCTTGAGTGTGTAGATACGTGAGCGATATATTCCTCTAGGTAGCTGAAAGGTCTTCAGGTAGTATGGTGAAAGTTGCCTCTACTGCTTTGTTGGGGGGTTTTTTTTGGTGTTTTGCGGGGGGTTGGTTTTTTTTCTTCCCTTAGTTAAATTGATACCGATGCACATTTGTGGGATATTTTTCAGTAAACATTAAGCTATAGCAGATGATGGTCTTTATTACCCATTCTTCCTGACAAGTGACACTAAGATAGAAATCAATGGTTTCCTGTAGCAAACTAGAGTGTTTGAAAATGGAGAGATTTGTCCTATTGCTTTCCATTGTGAATCACCGAAGATTTCTTCAAATTCCTCCCCATCTGAGAGCACGATAGGCTCCTGTAGCTTTAGGGTGTATTAGGGTATAGAGGATTCATGCTAAATATGTTTTTTGGTACTACTTTGTTTTCTTCCATTTCTAATCCAGGTATCGGAGCTCTCTCAAGAAACACTCTTTGATGCACTGTGCTGTGCTTTTGCTTGTTTTGAGGAAGCCTGGGCTTTGGTAGGCTAGGCACTCCCTACCATTTTGACACATTTTTCTAATATACAAAATTTGAACCCTCATCTCATAAGTAAGATGTAGGTTGCTTAAGCAAATAATTCTTTTTAGTAGGTCACAGCCAGCTAGCCAGATGTACGGATTATTGTGTTTTGTTCCCACAAGAAAGGTTTATTTGGATCTCAGCAGCTCTCTGCCTAGGCAAAACTGGCAAGCTGAGTCTTTGTATGACTTCTGTCTTCCCCTCCCCAAAATCTATGAATTACATATTTCACTCTCAAGTTTGAAGACAAAAAGGGAGTGGTTGACCTGAAATAAATAAATAAATAGATCCAAGTTTAAAGTTGAATCTGAGGCTTGAATGGCAACAGAATGTTAATAAAAAGATAAAAGTATAATTTGATGTTGGAATACTCAGAAATTCTCAGAGAGGTGCCAGCCCTTGTTGAAATTCACCCATAAAATTTATTCAACACTAAATTCAGTGAAGTACTTGCAGACACTTTCTGAAACAGTTTGTTTTTTTTTTCTTATCCAAGGCAGCATCAGGTGAGCCAAAAGTCCACTCTTCAGGCCTCCTTATCTGCCACTGCATGATCCATTATTTACTGTTCTTTCAGGGTGAAACTTTAAAAGGATTTGAATGGAGTTAAATGTCCAAATCCCATTCAGTTATGTACTTAATCAGATTCTGGGGGTTTTTTAGATAAAGGAAATCATGTTTCCTTTTTATTCTGCTTATTGACTTCATTGGAAATACTTGGGTCCTTAAGTAATAGGGTCTAACTCCAGAATCTGTTCCCAAATTAATTTTGTGAATTTTTCGTCCATATCCATCTTCTTTTAGTAGGTAGAGATGTTACGTGTTTTTAAAACAGAATCAGGTTTTTTTGTGATTGAAGCTGAACATCGCAAATAAAAAGGATAACTTCTTGCGTTGCCACTCTTGTCATCTATAGCCGAATATATACATGAAAAGTATTCAAGGGAAGCCTTCTGTTGAACGGAATGGCATGAGTTATCAGCATTACAGATGTTGGGTATCTGTTAGTTGCTCCTACATCGTTTGACAAGGAGAGCAGTAGGGTGGCCTCACTGGGAGTGATGGCCATTCCTACCGAACATCCCTTCCTCCCTGTCTGCAACCTGGCTTCAGAAGAAATGGTCAGCCTGGGCTTCGAAAATGCACAGCTGCACGTGTGCGTTAACTGCCCGGGTGTTCCTGGTAATTAGTTTTTCAGTTTATTTTGATTACATGTACAGAAAGATGATATAATATATAAACTGTTGGTAAAGATATATGTTATTTTAAGTAAGAGGCTACATACCCTGAGGAGGATCATGCTGAGTTAAGATATTGGTCCTGAAATATTAGAAAGCAGGGAGAGAGGACTCATGACTGCCCTACCCCACCTAACCTGAAAGAAATGCAAACTGTTCTTTTTGCACCTACGTCGAGCCAGAGCTCCCTGTGTGGAGAAGCGGATTCCACTTCTCTAAGTTTTCTTCTGCAATGAACAGTTGGGTTTTCTTCTTGAAAGGCCATGCTCATAGGTTAGCTGTTCCAAATCTAGAACTGAACACTATTCCCAGCAAAAATGTTAACATTTGACAGAGATTTAACTTGATTTATAGGTTACACCTGCTCTGCCACTCATTCCCGATGAGAGTCTAACAATGTGCAGGGGAAACGCAAGAGCAGCACAGAGCTGTTGGGCATATTCTTCTGCCCCCCTGCTTGGTTTTGGGGTTGGTTTGGGAGCTTTGTCGGGGGAGCGGGGTATTGGAGAGTGTTGGAGACATAGAAAAGCAAAAGATTTATGGGAAACAGGAATATGGAATATTCCAAGGAATTTTCGACTCATTTTGGAAGCTGGCTGTCTGAAGAAAAACACGATTATTTGTCTGTATTCATTTAGTGTTTTGAGAGTTAAGGCAAAAAACATAAAAGGAATAATGTCAGAAAAGAGTTATTTTGAAAATTAAAAATTGGCTGTTTCTTGACTATTGCCTTCAGAGTCCACAGGATATAAAGGTAAGGTTTGCAAAGGTTAGTAAAGAAAAAGGGAGACTTGCCCTGTGTACGGCTGAGTTCATGTACAAACTAGTGTGCTTATTTTGAAGTGCAACGGTACTTAGAAATATGGTAGCCCTAAATTTTCAATTCAATTTTGCATTAAGACTAACAACTTCCAAGTGTTAGTTAGTCCAAGGGTTGAATGGACTGCAAAATGTAAAAAAAATGTCCTTAATGAAGAGCTATAATGTAATTCTTTTTCAGACTGAATTGTTTTTCTCTGTCCTTTTAGGGTATAAAGCCAGCAAGCTTTGAGAAAGTTACTGATCCTGAAATCAAGGAGATAATTGGGGAGTGCATTTGCAAAAATAAAGAAGAAAGGTTTGTTTCAATTAATCAAGTTTTGTATTAAATAATGTGTATGCAGGTGTTTCAAAGTTGTTTGTGGATTTTTGTTCTGGCCTCTGGGTCTCCTGTGTGCAAGAGAAAATGCAGAATGGAACTGCAAATATGAATGATTGCCTGCTTTCCTGCCATGTAATGTCAGGATAATTGAATAAATGCCATCATTGTGTCTCTCAACCTCTCAGCTTCAAAGAATAAGGTCAGAAAGCATCGTTGTGGACATGTGAGCTAGTGTGTTCTAGCACATTCTGGCATAGCTGTCCGTAAAAATCTCACTCAGGAGGTTCTGTGTGGAGCATCACGTGTGGTGGAGGTCGACCACGAACACGACGTAGTAGATTCACCGCAAGCTGCTGTAGCAGATTCCATTACTCATTAGCCTCTGGATATGGAGACAAATCGTGCCTTGTTTCCAGCTTTGGTTTTAAAACCTAATCTTCTTATGCTGGCCTCTCCTAAATGAGTGTGTCTACTGTTCAGTATTTCATAACTTTCACAAATAGAGTTTTTAGGGACCTCAACTGACTACCTAGAGGGAACCTCTTAGTACTCTTTAAGCTCAGATACTCAAGGAAAGTTGAGCAAAGCTATAATCTGCATTTCTGTACATGCTTATGGTGTAGGAATATTGCTGATGCTTTGTGAAATAGGAAACGTCATTTTTTCAGCAGTCCTCAGTAACACTGGAAATACTGTGTCTTTTTGCTAAGACGACAAATTTGTTATGGATGAACACCAAACATACTGTAAATGTTTTCACCTTCAACAGCAGTTTCTTGTCACAAACCTCTTGCAGCATTTGAATATTCTTTATATCCATTGCAGATACGAAATTAAAGATTTATTAAGCCATGCCTTTTTTGCTGAAGATACTGGGGTAAGAGTGGAACTTGCAGAAGAAGACCATGGTAGGAAATCCTCTATTGCCTTAAGACTCTGGGTAGAAGATCCTAAGAAACTGAAAGGAAAACCCAAAGATAATGGAGCCATTGAGTTTACTTTTGATCTGGAGAAGGAAACTCCTGATGATGTTGCACAAGAAATGGTAAAATAAACTTCTCGTGACAAAAATGTATATATATAAAGTAGTGCATAAATCTCAAAGGACAGCAGGAACGAGTCTGGTAAAGTAGCTTCCACTTAAACCATTCCAGGTGTCTAGTTTAAACAGTTTGCATTGATTTTAGAATGAATGCTGCAAGAAAGGGGTAAACGGGGAAGAACTAAGAACTGAAAACTATTGTTTACCAAGTATGAAAACAGATGCATGAAGTGGCATTTCAAATAGCTTAGGAACCATAGAGGTCTCTTCTACTTTTATATTTTGAAAACTTCTGCCAATTTCTGTTAGCTGTTGAATGTCTTTAAATTTGTTTGGAATCTGTTTAGTTTCAGACAGCAGCTTGAAATAAATTAGAAGAGTTCAAAAGTTCAATCACAAAATATTCTGCACTGAATTCTTCAAAACACTTCTTTCCATCTTTTCTGTTGATGTTGCTTAGGAGGAATGTAGATGAGGAAAGTATGTGGTCAGCTACTCTATCACCAAACATAAATAGGAAACTAGATTCAAGCGCACTGCACAGAGTTAGGAATAAGCTTTGGATTTTTTAACAGATAAGTTTAACTTGGTGAATTTCTGTATCTTCATAACTTATGGGGTTTTGTTAGGAAAACTACTCTGTGTTCCACTTTCACTACATAGTCCTTGAACTCATATTTTAATGATGTCTTCACTGCAGTTGTTTAGGTTTTCTAACGTCATGGAGACAAAATCAGTAAGCACTGAGTGAAGGGTCTGAATTTTCTTGCGCTTGCAGAAGTGTTCCTATTATAATCTAAATCCCAAGGGATCCCGTTTAATGATGTTGTCATCACCACTCCTGTTCTGCTTAGGAGGCACTCATTTTGGTAATGTTGCCTTACTGTGCTTGGACTCATCACCACATACTCCAAATTTAGTGGGAGAAATTCAGGCTCCTCTGTCTTCTTGTCATTAGTTTGCAGTAGGGCCAATATTTTTTGAGCAATGTATTGTTACAGAGCTCATTTAATTTAAAAGTTGCTCTGGTACAGTTACTTGCTGTTATATTTTGCTTTTAAATATTTATGGAAATATTTGGAATTTTGAACTTCTGTAGGTTACTTGGCCCATAGTTGTGATACTTTGTTTTGAAGAGGAAATAATTCTCGTAAAAAGTGTATTTAAAAGGATCACTACCAAACTACTGTGATACTATACCCTTTCCCAAATAACTTTAAAACCTGTGTTTTACTATTACATTAACAGTTACCTAAGTGAATGCATATGAAATGCTTTCAAACTTGAGGCTGTTGGGGGGTTGGGCAAAGGGGGACATTCATTCCTAAATGTCTTTTTCTAGCCCTTATGAATTGTGGAACACCAAAGCCATGTGCTTTCATCAATTTGTGTTGCTTTATGTGCTGTGGAAGAGAAGAATGCAGGAGACCTTTTGAGTACGGGGAATTATTTATCATTATTGATGGGTTTGCAGTAGTCAGGCATTCCAGCCTGTCCAAACGAGGTGGGCAAAAGGAACTTGAAACGTTCTGGTGGGTTTCCAACCTGAAGTTACCTTTCCCAACCAGCGGGTACTGTAAAATAGCATGTCTTCATTAAACTTTAACCATTCTTTATATAGAGATGTAGGAATAAGAACTGTTTAAAAAAAATTGTTATTGTGGCAGGTTTTCAGTGCCTTCCCATTAAGCTTTGTCATGAAGAATCTACTGGGCACGTTAGTACCGTACAAGGTTCTCTGGACCTATGTGGTTCTTCTCTCGAGTAACTCCCTTCTGTCGTTAGCATTTGCTGGATCATCGGTTCAGGAATGTCAGTAAGGTCTGAGGGCATAGGCAGTGGAAAATACCCATATCCATCTGCAGCTGTATTTTAAGCTGCTTTGCACCTATTAATTTTAAACAGCAAAAATCTAAGCTGTAAAACTGTCTTGTGTTTGGGCAAGAGCAAAGAAGGAAAACCTCTAGATTTCCTCCATGTATATAAGCGCTTCCAAATCTGTAGAATATGCATGTTAAGAATCTAGGGAGAGCAGACGAATCTCCGGTGGGTCGTTATTAAACTAAAATCCGTACCCTGTGCTGTAGGAGATTATGCAAACAAATAGGACAAAGATGAATTTCTGTTTTATCTGTTGAGCAGTTGAATTCTGGGAAAGTCTGGTCCCCTTTTCAGTTAAATGTGAACAGTCTGCATTTGACTCGATAGGCTTTTTCTTTATAAAAAGTCAATCAGTACTGACTGACTTTACCATTTAAGAGAAGTTAATTTGGGACAAAATTCTGTTAACGTCTTTTCCTTCATGACGTGTGATATCAAACAGCAATTTGGGACACTGTGTATACTGGAAAGGTTAAGGCAATAAATTCTGATTTAGGGGTAGTATGGTTTACTCCAGTTGCATTGCTCAGAGAACACTTTTCAAAGGCGGTTTTTTCCTCTTTTGACTATTCTGTTAGTCTTTCCAAACAAAACAAAAAAAAAAAGGGAACCTATCTGCAGTTAAACTTGCTCTCTTCTTCTCAATGGAAGTTAACTGGTGAATAAATTGACCCAATATATATTCATGTCTTAGAAATACATATTATTGTTTTAAAATGCATTACGGATAGAGTTTTTGTTCAGAAAAGCCCCCATCAAGCTCCTGAGTTCCTGTTCTTGTGAGGAATAAATATGTAATTCATGTTATTTCAAACTGATGTTTTCTCTGTTAGGAAGAGATTCGAGTAATACGCGTGTGTGCACACGTGTGCATGCACGTCCATGCGCGCATAATCTTGCTAAGTTTGTGCCTCCTCTGTAGATTGACTCTGGATTTTTTCATGAAAATGATCTCAAGATAGTTGCGAAGTCGATACGTGACAGAGTAGCATTAATTCTATGGAGAAGAGAGAGAATTTGGCCTAGGATGCAGTCAGAGGAGCGTCGGGACTCTGAATGTCTGGAGAAGTTGAAGACGCCGCATGCACAGCAGGTCCAGGTCACCTACCTGTCTCACACTGGCCACCATGTCCTGTCGGAGTCGGAGGAGCCTGAGGCGGACCAGCATCCCTTTCAGCAAAACCTGCCCACCAGCGTCACGTCTGTTGCATGTAAGTCTCGTCTTGGTTTTGTGAGCGCACGGTGATGAATGTCAGAGGGTAAATAATAATATAATATAATATAATCTGAGCTCAGCAGTGAGATGAGCTGCAGTGCGTGTTTTTGCACAGTAGGTCAAAGAACACAAGTGTCTCAGATGCATAACAATTTTGAAAGAAATAAAGTTTCAAGAAAAATTGTAAATAGAGATAGCTCCTCCTTCAGTAGCAATAAATGCAGGAAACATAATCTATTTGTAAATGGAAAAGCAGGCAGACCTGCTGCTAGACACAAAAAATACATGTTTTCTGTGCCAGGTGGTGGGATCAACACCAAGTTTGTGTGAAACACAATTTCAGAGCCTGCAGAAGTTGAATTGGCACCAAAGTGGTCAGAGCAACTGGTGGCTTATTCAAATGGTGTTGGCAATGTGGAGATGTTTATTCAAAAGCAGACCTTGCTGAAACCAAAGTGCTGCAGTTTCTTGTGTTTTGCGAGTCAAGTCTTGATGGCTTGTGTGAAGTTTTTTGTGAAGTTGTGCAAAGGTCTACAGCAGGAAAAAAAAAAAAAATCCATCTCTGAACGTTACATGATGTAATTCAAGATTTCCCTGTTTCGTGGGAAGTATCAACTGTGGTTCGGTCACACATGCTGAGAGCAGCAGACCTCGTGGGTTGACACTGCAGTTGTTACTGGGGTCCTTAGGTCGTGGTGCAGGTGCTCTCTCTGTTCCTCCAGGCTCTCGATTCTGTCCTGAGCTCTTGGCGCTGAAGCAAGGGGGTGGTTTGATCTTCGTTATGGCAGGGCAGAGTAGGTGGTTGCTCTTGTTTGTCCAGGCCCTGCTAGCTACAAGCCGATGGTGTGCCAACTCTTTACATTCAGCTGGGGGCTGATTCAAGAGTGATCACTGGGCTATTTCAAGACAGCTGGATTTATGTCCCCTATTTTAATTTCAAGCACTGATTTTAGTCTCTCTCTGAATAAGAAACTACCTGTCTTTGCTTGCAGAGCTTGTTGTTTCTTTGTTTTATTTCTGAGCATCAGACTTATCTCCAGCAAACAGCAAGGCTTGAGGAAGTAGTGGTTTTATTTCCCTAAAGTAACATATGCCTGTCTCTTGTCCCCTAAAGTCAACCTTTGTTACCAAGTCAAGCTCTGGTCTTGAAATATTAATTTATCTATACTTTCAGACATCTTGAAGGAAATGTTGCCAGATATTTTTAGCTGGGAAGATTTGAAATTTTATGGGAGTGCCTTTTTTTTTCTAGCCAGTTTTTCTGATAAAATCTGATATATGTATTTTGCTACTAAAGTATTACCATAATGTTTCTGGTTTACTGTTCTGGACTTTTATATAAGCATATTTAAATTAAAGATGCATTATCTTTAGCAAAGAGACAGCTGCTGCTTTAATTCATGTATTGTATAAATTGCTATACAGAAGCCTGCTTTGAATACTAAAATAACCAAGCATGCCTCTAGAAGAAAACAAACCTTTACAAGATATGAGAAATGGCCATATTTGCATAACACTCAGAATACTGCAGTATTTACAAAGCTTTTTTTGTGAACCTAAATTGATCTCATTTCATTTTTTTGGATCATATACTTACTTAATGCTATCTAATTCCTTTGAGAAACACCATCATTATGACTGTCTTCGTTTCCAATGGTACGATGAGGCTACTTGTGCTTCCCATGGTTCTCTTGGACATGAGTTGGCAGAATTTTATACTAAATATAAACCCCACAGTTTGTTTCCTACTCCTCCTCAACTTTTAACCAATACTTGGTATTATTTGACAATTCACTATCAGATGTCTTCAAATGTTTTCTTAGTGATGTTAGCCTTAAGACCTCTATAAATTAGTGTTCTACTACATCATATAATCTGAGGTCAAATATAAAAATGTAAATTAATAACTTAATGTGTGTAATGCATGTTGTTCTATAAAAATCTGAGACTGACTCACAGCTTTTACTTTAGCACTCTACCATCATACTCTTTTTTTTTTTTTTTCCCCTCCTTTGAGGTCTTAAATAATCGTTTGTAATAAAATGGAAGTGTATATGCGGCAAAAATCCCTGCCTTCTTAGAGTAGGGCCATGTTGATTCTTTTTAGAAATGAGCTGAATAAATATAGAGGGGAGTTTAGTTTTGCAAAAAAAACAGTTGGGAGAATAGTTTGCGAGTAGTGAGGAGAAATGTCATCTCAGGTGCTATTAAAAAATAATTTGTTATTTAAAAGCCAAATAAGTAAAACCTTATTTGGAATATGGAAAAAAGAGAAGATGGAATGTGTCAGAAAAAGAAATAGCATTTAAACTTAGCTGTAATTTAAGCTGTTTTTTTGTAACTGTTTACAGTTTTCTTTCAGTTTTGAATTTTAAATCTCTGTTACAAGCTCTTTGTCTTTTGGGTACTTAAAACTACAGTCTTGATTGTCTCATTTCATTTCTCAACTGAAGAAAACAGTAGCTTATGCTCAAGAAGAACTGGGCACCTGTACTTTACAGGCTTCAAAAGTTGTGAAAAGGCATTTTTAAATCAGTAATACTCAATGGTACAGTTTTATTTCCGTTGGACAAAAGATAGGATACTTGCCCAGTACCTGTAGCTGTGCAATTCTGCAGGTAGCTGGACAAACACTCTGCATGAGAAACTTTGACAGAGCTCTAAATGGTACTCCTAAATCACTGCAAACCTGCAAATTTTTTTGTTATCTGTTCTTCATCTTGAGATGTTGCTACATACTCAAGTAGGGTATGATTTGCTGAACTAATAAAGCCTACAATATAAAGAAATTTGTAATTTTCAGTGCTGCTAATAAAAGAAGTTGTCAAAGTCAGTGCATCTCTGGGAGATCTGACTCTAAAAGACTCCATGATCTGCTATGAACATTACAATTGGGGTTTCCTTTCCTTTCATCCTACAAAATCTATAAACATCTGCAATTCTTAATGTCAACCTTATGCCCTTTAAAGGAAATATCAATGTGCCTAAAATACCATCATGCAGAGAAATCCATGGGGATGGTTTTTTGGCTTAAGAGAAGCAGTGTGTGCCTTTTGTGGAAAATAACATTTGTGTTGTATAATTTATTTATATAATGGAAGGGACTAGGTTAGTAAAAATGCTAATTACATAAACCAGTGTTGACCTTGCTCTAAAATCATTACTTGAATGTTTGGATTTGTTGAGCTTCTAATAAAAAAATGCTGTTCTTTCAGCCGACAGCACATTTGACAGTGGCCAGGGGTCCACTGTTTATTCAGACTCCCAAAGCAGCCAGCAAAGTGTCATCTACTCGTCTCTGCCTGATCCAGTACCTCCTGCTATCCAGCGGGTGTACAGCCCACCTCTGAGCGAGAGCCAGGCTGTGCCCCATAGCCTTCAGCAGCTGGGGCACTACCAGCAGCCCTCAGGAGTAAGTCTAAAGCTTTTCGAAATCATTTTGTATCCTAGATCATACTTAGTGGCTCATTTATACTCTTGTTTTCAGCAGGTACGGATTCCAGGGCTTGCTTTATATATTCCTCACTCACCTCTATCGATGGTGACTTGCTTAGTAATACGTTTCTAGTTGATCTGAAATGTGCGCTTAGATGGTGTATGGCCAGCTATATTTGCCGTTCTGAAGAAGTGCTTCACTGGCAGCTGTCGTACTTTCAGTAAAAAAGCTTCTTATCAGTCCATTGTTGCTGAACTACATTAGTAGCTTTGCAATGATTGGTTTTAAGCTCATGCATGTAGTTGAGAACTCTTCCGTTTGTTTTTG
This sequence comes from Harpia harpyja, assembly GCF_026419915.1. Taxonomy (NCBI): domain Eukaryota; kingdom Metazoa; phylum Chordata; class Aves; order Accipitriformes; family Accipitridae; genus Harpia; species Harpia harpyja. Next base: position 794,315 of record NC_068969.1, read on the forward strand.
TTCACTGTCAGTATAGCCACACGTTATTATTCCTTCATTTGTTCAAGACTCTTTTGGGTCTGATGTTTCTTCCAGCTGTGACAAAGGTCACACATCCAGTCCCTGCCTTTCTGGCTCTGGGTTTGGATTTAATCTTGCACAGAGTCGGTGATGTATATCCATTACTGAGGCTCCAAAATCAGGTGCTGGTAGCCCAGTCAGACGTTCACACTTGCTCCCGTTTTTGTGCTGTTATGACCTTGACCAAAAGCAATTAATGGAACTACTGGTGCAAGAACAAACATATGCGAGAGAACATAAATCTCCAGGTGCTTCCAGTGAGAGGTACAACACGAACTTCAGAAGCTGCGGCCGCACCGCGTTCCAGTTCCAGCCTGCACCCACCCCACAGGACAGGCAGCGCTCGCGCTGCTTTTCGCCGCCACAGCGACCCTGTCGTGGCTTTGACTCCAAACACAACGTCCTTTCCCCAAGAACCGGGTGAGGAAGATGCGTACGGGCAGACTAGAAAGGAGGCGGCGGGCTCATCATCGCTTCTGGTGGCACTGGGGACCTCTGCAAACCCTGCAGAGCTAAGGCGTCCTGAGCAGTCCCGTCAGACATGCCTAGCCTGCTTATTTCAGTCTGGCCAAAATCAAAACGCATCAGAAGTCCTGATGCTTGTTGAAAGTGCCCACTCCCCACGTAGCCAACTCCCAGAAAACTTGGTGTCTCAACCTCTTCCCTAAACAAGCAGGCCATGCGGCAGAAGTTTAGACCTGCCTCTGTAACATGAATCTTTACAATACATAATTAGCCAAAAGACCAGTACTTCTCCCACGAGATCTGCAAGAGTTGCAGAAAACATTTTGCCTTCCGAACCCTCCGACGGCAGAAAAGCCAACGTGCCCGGACGGTCCCAGCCCTGTTGTAAAGTCTGCGCTGGCAAAACACCGCTGGCAGAGAGCAAGCTGGTCACTGCAGGTACCCCGAGCAGTGGAAGCAACCTGCCTAGTAAAAATGACAGTGATGATGTGGTAGGTTAATTTTTTTTGTTTCATCCTATTTGACTTAAGAGAAGAAAAAATAAAATCCAGGACCAATGGTTTTTTCCTGCTCGATCCAGATTTACCCTGCGTACTTGGGAAGCGCATCATTTTCCCTGGTTTTACCTTATATTTTCCAAAATGCCTGCAAGAAATTATGAACTGTATTTTATGAATGCATTGAAACATGACTCCGTTTACCTGAAGGGAAAAAATTCATCCTTGGCATCTGTAGCCAGCTCCCTCCACTGTGGAAACCACCTTTCCTATGTGCATACGTCTCCTGGGATACATCCTTCCTCGTTTCTTGTTCACCTGAAGCACTAACTAATTTTTTTTTTTATTAAATTGAGCTGGACAGCATACTCTTTTAGAGCAGACTCATTCTTTCCATTGATAGGTTTCAGTAATTTTAACCTAAATGCATTACTTCTTTTTGTGATTGAGGGTTTGGGAAGATCATAACCTTTTATTCACGAGCAAAATATTTCTCATAGGTTTTTATTTTCTGATGGGGTTTTCATAGTTTTTTCTTCCTGCAATAACTTAGGTAAAAAGTTCCAAGGTTTGAAAATCTCAGCACAGGAAACAAAAGTCTGACTCAAAACCTTCCATTTTCCAAGGAAAAAAAAAAAAATTCACTATTTATCTGGGAGATTATTTACCAAGATAATAAGCACATAACTGGAGCTGTATTAGTTTGGTGGTTTTTTTAGGCTTATGTGCCTCAGTCTGACATTCTGTTTATTTTTAATTTATCTACTTTGTTTGAGCTGAAGTTTTAGAGAACTGCTGCTGTTACAAACCTTATCTGAATTTCCCCTTTTTTTTTTTTGTTTTCACTTCCACTGTAGTTTTCATTTGGTTCTCATATCTCTATATGTTTTCTTAGCATCCGTTTCAAGTAAATTACCTGCTTTTTTGGAAGATAAAGATTCTTTATGAAATTATAAAAATCTCTGTAAAGATAAATTTCTGTTTCACCCACTTAACACCTTGTTGTTGCTGTTGGTATACTCTCAGTCACTGTGTATGCGCTTTCAGTAGTTTTACTGCTCTGCACGCTTGCTTCCAGAAAGAAATGCAATGCGGTTTGGTTGTTTTATTTGGAATTTTCTGACTTTTTCCTACATTTTTAGATTAAATAACTTTCCATTCCTTGCAGATAATTTTTCTTTTTTTTTTCTTCCCCCCCTCTGTTTTGAACTGAGTACCAAGTAGACTATTTACTTGCAATTATTTTCTCGATGAAGAGCTGCGGAGGCTCTTAACGTGCGGGCTGCTCTTCTCTAAAGCAGTGCTCTCCCTCCTGCAGCCTGGCCTCCCCGCGGTTCAGGCTGCGCCGGCGGTGGTCTCCCAGCGGCCCCAGCACTACCAGGAGCCGGCCATGCCGTTCCCAGTCGTCCAGCCCACCACCGTCTCCTCCCTGCAGCTGGGGCAGCCGCAGCCGGCGCTGGCCGGCCAACAGGTGAGAGCTCAGCTGCTGCCGAAAAGCGCTTTTCTCCTCCCGTTCCTTACCCGCGCTCTGCTCCAACCCATACCCGTAGCAAGTTTGAGGCGTTTGAAACGTTGAACTGCCACTTCAGAGACGTAGGGATGGGGCAGAGGATGCTGGGTTTAAGGCATGGAAGAGCAACGAGCTTGAGGACAACTGCTGGGTGGTACCTCGGAACGTCTCGATGCAGTTTGAGACTTCTCTTCCGTTGTGGCTTAACAGCATCGGCTTGAAACCTTGCATTGATTTCAGTGTGCTGTCCTGGTCCTTAAATATCAAATAGTTTTTCATTAATTTTGCATTATTATTTGGCACCTCCTTTCTAAACGGTTAGAAAGAGACTCTGTTGCCTGGTGTCAGTTGTCTCTGAATCCTCAGTGATGCTGCTTTTTGAGGTGTGCACGCGTGTTAAATATAGCTCGGTATAGGCACCCGGCCAGTAGCTTTATCTTCCAAGGGAAGAGTCTGTCTCTCTCTGAATTGTCTCCAGATAGTAATTCTTTGTGCATTTTGAGTTATCGAATTCCCCCCCCCAAACCTGTGTCCCTTAAAGGTATTTACAAAACAGCTCTCAAGCAGCGGAGGGGCAGCTGCGAAGGCTGCGATCGCCTCCTTGTGCAGAGGGGGGGTCAGCCTGGGAGGAATGCAGCCGCAGACCTGTACGACGTGGTAATTCGTGGCTCTTTTCTGCCATTCTACTGAAAGCTTGGCTTCCTTCAGAAGAAACTGTTGACGGGGCTGGGGAGTGTCTGTATGCTTTGTGACTGGCATGTATCATACTCCTCCAAACTTTTTTAGTTATCAACGCTTCTCTCACAGATTGCCTTTTTTTTTTTTTTTTTAACATGCCCTATTCTTCTGAAAGCATCAGTATGGGAACAATGTAATTTGGTCTCATTGAAAACCATATGCTTATGTGAAGTTTTGTCATATATCAGGGTTTTTTTCTAATGAGCAGGGATATTCCCATGGTTCTCTCAGCCAAAAAATTTTACACTTATGCAAATTTAGGACCTCATCAGTTGCACAGATCTCTCTAGTGGCCTTTGGAGCTTTATGATGACAGTTCAAAATCTGTTATTTATTTTCCCCCATGAGTAAATGCTGGTTTGGAATAGGATATTTGCCAAACTTGCTCGATTTCTTTCACATGCCCTTTCCTCACAGTGTTGCTGTCTCTTGAAGTAATTCTATCCCTGATAGTAAAAGGATTTAGTAACTAGCCTGTCTTTGTTTTCTGATCTTGCCAGGAAGACCTAAACCAGACTGACTTTTTACAATATTATTATTACAGAAATAGGTAAAATGATAAAGTTTCTGTGCAGAACTTCCCAGAGCACCTGTGTGCCTCAGAGACAGAAGTAGGTCTGGTGTTCCCAGTCTCCAGCGTGATGCCATGAGCAGGAGAGATCTGCAGTCTTTTGTAAATGAATGGTAGGGCAGGTCAACGAAAGAATGGGAAATGGGGGTGAGAAAATTCATCTGTCTAACAGAATGAAATGTATTGGTCTTGTATGAATATACACTGAGGGGTCAGACACATGGGATCAATGTTGCATCTCCTCTTTTTTTTTTTTTTTTTCTTCCAATTTGGTTATCTGTGCATTTATAATGTTAAGGTTATAATGAGGCAAAGTTAGCGTGATTCACTTGGATGTTTTCCCCTCCCTATGCCCCGCGCAATTCACAAGCATTTCGTAAAACACAAATTCAATTTGAAACGGAGGCTTTCGGCTGCTTAGCTCCATGAGCGCAGTCTTCCTGCTTTTCACGCAGTGTCCTCTCGGGCTGAAGGTGGGTTGAGCAGCCCGTGTCCACGTGCTCAATCCGCCGTTGTCTGCGGGCAGCCCGTCTGAGCTGCAGATTAACCCGGCCGGGGACGCCGAGGTCCCTGAGCTGGCCGTGGGTGCCGGCAGGGTTGACTAGCTCCAGCCCGGCACCGTGCCGCTCCTGAGGTCGGGCTGGGCCAGGCAGGAGTTTCCCGTGTTGCAGAGCTCACGCTGTGGGACGAGTGGGGTCCGTCCGTGTCCCCCCCCCCATCTCCGCTGGTGTGCTCTGTCTCCTCAGCAGTACCAGGCCAGCTCCTGCTGAGCCCCTTGTTTGCATCGGCGCTGCCATTCCCTTGAGTTTGGGATTTTAGTTGGGTGAATGCCCCTGCTTTCCCAAAAGCTGGAATGGCAGAAACTGCAATACAGAGCCATGTCATTGTTTTTTTTCTTGAATGTGGCAGGCTGAATACGGAGGCAGGACTGATAAATGCTGCAGGAGCTGAGCTGGTGCTGTGCAGAGTTCCTCAGGGCCGTCTCCAGCGCGTCTTGCACTGCATGTGGCATTCCGTGCCTTCAGCCCCAGACACTCGATACCAGTCGCCAAATACTCTTTTGTTCACCGATGCTTGTATTGGAAACTTACCAGTCGTGGTTGAATTTTAGCTGTTTAAGGGTGGATGGCATCTTGCTTCCTTGATGCATCTTCTACAGTTTTATTGTATTAATACCCAAAAACTGGTTGAAGAATCCTGCCACTAAAAAAAGCGCAGAGCAAATTATATTATGATGCTGATTTACGGTGGAAGTGGCGAAGATGAAAGATTAAAACGCTTGGCTGTTCATTTTAAAGTTACCTTTTGACCGTCGGGCATGGTGTTAGGTTCTATGTGCTGCAGAGCCCGGGTGAAGCAGTCAGTCTTGTGGTCCCAAGGTGGTCAATCCAGAGCCAACCTGATCCCTCGGTGCCATGCTTCTGAAACAGAAGATGTTTTTTAAAGTACTTTCAGCATTAATTAGAGGGACTGAAGAAGGAGGTACCGCTAGCATGGAAAATGTGAAAGTTTATTACTGATTCTTTTCAGCTCTAATGCAGCTTTTTATTTCTGTTCTACTGTATAAAATCTGGCAGGCCAGTGGAGCACTGTTTTCCTTGGAAGGGTAAAACTGCTTTTTTGGCTGCCACATTGTTACTACAGCACCTCAGAAATAACTGGGATCCAGCTTTTACTATAATTATTGTGTTTTATTCATGTCTCAGATAATAAGTGTTGTATATTTCAATGCCTGCTACATTATGTAGTCAGCTTTTGAATGCCAAGATTAGCTGGGTATAATCTGCATAGTAGGAATCTTTGAAGTTAGTAGGTGGGGATTTTACAGGGCCAACTAGAACAATCTCTGGGATTTAAAGAGTCTGAGTCATTACAAATAACCTTTCCAAGACAGTTAGAACTTGTCTTTTCAGGTAATGTATCTTGCATTTAAATGTGTTTTAAACATAGGCTCTTGTACAGTGTTTAAATTAGGAGCGCCCTTCTCTTCTATAAACCGTCCCTGCTCCGAGTGGCAGTTCTGTTCCAACTGTGTGGCTTGAACTAGAGAGAGAAGCAGGTGGCTGTGTCCAGCGAACCGGTTCTTTCGTAATATTCAGGCTATAACATTTTTTCTTCTTCTTTTCTTTCCTAGCAGCAACCCATATCCCAGCAAGCTTCTCTGCAGCAGGTGCTTGCCAGCCAGCCAGTTTGCCCAATCCAGCCTGCAACCCACCTGTTACCCCAGTATCAACCCCAGACCTCTCAGGTGGCAGCTAGCAGTACACCACTAAAACCCCTTCAGATTTCAACTGTGCCACAGCTTCCACCGGTGGCCCCTTCCCAGGTAATATCTTTGAAAACTGTGTGAATACATCACTTCGAGTAAAGCTTTCCAGCTAATAATTAACATGATTTGCAGTTTTTGTGTGGCTATTTTGAATGCATGCTGATTTAATTAGTCCATAAGAGTATAGCTTTTTCCTAATTCCTGTATATTTCTTTACTATTTGTCTTTGGTGAAGCAAAAATCTCCTTTGTGAGTAATCCTGTGTCATGCCTAGAGAATCCAGTTAATGGCAGTTACAAAATTGCAATAACTGCATTTCTGCTTTTTTGTTGTTGTTTTTTTGGTTTTTGGGTTTTTTTTGCACCTTCCCCTCTGGCATACTCTCTTCCCCATCCCAGGCTTAAGAGCATGAGAAGTTGCGCATTTTTTTTCTTTTTCTGAGCTCCTGACTTCACCACTTTCCCCACCACCCACCCACCCCCCTCCCTAGCTCTCAGCCCCGTTTCTGTTTTCAGTACCAGGGACGGACCCTTTCCTTGGCCTGGAAGGGTTTGTTGGTGCTATTAGCATGTTTGCTAGTGACAGCCACCGTGATGTGAAGCAGCTTGCACCGAAGGGAGGAAGCAAGCTGCTTCCGCGATGACAGGGTAGTTACGGTCTGCCACGTCACTGGGAGTTTTGATTGTAAAAACCCTTTTATGGGATCTTCCGTGCTGCCTGGGTTGCAGCCAGCCTGTTTAGAGACAAGGGTTTTAAATTGTCTTACCGAATTTTGCATGACAGAGTTTTGCATTTTGCCTGGTCCGATTCCTTTTCATTTCTGTTAAAATGAAAGCAACTTTTAATTAGTATGTTGCTTGAGGGCTTCAAGCTAGTGTTAGAAATAGTCGTAAGCTTCTAAGGTATAAAGACATCCCCCCAAAAGGAAATTTTTTTCTCTTTTACTAATGATTTAAGCGTAAATCAGAGTTTATTACTGTTTATAAACCTCAGGAAATGAATGGAAGTGATTAACAAACAGACATAATTATCATCATGGCGCAGGTGATTTCTACGTACTTGTATGGCAAATGAAACTACTTTGTACCATCAGTGAAAGCACTTGCAATTTATGTGATATTATATTTTTTTCAGATTCCTCAGTTTCCTGTCATTCCTGCAATTACTCCTCTGGCAGGACTTGACAGCCTTCCTCCAAACCTCTCTGATATGCCTGCTGCAAACGTGCCCCCCATACCTGCTCCTTCTCAGTATTTTGCTCCAGCCGTGATTTTACCCAGCCTCCCCATGAACCCCACTCTGCCTATGGCACCAAACTCCCCTGCCCTCCCCATGCAGGCAGTCAATCTTCCTCATACCACCGTGGCTTCTTTGGTCTTGCCCTGCCAAACGATAGTGCCAAATATGTCGGCTGCTACGATACCGCTGCTTGCCGTGGCTCCGCCGGGAGTGCCAGCGTTGCCACCGCATCACGGGGTGCCCCAGCTCCCCCAGCAGCAGATGTACCAGACCGCCTTCCAGCAGATCATGCAGAGCGAAGCGCCCTCTCCCCATCACACGCAGAGCGCGCAAGCAGTACCCCAGCCGCAGCCGCCTCCTCCTCCTCCTCAGTCGCTTCAGCCAGGCGTAATTCATCCTCCAGAACAGACTCTGGCTGCGCCTGGGGCTGGTCACCAGGTAATCGATCCGCCGGGCGCGGGGCCGGTCGCTGCTGGACCGTAGGGTGGTTTCCGAACGCCGGCGTTCCCGGGGCTCGCTCCGGTGTAGACACGCAGCGGGGAGGTTTTCTTGACCTTGCTCTTAAGACGTTTTGTTAACTTCTTGTCCTCGGTCCTGGAGGTGGTTGCTAGAGCCGCGAGGTCAGGCGGAGCGGGCGAGGTCTTAATCCAGGGACAGGTGGATATCAAGGATACAGGGAATAATCTTAAGGGGCTTTGGGAAGCGAGCAGACAAGAGCACTTCTTGAATTCCCTCTTCCTTCTCCCGTCGCAAATACGAAGGAAGCGTGAGCTGTCGTTCCGCTGCGGCAGGAGAGCCGGCAGCCGCCCAGCCTCGCTGATGCCTTCGCGCCAGGCTGCGCGCGGCGCGCGGGCTGTTGTACGCTCGTGGCAAAATAGGGGTGAGCTGGTAGGAGCGACAGAGTTGTTTTGATGTAGAGCTGCTTTAAAACAGTAAAGGGAAATGGCCGTTTGATAACGACTCCAGAAAACTGTGTGGAAGAGGTCTATCAGACAAGAATGGATTCTAGCTGCAGACCCTTTCCCCCTTAAAAGAAATGAAGCATAAAATGGAGCTTCCAATATTAGCAGTACTTACAAGAGAACTGGTTCAGGACTTGTTGACAGAGTCTGTAAATACTTCTATTGCCACATCTGTGATATGACAACATGAAATGCATCCTGACCCAAGCAGGAGAGAGCGCTAAATCTGTTAATAATAGCATTCTTGAAAATCTGTGTTCTACTACATCACTTTGCCGTAACATATTGATTAAAATTCATAACATCCCATTTCAACCTGCCATATCATGGCATCTTCAAAGCAGTACATCATTTTTAAATTTCTCTCTTCAGCCGTATTTCTGGTACAGAAATACAGTTTGTGAAAATGGAGGCAACACGGAGCCCGAGACAGTTACCGCTGAGCTCGTTAGCCATAGTGTTTCCAATGGCTTTAGAGGGAATTGCATCAGGCTCATTACGCGCAGCAAGCATGGCAAACACCAAAACTGGAGAACTGATGATATTCCCAAACCGTCCTGACACAGTCATTATCTATCAAATAGGTGTGGAAGAATTGCATAGTAATATTTTTAGGATAAAAAATAGCTATTACAAACGAAATGGACAAGTGCAGAGGAATAGTCAAAAATACGTTGTTCTGTGTTTTAAAGTACGTTCAATGGAGAGGTATCTCTGTAAATAAAGGCTTTCCAGTGCTGTGCGGTTTTGGCAGGTGATGTTTAGCACCTCTTGAGTTCAGTTTTGCCCAGGTAAATTATACATTGAAACATTTTGTGAGTTTTTCTAGTTACATAAGATTTTTTAAAAAAAAAATTTCGCTGCTCTTCTGCAATGTACACCGCAGTTGCTGTTCTAACAATCTCCACTTAGGCAGCCTTGTAACCGTTATGTGTTGGAAAGCACATCGCGTCCTTATTTTTATCCACATTAGAACCTGGAATAATAATTTCAGCTCATATCCAGAATCTGCAGAGAGCATGCAGTAACGAAATTGTGTGGCCTAGTTCTTGTCTGAGTCTTGATTTTTTTTTTTTTTTTTTTTTTTTAATATATTCTCCAAATAGTCTGAATCTCTAGGTGGTGATACTTTAAAAAAAAGTAAAAATTAGGCAGAGTTTTACCTGGTACTAAAAAGCCTTTTTTCTTCCATATTTTCCTTTCTTTTCTTTTTCCTCTTCCCACAAGCTCAGTCCCCTTGGAAAAATACATAATGTACCTAAAAGGAGAATGTTCTGTTCTTAAATGTACAACTCAAAAGAACTGTTATGCAGAATAACAACATAGTTTCTAAGGTAGTTGCCAACTAATCGCATGGGTCCAGTTGCCACCCACAAAGCCCTTACGCACAGGAGTTATTTTAATGCACTGAAGAAATCCGCAGAGATAGATGAAACTTCCTCTGTGCGTGTAACGCAAGGAAGCGTTTGCAGGATTGGGGCCTTGGTGCTTAGCATGTCAAGAGTTAAGCTGTGTCTTAAATGTTTAAACTAAACGGAAAACAACGTCTTCCGTAAGACACTGGTATGTATTCGGTAAAAAAGAGTTAATTGTGTGGTCTATACCAGCTACTGATTCTACATATATAGAGGATTTTTTTAAAATCCTGATTTAGATTATGGGTAGAGTATATTTTTCTCTGCATGGACATTGTGGTAGGCTTGTTGAAGACAGAGTAAATTATTCAGGACAATGAATTCATAATCGAAGATTTTAATTTCTTGGCAGAATAAGTCTTTGTTTCTACAAATTAAATAGTGCCTAAGCAATACGCTCATTGTCATAATTATATAGGAAGAACCCTTAGGTTTTTTATTTGGTTGTTTCAAAGCAAGTTTAAACTCGTTAAGTAACCTTTCCAAGCAGAGACCACACAAATAGTCTCACTGCAGAATTATAATCCTTTCTCTGTGAACTCCGGTGGCTTTAGTACCTTGTCACGTAAGTCACAAGCACTCTAAGTAGCGATTTGTTTTAATAGCTGTCTGTTGTGTTACAGCAGATTACTGGACACACTCAGTATGCTTTGGACGCTGGAGCCCAGGTGCCCGTGCTGCCTGTGCAACCTTCAATAGTCATGTCACCGCCTTTGCAGCTGCAGCCTGAACTGTTGCCTCCCCGCGTCGCTCCAGAAGGCATTTCACAGATTCATGGCAGCCTTGCTACAGCTAGCCCGCCTGTCCCCATAGATCACGGTCTGCCTCTTCAGCCTTCTGCTCTGCTGCAGCTTCAGCCCGATCTTTCCCAGCCGCTGGGTCAGCAGCTCCCAGCTCCCTGCTCAGCCGTCCAGGCAGTCGCAGAGACATCTCAAGAGGTAGAGACGTTTCCTCTGAAGTAACTCACCAGCCTCACCTTAACCTTCTTTCTTACTCCTTGGTGAAATAACGGGCTTATTTCACAAGGGAGATTATCCCCTCTCACCGTATAGAGCCACTTGTCCAAGATGCTGGCGACGCTGGGTCAGCAAATAATTGGCTATTTCAAATGAAGCTGGAATCTGCATGTTGTACCTTATGAAATGTCTCCCTGAAGGAATGAGGCAGCAGGACTAAGTACCTCTTTGTCCATAGCTGAGCGCAAACAGAGAGAGAGAAATTACTTTCTTTTAAGTCCTGGGGGGGGTAAGAAGCTGTTCTGTAGAGTTTCATCCGTGTTTTGTCCAGTCTTGTTTTAAATGTCTCAAGCACTTGTGCAACCAATCATCATTTGCCTTAAGAAACTGCTTCGTAATCTGATTCTTCGCTATGTAAAAGCTCTTCGTGCTCCTCAGTTTGAGCCTTATTCCCATTTCATTTAGCGTTGTATCCTCCTGTATTGCCTGAATTCCAGTCTAGCCCTGGGATTTTTGTTTCTTCGAATATTCGTAGGCATTCCCAACTTTCAGTGGTCATATAAGCAAGATACATTTTATTGTTTTTCTTTATCAGACTGTCAGCTCCTCCTGTCTGCTGTTTTGACTTTTCTTTCCACTCCCATAATTGTGTAACCTTCAGTCTTGACAGAATGTCACAGAACATTTCCCTCTCTTCAACTCTTCAACAGATATCCATACGCAAAGCAAAACAAAGGTTTTGGCATTTGTACTAGATTTCAGTAAATAAGTCTGATTTGTTTGCCACTTCTGAATGGAAATGTCCCTCAGCAATTCTGCTTTCAGAATTGCTCCTCTTGAGGCTCTCTGTTCTGAGCTACCTTTCCTCCCAAAGTAACAGTGTCCATCTTTTCAAACTAAATCTCTTCTGTTTTTACGCATGCTTTCATGCACTTGTCGCATGCCTTGACTACGCCTACGAATTTCATTAGAGGTACAGCTTAACTCCTCTTCCAGAAGGTGTTCAGTAAGGATGCTGCTAACACTAAAACTAGATTCTAGTTCCCCCTTTTGCCGGTCCTTCTAATGGCAGCCTAATTCTTGTCAAATAAATATTCGTGCTATGATGCAGAACGTTTCCTGGTGAATTTCTGTATCCTGTGGGTTAGGTATAGCAGAAATGGTAGAACCTGTCTATAGTGTTTCACTTGCAGAATCCCCAAGTAAAGCCTGGCTGGGTCAGGCATATCCCTTACTCAGGCTATTTCTTCTCCAGCTGTCTTTTTTTCTGTATGCACAGCTCATGTCAGGTTCAATGCTGATGCCAAAGCTACAGCCTTCAATGCAGGGTCCATCCCATTAGAGATTCTCAAAATATGAATAAACCTTGTTGTTACTGTGCAGTGTGATATGGGAGCTACAAGTTATCCTATATTACCTGAGAAATCCAAGCCCACTGAGGCACGTGTCTGTCCTATCACTTCATCGTTTCCCTAGGAACATTTAACCACTGTTTTGCTAACTTCATTCTCATATTCCATCCATAAGTTAACTCCCTTCTCTCTTTCAATTTAAGGAATCAATCCAATATCATAAGATAGTCAAATTCATCAACGTGCTCCCCATGCTGATTTTATGACACATATTGCTAAGGTTTTCTTGGGTGTAAGAGGAGTTTCATAACTGTATATATTTGAAACACTGCATTTCGTTGCCACTCTGCCATAATGTTTTTCTCTCTTCTCTTTTGTTTAAACGTGTGGCAGTGCTCACATCCAAACCAATCTGAATTGATCAGGCAAATGAGGTTTTGTAAGGCACTTGATCAAGTGCATTACTAAATTTTAGATACATTATGTCTGTGTTCTCACTGTTCATTAATTTTGCAGTTTTATTGAAACTGCAGTCAAGCTTGGCATGGCATATGTGTGGCATTATAAGCAGCGAGTGGGGTTGACTGGTTAACCGCTAAGCTTTTAACTCCAGTCTACCAACTGCTTTGGTATTAAGATGTAGTGATGACAGTCAAGGGGCTTGTTTCTAGCTGTGTGTCTATAGAAGGATTTTGTAGACATATGGTTGTAAATATATCTATAAATATATATAAAATTATATATATTTATGAATATATTTGGGGTGTGTGTACATACATATATGGTTATGTACATGCACAGGTGTGTGTGTCTGTGTACATATATAGTAAGTTTGTTACAGTAGGGCCAGTAGCACCATCATCACAAATTCTGTGAAAACAGGTCTACGCGATGCGAAAGTCACACTGTCAATGTCTGTCCTAGCATTGCAACCAGGGAAGAGGGAAGATTATACGGAAAATTTCTATTGTGTAGAGAGCAAGAGGACATGGTGTGAGGGCGGTGGTTTTAAATGATGAATTTTCACTTTTATTTGTAAGTTCCCCAGAAATTTTTACAATAAGCCAAATGGAATGAAAATACTTAAGATATTTCAGGAAACTAAACCAAGCAATGAAGCAAAATAGCTTATACTTTATATCCATTCATAAACAAAATTAGGTAGGTGCCGATGTGGATTTGTCCTGCAATCAAGTTTTTCCATTGCGGTGAGAACTGTTTTGTTTCTTTCACCACCTCCTCTTCTTTAGAGACAGCAGAAGGGAACTAGCAAATTAGCGGCTCTGTCTTAAAAAGTGGTTGTGCACAGATACTGATGCTTTGGACAGAAGTAACGTCGGGAGGGTAAAATGGGACATTTATTTTTTTATCGAATTCCAAGGACTGGTTGAACAGAATGGTTTAGGTTTACTGGTGTCTCAACAGCAAAACCTTTCTTAAAGGTGTTTTTCATCTGCCAATACAATGCATTTACTTAAATGACTTTTTCTTACATTTTAGGAGCAGGCAATACAGGACAAACTTCAAACTCTGTCACAGAGCTGTGAAAGGTATCATTATAATCTCTTTGGCATAAGAAATGTTTTCTTTCTGGAGGCTGTTTTTCCTCTCTCTCTTTACAAGGCTGGGCCAAATGCCTGGCCTTTGCCTTGGCTGAGAGAAGAGTAGCAGGAGCTGACCAGGAGAAGACGAAAGGGTGCACGTCTAGGGAGAAAGCTGCAAACGTTCTGTGCACAGCGTGCCTATTTTGGGTCCCCCAACTCTTTTAATTCTTCAGTTTGGGTGCTGCATCCTAACCTTGATGTATGTACAACAGCTTTCATTTCAGCGTGTAACTTCTCTCTTTAGATAACCGAAGTGGTACAGTCCCTGGTTTTGATGCTGTTGAATTTGTATGAAAACATGCTACACTAGTATAACTGGGTATATAGTTTATTCCCTCTTTGGGAATAACAAGGGTATGCCTGTATCACCTTCTGTAATCATCTTTCCCCAGGTATGTTATGGGGAACGGTGTATCGGTGAGAGTTGCGTGTTGAGCCACTCAAAGGTATCACTACAACAAGTGTTAGAACACGCGGCCAAAGCCTTTTCTGCGGTTTTGCAGTACACGAGCTCGCACTCAAGCCTAGCCGTGCTAACGATGGAAGTAACGATAAATAACTCCCAGAGCCAGCTCAGCACTCCTCAGAAACAAAAGCAAGTTTCAGTTTTTGCCAGCCCTGGTCTGCCTGTTTCTGTACTCGGAAGGAGAAGGGGAAGCAGCAAGGTTTGGTGGAAGCCGTGAGGAAGAGTCCTGGAGAGGAAGGCTCGCTGCTGGACTGGCGAGGGGCTGACCGGGGGCAGTGGCTGCTGCTTCAGGGGCAGGACTGCCCTCCCCAGGCATCTGCTGCTCCCATGCTACAGCTCCTGCTTCAGCCCCAGCAGTAAGCCAGATTTTCCAGTGGTTGGGTATGGATAAGGTAGATACGAACGGTGTGCGTTCGTAAGCAGCTGAATGCCTTGCCTGTTGCAGGAGCCAGCACCGACTTCGTCCTTATTGTTTATAGAGCTTTGGTGTTAGGATTTTAGTGACCCTTTTCTATTTTCCTGAATAGACAGGATGAGTTAAGTTCATGAACTTTGAAGACACCTCTCTCTTACTGTTTTCTTTCTACCCCACCAAAAAAGTTAGCCTGACAGAAGTCAATGCAACCCTGCAACCTTAAAATGGAACCTTTTTTCCCAAGAACTTGCTGCTTTTAAATACCGTGTGGAAAGTGAAATCTAATTTTTTGTGACCATAGGTTAGTTCCGGCTATAAATAAGTTAGACAAAATGACTTCATTTTGTCTATCTAGTCTGTTGTAGAAAGGCACACCAAATTTTCAGTCATCTTTTGAATTCTAATTTGCCTATTCCACAATTGTGTTTGAAAAGCTGATGTGACTGCAGCAGCGTGGACAGTCTGTATCAGCACCTGTCTCATAGTCGTAGAGGGAGATCTATAGGTAACTCAGCGCTGGAGCTGGGTTGTGGTTTTGTAGAGCAGAGGGTAATGGCATGCCAATCAAATGGCTGGCAGTTGCAGCAAAGATGTGATCTAGAGTATAGCCTGTGCGCAAAATGTGTTCATTTTATGAGTTACACATACAAGGTAGCTGCAAAGGGAGTAGAAATAAGCTCTTCTGTGCAAGTAGTGCAGAACAAGAAGTAAAAGCCTTAAATTTAAGAAAGGGATCCATAAGTTAGACTTAAATTCTTTTATGCCTGTGTGGCTAAATGAACACAGGAATAAATTGTCCAGGAAGCTTATGAAATCTCACGGGAGCTTTGTAAGATCAGCTTACATAAACCTCTGTGAAGACTGGTTTAGACAGAGCTGATCATACCTTGGGGTAATAAATAGGCCAGATGGGCTTACAAGGTTCCTTCCTGACATGGTTTTTATGAACCTCTGAAAATTTCCTGCAAATTACTTGCATGTTGACGTTTTCTGTACATGTCATATTACAATAAGGTTGTTAGCAGCTCCAGTTTTGGCTGCTAAAAATAATACACTGTTGCTGGCTGGTCATCTGGGATATTGTGGCATAAAACCTTCTTTCTGATCCTTGAGAACTGCAAGGAGAGGAGAGGCAGGCTCTTATGGGATACTGTACCGACTTCTCACTCTTTTCCTTCAACTCCAACAAACACAAACTGACCCTGTTTAGACCTTCTGCTGTGAGTGCAGACAGGCAGGAGTTGCGAAAACCGGACCTTAGAAAGATAGGAGCTTGTGCAGTTCAGGGAGGGACTGTACAGATCCCTGAAGCGAAGGGATTAGGGGGATGTAGAGATATATTAAGAGTGATGGGACTTCCCCTGCGGTATTGGCAGAAATGTTAACAGATCATTTCTTACTAGGTGTGGTAGCCAGAGTACATGCCTGACTTGGAGTGGTTCCCTTTACTTACTGAGCATCTTTCAGTAGCTGGCTCAGTTTGGGCCAAAAGAGTGCAGATGTGCACTTTTTTTTGCAGTCTCTGTTGTTGTGTATCTTACCTATGCATAACTCCATCGTGTGTGACGGTGGTTTTATTTTGTGGTTTTTCTTCCTTTCTATTACAAAGCTACATGAGTCCAGATGTTGCTTCGGGTAAAGAGATGAGTGACAGCTTTGAAGGAGCAATAGGAAGTGGAAAACAAGAAGGAAAGTCTTCGAAGAAACATAAGAAATCTACACGCGCTCGTTCACGCCAGGAGAAGTCCAGCAGACCAAAACTGACCATATTAAATGCAAGTACAACCTCTTTCAGGGTAACTTCAGGATTCCTTTGGCTTTGCCAGAAATAACTGTTGTTAATCTTTGCCTGCAGGTTTGTAACACGGGCGATAAGATGGTGGAGTGCCAGCTTGAAACACACAATCACAAAATGGTGACTTTTAAGTTTGATTTGGATGGTGATGCACCAGAGGAGATTGCTACCTACATGGTAAGACTTGGTGATGCAGCTGCCTGCAGTCTCCTAATGCACCAAGTTGCTTCAGCCAACTTATTCTCGCGTGTGCTTGTTGCCTGAGCTTTCTGGTAGCTGTGGAACAAGGCATTAATCGAAACATTACTGTTTTCCTCTTTATTTTGATGTGGCCTTGTAGGTAGAGAATGAATTCATATTGCAGAGTGAAAAAGAGACATTTATTGAACAAATGAAAGATATTATTGATAAAGCAGAAGATATGCTCAGTGAAGATACAGAAGGAGAACGAAGTTCTGATCAGGGAACGAGTCCCCAACAAGATACCGATAGACTGGAAATGAATGAGGTAAGAAATGTTAAGAGCCAGTTACTGTAAATTAGTTTTACATCCCGTGTTAAAAAAACCAAAAGTTTCTTAGCTAGAAAAATAATGCTTTTACTCCTTTAAGGTTTAGGATATGAGTGCTCCTTGGAGTGATGCTCCTCTTGCATTGATATGAGGAAGTTCGTTCTTCTATTTTTTTTGTTGTTTTTGTTTTTTTTTTTTTTAACAGGAGAAGCGGCAATCTCAAATGAAGACACCTGTGTATCAACAAAACGGTAAATGTGCCTTTGAATACAAACTTAATCTCAAGCTTTAAGGCAGTGATGAATTTATGCAGAAGTTTGCTAGATTCAGGAAGAAATCCACTGGTTACTGGTGTTTGGAAATAAATCTAGAAATATAACAGTGGTCCCTGCTGTTAGCAACCTGGGAGATCGCAGGGCTAACCTGGATGAATCTAACATCTGGGGATGTTTAGGGAAGCCCTGTGTTACACAAGCTGATAATCAGTGGTGGAAAAGTCAAGAAGGTACGGGCAAGCGTACTCTTTTCACATCAATAACTATGTTTGCAAGAGAAAGCTAAAAGGTTATGTTTGCGTTGGTAATTTAGTTGAAATTTCTAAGCCATAAGTTTTCAGCTACTTTGGTATTACGGGAGGGATCTTGGCCTTGTGAACACAATCGTGTCTTATGAGTTTTACAGACAAACTGAATGGGAAGGCAACTGGCCTTGATTCTCTCTGTAAGTGTGTGATGGTGGGAAAAATGAAACCTCTGCTGAAGGAAGCATCGTTTCCAAAATTCTTGTTACTGCATGTGGCGCTGTGTATTTGCTCGATGCTGACAGGGGAAGAAGGATAATTTAGAACTTCTTTGACAACTGCAGAAACTGGGAATCCTTCAAACTAGACTTGCTGCTCAAAAGATCTGGTTTATTTTTTGGCCTGTAAACATCATATAATTTTCTCAGTACACCTTTTTTAACATAACAACTGTATTTCTACTAATGAAACTTACAGAGTCTGTATAGTTCTGGTTTGCCATTTACATGTGCCAGGCTTTGAGATAAGATGTGGAAGGAAATATTAGCTAGAAAACTTCCAACATGGAAGAGTGTCAGGGTTTAACCCCAGCAGGTAACTGGAAGAGTGTTGTGGTTTAACCCCAGCCGGTAACTAAGCACCACGCAGCTGCTCACTCACTCCCCCCACCCAGTGGGATGGGGGAGAGAATCGTGGAAAAAAAAAGGTAACACTCATGGGTTGAGGTAAGAACAGTTTAGTAGAACAGAAAGGAAGAAACTAATAATGATATCAACAACAACAACAATAAAATGACAATAATAATAAAAGGATTGGAATATACAAAACAAGTGATGCACAATACAATTGCTCATCACTCGCTGACCGATGCCCAGTTAGTTCCCAAGTAGCAATCCGCCCCTGCCGGCCAACTTCCCCCCAGTTTATATACTGGGCATGACGTCACACGGTATGGAATACCCCTTTGGCCAGTTCGGGTCAGCTGCCCTGGCTGCGTCCCCTCCCAACTTCTTGTGCCCCTCCAGCCTTCTTGCTGGCTGGGCATGAGAAGCTGAAAAATCCTTGACTTGGTATAAACACTACTTAGCAACAACTGAAAACATCAGTGTGTTATCAACGTTCTTCTCATACTAAATCCAAGACATAACACTATACCAGCTGGTAAGCTACTGGAAAGAAAGTTAACTCTATCCCAGCTGAAACCAGGACAAAAAGTTAAGCTGGATTAACTTCACAAAAGTAACAAATTTTTCATTGTGAGAAAACTGTCCGCTGTACGGTTAATAAAATTTTCATGTATGTAACTATTACCCTTCTAAAAGTATGAACACTTGAAAATAAATTTTCAAATAACTTAAAATACACGGCAGAATCGGGAGGCATTACTGTCTCCCTTCCAGAAGGGATGAGAATCGAATTAGGAGCCATTGATTTAATCTTGGCTAATACTGTAGAAGTTCTAATTTTCTTTCTAAACATGGAAATTAAGACTAGGTTTTGAGAGATGATCTGGAATGAATGGAAACTTTTGTGTTTACTTTTTATTTCCTTTTCATCTCTAGTTTTGCATACTGGAAAAAGGTGGTTCATTATATGTCCTGTTGTGGAAAACCCCACTACTGATGCACCAGAATTTTCTCCACCCGTACCTCAGAGTACACAGCAGTCTGAAGGGCCAGGTATTTACAAACTTTATAGAAAATGTTTTCTTCTCTGAAGCTGCCGTGTCGCTTCTCTTCTATTCTCGCCTGACTTAGCTGTGATTGTTTTGCTTCATTTAGTTGGAGGAAGAAAATGATGACTTTTGTTAAGTCACGCATCTTAAGTATGTCCCTGGTATAGAACCAAAGTAGGAATGTTTATTTGAGTTTCAGAAAAGTCTCAGTATTTTAACTCTGCCTTACACTGTAAGGTAGCTGAAGTTCTAGTCACTGATGTTTTAATAAGCAGTGTCTTTTCAGTGAAATATTTTTGCACAACCTGCAATTCTAGATTCCAATTTGACTTGTATAACGGTTGTCTTCTGACCGGAGGCACTAATGTGTTACGGCTAGACGTGGTTATCGCTGCGGCTAGCCGGGAGGTTTTGCAGTGACCTTCCTTCCTTCTGTGCGGCTCCCGAGAAAGTCAGCCTGATGTTTGTGTTCCTTCTAGACCTGGAGCAGTCGGACGATCAGCAGGCGACCTCCGCGGTGACGGATCCGCCTGGTGTCTTAGCTGGTCAGCAGCTTCCCCTACAAGCAGGCGTATGCGACAGCCCCGTCGGAGCCCCTCCAGCTTTGGCACAAGCTCCCGCCGCAGCACCTTCCGCCGGCTTACCGACCCAGGCGGAGTTCCCAGCTCCGGCGCTGCCGGGACCCGCTCCGAGCGTCCCGGAGCAGGCGGCCGCTAACGGCGGTCAGCCGGAGTATTCCCCGCGGAAGGCGGCGATGCCCGCTCAGCCGGGCGCCCCCGCGCCCCGTGCCGCCGCGCCGGAGGAGCCTTCCGACGCCGCCTCCGCTGCGCAGCACCCGCAGCCGCGGGCCGACGAGGGCGCCTGCGTCCCCGACGTGGAGATAGCGTGTTGCAGCGTCGGGCCGCACAAGCCCGTCCCGGCGGCTCCCGCGAAGGCGGCGGAGCTCTGCCCGCTCCCCGTGCTCCCGGAGGCCGCGGTGCTGGAGCGGCAGCCTGCGGCGCAGGTCCCTCACCTGCCAGAGGCCGGCCCGCCTGGCGCGGCGCAGCGCTCCTTCGTGAGCCAAGCGTTCCCTGCCGCCGCCGCCGCGGCCGATCCTCTCGGCCTGGCCGGGCCTCAGCTCCAGAGCCCCACGCAGGTGCCGGCGGCCGCGCCGCAGCAGCACGCCATGCTGCCCCAGGCGCAGCCCGCAGCCTGCGCCGGCGCGGGCATCGGCCTGCTGCAACAGCAGCAGCCCAGCACCGCCGAGTCCGACGGGGAGGGACCGCCCAGGGTGGACTTCGTTGACAACACCATAAAAAGCCTCGATGAGAAGCTGCGCAATTTACTTTACCAGGAATACGTTCCTACTTCTTCTGCCTCGGCGGGGACCCCAGACGCCTCTGTCCCACTCGAACAGGGCGACGCTGAATTTAGCTTGCCACCTTTTCCCGAAGACCAGGTTCCCACGTTGGCGTTGGATGCGAGAGAACAGGAGAGAGGCCAGGAGGTGAAAGCTGCTGCCGAGGCCCAGTCGGTGCCGCTCGTCCCCCCCGAGGTCTCGCCCTACCCAACACCGGTTAGTCCAGCGGCGGCTCTGCCCTGTGTACCCCCAAATCCAGCTGTTAAGCACAGCACCGAAGCAGAGCTCAGACCCGACGAGCCTGTGGTAGGACACGTATAGATTTCTTGCTTCTCTAAACATCGTTACGTTTCTGCTCCTGGGTATGTTACCTTCTGTCTGTTGACTGCTTTCCAGCGTGAAGGTTCTCTTAAAATTTTACTGTCAGATGCATTCTGACTCCTTTTACATAAATGCTTGTTAGTGAAAGCCAAACTTTTCCTTCGGGTTTAAAAGTGGTATATCATCTTAATTCATTCTCCTCCTCCTGTGTCCTGTTTCTAAAGCAGGCAGAAACGTGATGGTTTTTTGTAGTTTACAAATGTAAAACACGAGGGGTATAGTCATTCAAGTTCTGATGAAGACAGTCATGCTTCAATAGGAAAGTTGTTGGTTTTTTTTTTTTAATATAAATTAATGGCGGTGATTATAATGCCTGCCTTCCAAGTCAGTCTGAATAAAATAAACACTTCAGGAGCCTTTGCTTTGTTCAAGTGCTGCAGCTAAGGGAAGACACTCCATGGGTAGAAGCTTGCTCTGCTTCCAGTAATGATTTCTTTTGTCTCCCCCTGAACTTGGCAGAGCAAGACTTCACTGGGAAGCATCTAAGGAAAGCTGGAGCAGGTGGTCTGGGTCATTATTTACTCAGTGTCTCGACTGTGCACCTGTGTTGCATTCTTTCAGATAAAATCCTGAGTTTATGAAATTCAACACATTTGCAGCCCTTTCTGCTAGAAGATCAGTGCTACTTGAAAAGTAGCATTTCTGGAGATGATTACATCCCCACTAGCAAAGAAGTGGCTGTTCCGCGTAGTGTCAGCTGGATGAACTGTATCAACTGCTTGAAAGATGCTGTATGTTACAGGAGAGACAGCTGCGCTTGAGTAATACTTTAAAGCATATTGTTTATGATGATAAATGACTTTCTACAGCAGATAAAATTCTCTCTCTATGAAAGGTGTTATGTCTCTCCAGTAATTTGAATTTGTCCTATTAAAATCCGTGCCAATAAGAAAAGAGACACATAGAATTTCTGAAGACAGACGTACAGATGAAGAATGTACGGTCTGGCTGGAGAAGCAAACCAGAGCAAAACCCAAACTGAGATATACCATTCAGTGCCTGTTTTTTAGTAACTTAGGCTGCAGTTCCCTCTGTGACACTGCCACTGCTTTTTTCTTCCAAAGGCGGAAAAAAAATGTAGGAGTTGAAGGAAAAGCTAGAAGGCCGCCTCCACAGACACTATAAAATAGTTTAATATTCCACAATAGCGTGAGGGCAGAGAGGGAGAGAGAGGGAAGGAGAATGCATTGCCTTTCTGCTTTGTGCGTGAGACTGAACTTCTTTTTCTTTTTTCTTTTTACCAAAAGTTTGAAAAGTCGGAGGTCACCGGCATCAGTGCTCATTCCTCAGCAGCAAGAGGTGGGTCAGCAAGCAGAAAAGGTAATGCTCCTTTCAGTGATAAATGGCAATGATGCATCTGTACTAGTGTGTGGTCCTCTTCTCCGCGGTGTCCCCTTGCTGCTCATCCTTCTGGTTAACTGCAGAGCACTGCCCAGCACAAGGCATTGCCAATCCTATCTGTAATATAACTAAATATTAAACATCTCAGTTCTGTCAAGCTTCCTGGAAAGAAACTGCCTCACAGGCAGATTTATTTTAAACCATAAATATATAATACATGTCTGTGGTACAGGTATAGAGTATTGACATGGAAGGCTACGTTCCCAACAATAAATTTGCAGTGCCCTTAAAAAGTCCAAACAGAAAGTCCATTGGATTTTCTGGGTTTCATAAAAACATGTTGACAAAAATAACATGATTGAGGGTAGCCCCTGGGGGGAAGCCAGTAAGATTTTCGTGAAAGTCCCACGGAGAACTACTAAAGAGTACTTTTCTTTCGGTACTTGTAGATACAACAGCACTTCCTATAATAACATAGTAGGAGCCATAGTAAGAAACTGGGTATTTATTATGCTCCATTTACCTGTCTTGCAAGTCATGGGAAGTTTTAAGGGCTGAGGAACCCAAAACTGCTCCTGCTCTCTTGGGTGGGGTTGGGGAGGGCTTATAATATATATTTTTTTGCGATTGCTGTGGCAAAGCTGGCTGCTGGCTTTGTGCGACAACGTAGATCATTCTTTTCCTGGTGGACATAGATCGTCCACTGTTTCTAGGTCAGTGTGAGAGGGGAAAACTTTGGGTCGCCTGCATTCATCTGTCTCGCTACGGACAAAGAAGAGAGTGTGCAAGTGGAATGTAGCACTCTGTAGTAAAATTAATGTATCTTAGATACCATCAAGCAGTGATGTATTTCACCATTTCAGAACTATGAAGTGACAGATTTTTGCCTTATGTTCACTCTGTGCAATGTGTCATAAGAAAGCAGCTTTCTGAAAAGCTTGCCTTTATTGGTTTAACTTCAAAACCAGTGTCCAGGTCATGAAATAATAGCGTCTTGATTATTGCCACTAATATTTTGCTTCTTGCGTGCTTCTGTTGTCTGAGCGGCTGTCTTTTGAGCTTGTAATTTCCACTTTCAGCAATGTGCATTTAACTTCATTTCAGGCACTTTTGATTGTTGGTGTCGGTGTCTGTCAAATGAAAGGTGTGAAATACCAGTCCACCTGTGGTCAGCTGCAGCATTTTGTATGCACGCATAGCCAAGTGCACTTACTTTTTCGAGACGTCAAGAACACCTTAGTAATGCAGGCCCAATGTACCATGCAGATTTCATTCTTCTTCAGGTTTTCTACTTAAAAATTTTCAACTGACTAATGAAATTCCACACTCCTATTATTATTTGAATTCCCCAGATCAGTAGATTGAAGAGAGTGCCTACCCACAGATATTTTATATTGTCCTCGATATTGCCTCCTGCATTATAGATCCTGTATCACAGAGATTGGCTATTTAAATTATTCTTCAGTGCTACACTTTATCACACTTCAGTTTATCACAATAAACATGTTGTCTTTTATTATACTAAACCATTCCAGACATGAATTTATATTTTTTTTTTCCCGACTTGTAAAACAGGTTCAGCTGCAAGCATCACTTCAGCTCCTGCTGCTACAACAAAAGGCCTCCTTCAGGTAACCAGAAACTAGGAGCAGTTTTATGCTTGATTGTTACAGTCACTTTCAAAATTAATCTCCGTTATTTTCTCCAGGTTGCACCTACACCATCAAGCATAACTAAACAGATGGAAACTTCTAAAAGGAGCGAGAAGGCAAAGACTATGACTTCGTCTGCACACACAGATAATGTAACGCAGATATCTACAGCAGATGGGGTGATAAATAACCTTCAAAGGGATGACTCTCTAGACTCTGGTTCCTATGGAAAACAGGCTGAAACTCATGATAGCGGTACACCAGCCAAAACTATTGGCAGGTTTTCAGTAATCAGCACGCAAGACGAATTAACTTTAACAGCGCCGCATTGCTTACGGTTCTCGGCACCCCCAGACGTCTATTTGGATGAGCTACCTTCCAGCCCTGATCTGAAGACAGCTGTCCGACGGGTGCAGACAGCCTCTTCTGTCGATGTCCTCTGTGACCAGGGTTCGAGTGATTCTGCTGATGAGGCTTTCCATCGTCAGTCGGCTGCTGCTGCCCAACTGTCCCCCCCAAGCAGTAGTGCAGCCACTGACTTAATTAAAAAAGCAGCTGCTTTTCTGCAAAGATCTGGCAAAGCTAGCTCGCCAGGCCTCGATTCACCTAATGGGCAAGGAACAAAAATTCCTACCATCAACATAACATCTTTCCACTCGCAGTCATCATACATGAGCAGTGACAACGACTCGGAATTTGAAGATGCAGATATGAAGAAAGAATTGCAGAACCTGAGAGAAAAGTATGTCGTGTTTGCAAACAATGCTAGGGAAGCTTGCGTTAAGATACCTGGGCAGCATCTCTGCATATCATTCTATGCAAATATGTGGTTTTCATAGCTGTGATGAGTAAACTGGTTCTGGGCAAATTAGGCATCGCTAGGACCTTCCCCCAAATGTCACACTGCATCCTTTTATGCATCACTTTATTTGTCAATTCCATTTAGAAAAATAATTCAATAACAACTTTTTTAAACCCCCAAATACTTCTGCTGCGATATCCAGTTTCCTTACTGAAAAGCTATGTTGATATGTAGCAAAAAATAGAACTTGTAATGGATGTGATAGTAGGTTCCCACGTGGACGCTATTTAAGGTGGCATAAAACAATCTGGATGCCTGCGTAGACAGCTGCTGTAGTGTTCTCTTCATGCCCTCTCTGCAAGGGTGATTTAGACTATCAGATCTACAGACTCATCACTATTCCCATACTTGCTTTTACAGTAGATAACCTAGTATTTATTAGGCAGGTAAGACCCTCGCTTCACCTCCCGTCGGATCTCTCATCAAGTCATTGGTCCAGTCTCAGCGGGAGGCTGGGTGAGCCTGGCAGGAGTCTGTCGTGTTGCCAGTCCTGAGAGCTAGCTTCTTTAAATTTGAATGTTTTCTTTCTTTCCTGGTGGATGAAGGGTAAAAACTAGCATTAGATGCCAGTTTAACCAAAATGTTAAACTTTATTTTAAGGTATAATGGTTTTATTGAATACAGATGGTGCATCTTTTTAAAACAGAACTACAGTAATACAAAACCTTTAAACTGACTTTGTGGCATCATGAAATCTGCATTATAAATAAGGTAATGATTCATGTGCTAATGGCATTTTTATGGGAAACACTTTTGGTTTTCTTCATGTTGAACTTCTTCAAACTGATGTACATGCCTTGAGAGTTAACTTTTTTGAAGCCACTGGTTTAAAGAGAGAAAATCTGGAATAGTTTGGAGTTCCTGTCAGATCTCATGTCAAAATCAGTTGATTTTACTGAGGATGTTGAAAATCTTTTTAGCTGTCCAGGATTCTGTCTTATAAATGAATATTTGAGAAGTCAGTCACCACTTTTGCCACGTAGATTGTTACAATTTCACATGCTTTTGGATGAGCAGTTGATTGTTTTATAACCAAAGACTGTTTTGTTTCTTTTTTTTTTTATAACTAATTATGCTGTCAAGATGTGGTGCTATATCAAATACATCACTAGCAGAGTTTTTTATTTTTTATGTTTAGGCATATGAAAGAAATTGCTGAACTTCAGACTCAGCAGAAGAATGAGATAGAGGCACTGTATATTCGGTTAGGGAAACCCCTTCCTCCCAACTTGGGGTTCCTTCACTCAGCCCCACCAAGCAGCCGTCGCCGAAGAACCAGCAAAAATAAATTGAAAGGTGGAAAACTATTAAACCCTCTGGTCCAGCAGCTCAGGAGTGGAACATCAAGCACAAGTAGGTACACTAGGTTGCTTTCCATACGCATGTTGTTTGTGTTGGTTGTGGTTCTACTGTGTAATTGCATGAACTGCAGGAAAGGCACTGAATTTTTATTGGTTTTAATACCATAACTCAAGTTTGCATACTGCAAACTGGTTTTGAAGTGGGCTTCCTTTGGGACAGGCTTATTACAGCCGCCCAGTGCTGAACCATACATACCTTCTCTGTATTGGTTACAATGCTTGGCGGAGAAACAATACTCCACTTTAATTTGGAATACAGCCTGGTTACATTTTCTCTTCCCTTCTCCAAATGCAATTTATTGATGTTTGTATTCAATTCTTAGGTGCTGTTATCCTGTATTGATTATGTGCTGTATCTTGTTGTTGTTTATTTTTTCCTACAAGATGCCATATAGATAAGATTGGATTGCATTTGCTCCCTCAAAGGGCGGGAGGTAAAAACAGTTATCAAACTGTGATAGATGCTTTGACCACCTGAAGTAGCTTGAGATTTTTCAAACAGTAGTACAGTCTTGAGTCATTATCTCTTTGGAAAGTATGAAGATACAATTCAACTGGGAAACGTTGATATACCCCAGTACCTATTTCTTCAACAAACTGTAGAGTAGACTGTGAATCATTTTTCTTCAACTCGGTTCATTCTGCTACTTAGAGGAGCAGCAGCACTTCCAGCATTAGCCCTGTATTTCAAACCTGGTAGCTCTCGTTTTCAAAGTCACTGCTTCACAGGTCCACTTTGAATTTCATTGCATCAATCTTAATTGTAGACAGAGTGTTTTGGAGGTTTTTGCTTTTAATTAAGGATTTCAACTGAGATAGGAAGCGGACAGACATTCAGAGGCAAGATATTCTGTGATCCATCTTGAATCTCAGTATTCTTGCCTACAAGAACTGAAGCGATGTTCAGTGCTTTATACCTCTTTAGCTGCTGCTTGGCTGACATGCATGGCGTTTACTTCCTTTCCTTGTGATGAGATACTCTGAATGTCTGTTATCCTTGGTCCATTCATTTTCCAGCTTGTTCTTGGGTTCTCTCTAGCCATTTTTCCCCTCTTGTCTATTCACAAAACCCACGTCTGTCTCCATTCATGGATCTTGGCTCATATCAGTGTGCTACCCCAGTCCAAAGAATTATAGCTTATTTCTGCATAAAATGTCCCAATTCTCCTTTTTTTTTTTTTATTTTTTTATTTTTTCTCCTTGTCACCTTCAGTTAGAGAACAGAAATCTGCTCAGTCAGACTGCTACTTTGGTGCATGCTTTCCTTCATGCATTTCTTCTGTGTTATTTTCCAGTTTTTTGAGGCACTGTGTAAAGTTCGCATTATCTTTGAGAATCTGTATTCATGCCTGAGTCTTCTCATCCTTGACTATGTACATTCCTCATTTTTTGGCCTTCCTGGGTCCTTTCTCAGGGATCAAGGGCAGGCAGTTTCTAATACAGTTACTGATGTAATTGTCATTTCCACTGTTAGATGCTTTTGCTGATGAATCCATGTAACAAATGATTACAAAAGTATTCTGGTGGTAAAGCCTCTTTACCCTGGGATATCCAGATAGATAGATAGATAAAAAAAAAAAAGTTCCTCATGTCTTTGCAGCAACTTTTTATTTCTCTCCATTTGCTTGCTTTCACCTTTCATGTTTGAGAGCAAACCTACATGCGCTGCTCAGCCGTTCTGTGCATTCATCCTCCTACACAGGCACTTCTGCAGCTCTCACTTTATTTCAGCAGTGCTCCTTGTGAGGTCCTGACTCCAGCCTTTCTGAAAAATGCAGAAAAGAAACTGTAAAAATCAAACCCACTCCATAAGCTTCTTGGAGAAACTGGATCAGCGATAGTATGTGTAGATTATTTTCTGGTGCAGGCTACCTGTAAAGTCTGCGCTTCATACAGTACTTCAGAACTGTAAACCGCTGTTCCTCTTGGTGGCAAAGTAACGATTATTTTTAGGCACTGACTTTTATGCAGTGGTTTCCTAGCATTTGCCGTGGCTTGTATTTTGTTTGTTTGCTCTTTCAGGTAATCTTTCAGACTCTAAAGACTCACCCCACAAAGAAACAACTAAAACTCAGCCTGGATCTCCCGAAGCAGCAGCGGTAACTTCCCCTGCATCAGCCACCTTTGGGAAGGCTGTTCAGACACAGCAGCCGTGCTCTGTCAAAGCCTCTTTGTCTTCTGACATCTGCTCCGGCTTAGGCCCCGAAGGAGGTGACGTGAACGCAAGCTCTGGCCAAGGTGATTTTTTCATACCAGCTCTTCGGCATGTCTTCCAGCACATGCTAAAATTAGTTCGCTTCCCTTATGCTTGAACTTTTTAGGAGTGGATTTCACTTCTAGTGATATGGGAACATGAACCTTTGACAATCCAAATTACTGGTTTATCTTTAAAAAGATCGTTGCAGTATTGTCAGAAGAACAAAAGTAAAGTGTCTTGCCAAGTGTTAAGACTCAACACTCAAGAGGGCATGCTAATTTTTAGGAAGGAAATACCTTTGATTTTTGCCAGCAGTGGCTTTATACTGACACCTTTTCTGGAGTCTGCCTTACAGATTTCTGAGAAAAAAAGAAAGGAAAACTAAAAAGATTAGAAGGGTAGGAGATTGTTTCCTTTGGTTCATGTGGGGCTTTTTTTTTTTTAGCCCCTTGATACTAGTAGACCCAGAGTTCCTCATTATAAACTACCAAACCATCTTGGTCATGAGGTGGAAAAAAAAAAAGAAAAAGAAAAAAGAAAAAAAAAAAAAAAGGCAAACCAAAACCAGAGAACTAAGTTATGTTTCCTTTATCTAAGGGGTTAGCTTTGTGCATGATTTTGGAGTCCCAGCTAAATGACTGTAGGTTGGCTGTGTTCCCCAGTCCTGACCTCTGATACTTCTGTGTATTGCACACCTCCGTAGGCTTTGACTGATCTTGTTGCCATGCATATTGGAAGTTATAATGATGATTAAAATACCTTCCTCTCATTGCACATCCTGCCAAACTAATCTACAAAATATCTATCTGTTCTCTTCTGCTGTTATTGCATCCTTTGTGTATGGTCAATTAACTTACTCCTCTTTGGCAAAGTTAAAATGGAGATGTGGATGTTTAACTAACAAAGCTGATTTGACTGATGGTATAGGACATCTGATCACAGCTACTTGTACTTTATAAGTGTCTTTGTTTTCTTCCCTTTATATTCATTTGCAGGCTGGACGGTTTTCCACCAAACGTCTGAGAGAGTGACCTATAAATCTAGTAGCAAACCTCGTACCAGATTCCTCAGTGGACCTGTGTCTTTGTCCATCTGTTTGTATTTGTTCTTTTGTATTTTATCACAGTCCATCTTTCTTTTACCCCTTTTTCGAATTCCATGTTTTATATCTCTAATATGTTTGGCAGGATGCCCCTTTTTCTGACCCATCTTTTCTTTCTTTTTATCTTTCTTTTAAGTAATCATCATGAACACACCTTATTTATATTAATTTTTCATATGAAAGCTTTTTTTGCACTGCTTTTGGCTCGTGCCTGGGCACCAAAAGCATGTGTGGAAGATCTCATCATTTATTATTATAGCCTTATGGTAAATTTTACCCTGGACTTATCAAAGCTTTTGTACGTTATGTGATTTATGTTGAAGTAATTTTATTTGCAATGTGGCAAATATACATGTCTGCTGTCCCGGTTCCAGCGACAACAAAAAGAAATCCATCCTGTAGACGAATGGTCTCTTTCACACATGTTTGGACTATGAAGACATGCATGTAGCAAGCTGATACAATACTAGAAGGTCACTGAAGGGTATAACTTCCATACAAGGGCTGTATTAACACGATATACAGTACTGTTTATATCCACTCTATTTTCTTTAATTTTTTTTCCCCGCTCTTTGCATGTGGAAATGCTGAGACAATAGTGCTCCAGCTAGTTCTTTCAAAATCTGTTTTCTAGGTGGGCTTTTCCCCATGCATTCACTTTAATTACTTTAAGTGAGCAGTTTTTTATATACTCGTAAGCAGCAGGAAGAACTGGTTACTCCAAGGGAGAGTACCATCAACTTTTTTTGTGTAAGCTGATCTGGCTGAAGCACTTTACTCAGTTTATTTTCTTATGACCTTATGTGACCTCAGAGATGAAGTCAATTAGCAGTTCATCAAAGCATAAATAAGTAAAAACCAATATCAGATTTTCAGATGATACTTTGAAATGGATTGCTAGGACCCAGTATTTTTTGTTTCAAATAATTGTGCACCTGCTATTTGTACCCTGTTTGTATGACTTCTAAAGTAATTGGCAATTCAACCAAATGATATCAAGCTATTTAATTAAAAAATTAAGACCTTTTTACCCAATCATATATGCTGCTTTTTAGGCAAACAGATTTTGCTTGTACAATAAAGATATGTTGTGCTGAACAGGTACTATAGGCCACTTACATATAACATTAGAAAGGCTAATAATGTTCTTGAGAAAATGTTTGGTTAACTAACTGTTCATTTGCATTAATATCAGATCTCCCATTGGAGTTCTACATTGCTCATCATTATCCAAGTGGTACAGATCAAAGGCACAAGACCACTCAAATACACTCCTCCTGATTTTATGAATAAACAATATTTTAAGAAAATAATCTTGATTTTTTTTGTTTGAGGTCCCTAAAAGTCCAAGCGCTCAGGTTCTTGAAAACTGATGTTTACTGCTCGGCATACTGAATTTATTATCGTGCGAGTTTTTAACGACTGCTGAAGTCGTGAGTCAATTTTGCATTCAGGGATTTTTTATGAGAACCTGAGGGGGGAATTCTCAGTTCACAGATTTTCCCATTTGGTATTATAACGGACACAGTAGTTTCTTCCTCTGCACATGTAATTCCCAGAAGTCGTTCCATTAATCTTTCACAGAATTACTATTCAGTAGGATGCAAAAAGACTGGGAGATGGCAATTAAAAACCAGCATATTAAAAATGTTTGGGTGCATGGATATTGTGAATGAAACCAAGGGAATATGTAAATCCTTCAAATCGTGAAGTTTCCCGATGCTTAAATAACTCGGCACGACTAATTGCTTTCTGTTCTCAGCCCATATGCTCTCTTCTCGGTTTCTTCTGGGCGAAGCGTTTGGAGAGGAGGTTCGCACTCCCCCATTTCTGAGTCATACGAGGAGATGGACTGAGTTTCAGGCGCTTAACCCTGACACATCCGTCCAAAGTCACCGCTGCTCAGGGAGCGCAGCTTAGTTTCAAACGCTGCCTGTCACTTGAGTTGCTAGACAGTTTTCCGCAGCGGAATTACTGGTAGGTTTCGACGGGGGCAGGAGGTTATTTCAGCCGATTTTCCCAGTGAGTCCGGGGGGTTGGTAAGGGCGTACGCGAAGGAATGGAGATGGGCCTGCGTGCAGCCCCGTCGTTCCCCAAGGGCGGCTGGGGCTGGGGCTGCTGCGGGAAGGACGTACGGCCGGTGGCTCCATCAGGCCGGTGTCCGGAGCGGCCGTGACCGCGGCCCTCGGGAAGAACAGTGCTAGACGAGACGATGCTGCTGCTGGGAATGCCGGCTGGCCCGCGCTCCTTCCCCTCCGGAGGGACGTAGGCTGGCGCGGAGCCACGCGCTCGGGCTCGGCGCTGAACGCGGTTGCGCCGTCGCCGCACGGTTGAGGAAGGAGAGCGAGCCTTGAGGGGGCCGCGGGCGAGGGCTGGGGTGCGGCCGGCCGCGGCTGGCAGCTGGGTGCCGTGTCCGGGCAGTTCGGGGTCCCGGGTCTGTCCCACACGTCGGGGTTTCCCTGGGGTTTTTTTGTTTGTTTGAGAGCTGTTGGGAAAAGTTGCGCTGGATTTTCAGAAATGCTCTGAATCTAGATGTTCGATTGAGGAAAAACGGCCCTTTGGGGAGCCTTGGATATTCCAGGGTGAGGCCTGTGCTGTGTTAGCAGACAAATTAGCAGCACGCGTTTATAAAGAAACGTTCAGATGCGTGAAAGATAGTTCTACAAATATCTTGCCCTGATTACGAGATCCATCAGACTTGGAACACTTTCACAGTGTTCTCCAAGAATTGCATTTTGATCTGTTCCCACGTCCCATGTTGACTTTTCCTTTGTACTTTCCATGGAATAAAATATTTTTGATGGGCTTCAGCATAATTTTAGCCTGAGCTTCTTCCCTGGGTTAAATTGCAAGGGCGTCTTGGGGAAGAGTGCGCTGATTGTGAATTGGAATTTTCAAAAGCTCCAGTTGGCTTAGACTTGTAATCCTCTGTAAAGCGATTTTTGTCAAGTCTGTAGTAATTAATATATTGTATGTGCATATGCAGTTATGGAAATGGTCTGACAATTTATTGCCATTTCAATTTTATTTTAGCTTTCAAGCTTTTTGGCAGCTGTTAGAGTGCAAATATGGGACAGTGGATTTTTTCTGTCCTGTATGATATAATAGCTACTTAATTTCTCAGATAAGAAATCTGGAATTGGAGGTAAAACACTCTGCTGAACTTTTGCAGTCTTAGATTAAGTCTTAATTATGATTTATCTCCTTAACTTTACAGCTATTAAACACCTTGATTTTAGAAGTAATACAATTAAGCTGGTGAATTCGCTTTACCAAGTGCATTTTTAATTGAATTTGAATTTAAAACCAATCACAGCCGATGATTGTCAGTCCCTGCTTCAGGCAACATCACCACTTAGATAACGTTTCTCATCTCCCAAGCAACATGCTGGAGCGATACGGTTTGGAAGAAATAGCTCTCTTTTTGGTGATTGACTCTCCTGTAATATTTTCCTTAATGTTGGCTCCACTTATGCGGGTATTTTGTGAATCTGTCTAGTATCACCGTTCTCTGTCGCTTCCCCACACATATGGGGGCCCCAGGTTTGATTTGGCACTTGAGGTGCATATAAACTTGTGACTCGGTTTTCAGGAAGCGGAGGGGTTGGTGATTAAACTTTTTTACATGCATTTGAGCACGTACTGTAGTCAGCTGCCTGCTTTTATTTTTCGCAGGCAGTTGCTTTTCATTTGCATACATATTGTGCTAAATACTACCTATTACATGCAGAAATGCTGCAGAATAGTTAAGAAAATAGCATTCTAGTATTACTGCCACTGATGTTTCCGTAATGGGAGTTGCTAGCTAACTTTGAGATAGGCAAGGTAAGGTATATCTGAGGGAAAAGCGGGGAAAAATTTAAAAAATGCAACACAGATTGTTGAGTTGTGAATGTGACTTGTATTTGTTATCTAGGCTTTGAGATGAGAAACTAAACTTGGTCATGCTTGCATAAGACATTACTGTAGTCATGTCCTTCTGATTTTCCTGGAATAGAAACCTCATTAAACTATATGAAATAATAAGAAAATCTTTCAAAGCAATCCTTCTGTTCCTCCTCATGCCACCCATATCAAAGCACAAACATGTCTTCTCCCTTTTTTTCCTCCCTCTTTACTTTCTCTTCTTCAGTCTCTGACTGATGTCTCTCCTTTCTCCTTTGAAGACTCATTCAGAGCCTATGTCAACCTGGACCTGCAATCTCCGAGTTTAAAGCTGCATTTCTGGCACAGTAACATAAAATATCTATGCTGGTTGGCTGTAGAGAAAAAGCACATCCATCCTGTATCTTGCTTTTTGCCCCACTCTCTGATTTTGCTCATGTTTTCAAGTGCTTCTTCACAATAAACTTGCCATGCCCCATGTCAGATACTCATCTCCTCCCATACCATAACAATATTCTTCTTACCAAGTCCAAAATACCTTTCAGGAAATTTGGCACTCAAATAGAAACGGTGCTTATGTCTGGCAAGATCTGACAGTCAAGTAGGGTTCTCGGTACACTTCTGGCACTCTATCTATCTATCCAACCGAATATGTAAAATCATGATGAAGGATGTAATGAGATAATAATGAAAAAAACACATAGTTTGGTTAAATGAAAACTCAGCTACTCTGCTGGATTATTTTTCTGCACTTGGACAAGGCATAAGGGAAACTCATTCAGGGTTACTTTCAATTGAAGTTCAGAATCTCACATTTAGACACAAATCCTACTAATAAAGTATTTGGAAACAATTGGCCTCAGACCTGCAGAACAATGTATCTTTTTGGACTTGTAAAACAGGACTTATAGGTTTGTTTTACAGTTTGTCTTTGCAGCCAGACTAGCTTGACTTGTTCCTGAAAGCATTTTTGGCCTCCTATCACAAACTGAATTGACATCATTTCCTGCATAAATAGAGTAGGAATCAAAACCTCCTATTAGGAAGCCAAGGCAATTCGGAAAAAAAAAAAAAAAAACAACAAACAACCCAAAAAACCAAACAAAAAAAACCCCAATCCACACCAAAAAAAAAAAAAAAATCCCAACACCCAAACAAAACCCCCCAAAAACCAAACAAATGCATCTTTAAGTCATGGGACCTTGCTTTTGGCATGCTATTGTACTTCTCAAAGCTTCTGAATGGCTGCACATTAAGAAAGGTTTGAGCTGTCCAGTTATTTAGACTTCCTTTACTCACCTGAACTGCTGACTTTGTCTGTCCTTTCTTGCATAATAACTACTTTTTGATTGCTTAAAAGTACAGAAGCTTGTCCGTCAGATTTGTTGTGTTTAGTCTTACCTAATTCTGTATGTCTTGTATTGTTTTACCTTGTAGGGTCCACCTTGAAACGACTATGTCTAGGCAAAGATCACAGTAGTAGTAACTATCCCATTTTTGTTTCTCAGTATTTCCTTCATGGCATGGGATGTTTTTTGCTTTTTTTTTTTTAATTGTTTTTTACTAAAAGCTAGTTGTTTAATAAATAGAGCTGATGCACTTATACTGATATGAAATTAGACTATAAATTGTGATACTTTCATGATAATGCATGTGCTGTGATGTCTTGGGAACCACGCATGCTGCAAGACAGTTGTGGTATTCTTTGTGTGTGAGACTGTGCACGCATGCAGCGAGAAAACTGGATTCAGTGTTTGTCTTTCTGAAATACACACCTTTATATGACTGCAGTTCTCTGCTGGAGGAATTTATAGCTTAAAACGATCTCGTTCCTGTTGAGCTGCATGAAATATTAATCACTAATTGAAGAGCTTTCCTGTCAAAATACTTATTTTTCTCACTGGTCCCTTTCCCCAAGCAAAGGAAAAGGAAATGAGCAGTATTCACTTAGAAGTTATGTTCCAGGTTGAATGCATGATCATTTAAAGGTTATTAATGTATTTTATATAACCATAGGACTAAATAGTTTACTTGGTTTCATTGGCTGGTAACTGATTAACAGAAAAAAGACGACTGAATGTTCTTGTCTGCTTAATATAGTAATTTTACTACAGTTCTATGAACTTTTTGCTTGGAGAGATGGTCTTTATTTCAAGTCTTTAGCTATATCAAATATGTTAGTTGAAAAGTTACTTTATATTTTCTGCGTAGGTCAAATTCAAGCACTTTCAGCTGCTGTTCCTTGCTGATCTTGCTGTGTCAGACTTGTAGTTACCAACACATAAAAAGGACAGATTTTTTTTTTCCCTAGTTCTAGAAATAAGTGAACATATAAAATTAAATCTCTGTCAATACTCTTCCTGTCTGCTTTTATCTATACCAAAAGTTCTGTATCTTTATCTTTGTCTCCAAAACTCACACAACCACTTATGTCCTCCTCTCTCCTCTTTCTTCTGTACGTTCATGGTCCTGATGGGTTTTTTTCTCCAAAAATATGCAGATGGCAGAGTAAATGGTGCTAACATCATTGAGAGAGATTGTGGGTTCCCACAGCCTTTGAGGCGTAGTAGCCAACCCTGCTTGTAACCTATATGACAATTATGTTTTTCCAGGAGGACGGTAAACTTATGCAAGTAAAACAAATGATAAATGCATTTTTTAAATGCGTGCAGTTTAAGTAATACATCCTGCCTCCCACTCTCTCATGGTAGTCTCCTCTGACGAGACCTCATAAGCCTTAAGTTGTCAGTGTTACTGGGACTGCGTTTGTTTCTTCTCTCTGAGTCATTAATTTCACCTAGAGAGAAGGTGTGGGCGCAACAGCTAGTGGCTGAGGTAACATAATGTGATAGAAAATATGAACACATTGGACTTGGACCATTTCTTTAAGCAAAGGTGTTCTGTAGGAAGGAGGGGGAGGGTTAAAAGTCCGAAAAGCCGCCATTTGAATTGCAGTAGATGAGAAACTGTTTGAGCAGCAAAGTAGTGAAGCAGAGATGCCATCGTCAACTTTCTTTGTGTGTGATTTTCCAGGATCCTCGACAAACAGTCTCGTAACGTGTCCTGAGCCCCTCCCGCAATCAACCCTGCAGGTTCAGGCCAACAACAGTAACAACAAGAAAGGGACGTTCACAGATGATCTTCACAAGCTGGTTGACCAGTGGACGAGCAAAACTGTTGGAGCTGCACAGTCAAAACCTTCCTTAAACCAACTGAAGCAGAACCAAAAAAGGCAAGACATGGAGCCAAAGGCTAATCCCATGCAAACGCAGAATGAGACATGTGGAGTAAGTGGCACTCCTTGAAGAACATACCTTTTGCTATGTATCTGAAAGCCTTTGCAGAACTCAGATTTGGAGGAGGACATAAACTAAAGTTGCTTCAGATAGATGCTTCCTATAAATGTCCATCTCTTTTCGTTAAGTACTAAACCAGATTTTTTTTTAAATTGTCTTTTCAAATAATCTTGAGGGATAT
Source organism: Harpia harpyja (assembly GCF_026419915.1). Classification (NCBI taxonomy): domain Eukaryota; kingdom Metazoa; phylum Chordata; class Aves; order Accipitriformes; family Accipitridae; genus Harpia; species Harpia harpyja. The sequence goes on from NC_068969.1 coordinate 830,932, forward strand.
ATGGGCTGCAATATATATATATATAAAGAATATATATTTTTAAACTGCAAACTGCTTATTAACAGCAATATACAGCAGTACTCATACTATTAACCATATGTTGCTCAAGTTTTAACTATTCCTAAAGTTTTCTTCTTTTTTATGTTTAATATTAATCTTCCTTAGGCAGAACAGTGGCTGCGCTGGTGGCTTGGTGGTAGTGAGCCTTTCTTTTAGTGGAAGTGGAGTGAGTACTGCGCTGAGCTAGGGGACAGCTGGATGTGTTTCTGACCCTTGCTTGTTGTACTGGGCATCTTTGAGGCTCTCTGCCTCATGAAAATACCACCTTCAGAAATGCTGTGCAAGTAAACTACAACAAAATGGAAATTGGAAGCACCCTCATTCATCCCGTCTTATTTTCAGTTGCAGGAAAAAAACTGAAATTGCGACGTGCATTCATGTCTGCATTCGGTGCTTGTTTTCATGGCTGAGTGATGGTGTGGAGGCAGGCACAAAAACTAATGAAGAATCCCAGGTTACGGTTCTGTCCCACCCTGGTCTGTGTTTCCAGACCTCTTCCTCCTCCTCACACTCGGATGATTCTTTGACTAATAATTTTTGCTGGATTTTTTTGAAAGACTGGAAATTGAGCCAAAGTAGAGGAAAATAAATGAATTTTAAAAGCAAATAAATAGGGAAAAGAAAACCAGTGAGGGACTGCTTTGTAATCCCTTAAAAACAAGATAACTGGGTCTGGATAGTAAACCATTGCCTTTTTGGCATGTAGAAGGAGAAAAAAAACCTTGTGTGCAGCAGTTGTAGCTCTGTAGATACTTGTGAGGTGAGATGTGCCAAAGCAGGAGCTGCGCTAACGCGTCTGCTTTGGTACCTGTTGGTTACGGAGTTGGTGGGGTCACTGACTTCACAGGGAGAAGCGTTTGTGCAATTTTCTGTCAGTTCTTAGTTACCAGAGAGTAAATAATCCTTCTGCATAGTGATGGTTTAACCAGTATAAACTCATTCTGGAGTCACAGCGACATCTACTTAAGACCCTATTAGTTCTCACAAAATAAGTCAAAGGAGGTGCTAGTAAACACAAATTGAAGGTTTCTAGAAAGTGATGGTGAGGGCAGATTTTGTTCTGTTAAGTCACTTCTTACTCTCTTTTGACGTGCTTTTTGCAGCTTGATGTCTTTTCCCCGCGACTCCTGCAGTAGTTTGAAGTATTCGATGGAAGTGTTTTGCCCACTTATAATGCTGGAAAAGAGAGTGGTTATTTTGCTTATTTAAATCATCCATTAACGTCAATTTAGGGTTAATTTTACCTTCTGCGGTCTTGGTGTCTGTGTTTCAAAGCCTGTAGAGAAGGCAGAGTATCGCTGTGAGAGGAACAGGGATGTCCCTGTCTCAGTACACTGATTTTAGAGGGTTTCTTTCTTTCTAGAACATGGCAGTTGTTCCAGGGAATTAACAAGGCTGATTGAAGTCTTTTAGAGATAATTTACCAAGAGCACAGAGCGGCTGGGATTCCCTGCTCTTCATTTCACGTCGTTCCGTGCTGCCTTGAAGAGTGGCAGTCAGTTGGAGCCCTTGCGAGCCCCACGCCAGCTTGCCCTGGGTGGTTTTGTGCATAAAGCCCTCGTAGTGCCACGTGGGCTGCAGAAGAGTTGCAAGGTAGATGGCAAATATTCTTAGCGTGGTTATTGTTGGGGTATTTTGGCCATGAAGATTGCACAGCATGCCGTAGGTGATAGAAAACAGGGAAGTGGATATGATTTAAGACTTTTACAAGGGTTGTTTTGGGGGTTGAGCGTCATTCTGCTGTTTGTACCTTTTGAAATTTACCCTAAAGGGGAAATTGAAGTTGAGGGAGGAGAGGGCTTCATGATGTTGGGAGAAAAATAGGCAAAAGAGGAGGAAGGAAATTGTGCAAAGGGACCCTTAGTCTGGACAGCCAGACAAGTGACCATCAGTCCTTGGAGTGATGAATTACATGGGGAGATGTTACACCTGCACTGAATCACCACTGAGTCCACCTTTTAAAATGGTATTGAAAAGACAAAAAGTACTCGGGAAATCACATAAAGGATGGAAAAAATAGCTTTCTAACAGGGAGCATATAAAGCTCAGGCTGTACTTCTTCAGTCCATCTGTTAACACCATCTTTTCATCGTCTTTTTGATCAGATACAAAAATGCCTTTGCAAGAAAAGAATAAGGAGCACTAAACAGATTTCCAGCCCATCAGAGAAAGTTATAATAAGGTTTTATGTTGGAAATAAAGGCAAGATAAATTGGAAATGTGATTCTTATGCCTTTTTTTTTTTTTTTTTTTTTTTTTTTGACTGGAACAAACTAGCAGGAAACTATTAGGGCAGGTTGTCTCATATCTTCAGACCGCGTGGTTTGTTTTAGGAGAAGCTATTGTTGGTCCAGTGCAATGATCGGGAATGAGGGGCAGGAGGCAGGCAGTATTCATACCTTCACTTCTAAATTGTCTCTGGAGGTTATTGGATGGAAAGATGTCTCCTTGAAGGGTTTTTAAACAAGAGTAGGAGTGATGTGAGTTGTCCCACAGCACTCTGTTGGTTATAGGTCCCCTGGAATTAGTACCGCACAGAGCTCTTATATGTGACATAGAGGCCACGCAGGCGATGAGCATCCTCCTGGGGTGGAAATCTAGGGCTTCTGTTATACAAGCTATGACAAAGAAGGCATTAAACCAAATGGCCCCTTTCTACTCTGTATTTGGGGTTTTTTTTCAATCTCTAGGCCAAAGGAAAATTGTAACAAATCCTTATTGGTTAGGGGTAGAGTTATTTTATTTATTTTTTAATTTATTATTTTCTCTTACTGTCCACCCACTGTTATTAATATGCAGGGTAGTTGTGGGGCCAACTTCAGGTCTTCTCTTTCACCCTGGAAACAGAGGACTAACCTTCCTGAGTTATCTTTTTTCTTGAGGTGCTTCTACCACCGTCAGCAAATTGTTTGCTGTGTGAATACAATATATTATTGGTACCTTTTTTTAACTAAGTGAAGGCTACTCTTTAAGGTTGGAAATCAGCTCAGAAGAGAAATTGGTGGTGTGTTTAGTAAGAGTTAGTGGCTTTATTTTCGTCCTCTTTATCATCAGAGGTGTAGAAAGCAATAAAATAATTGGGATGCAAAGGAGGACTTTAAATTCTGCTTTGTTTCTGTGGAAGTTACCTGTCAGTTTGGCTGCCAATCCTGGTTGATACATATTAGAAGTTTGTGGGGGAACCTTCAGGCATCCAGTTATGTCACAGGAGCACTGAAATGTTCCTTTTCAAATGTTTTCTTTAAACCTGGAAATACACATAGATTCTCATCACTGGTAATTTGAAACGTAATAGGAGATATTAGGAAGAACTGAAGTCAAACTGCCTGATAATAGTTATTTCTCTCATGCTCATCTGTGTTGAAGACATGATGAAATAATCCTTTTCTATAGGTATTACCACCAGTCAAGGAATACGCTTAGGAACATGAGCTGCCTTGTGTGTAAAGAGTACTGAATGTTGTGTAGTTAAAGGCATTATTTGAAGATGCCTGAGAATAAAGGGCTTACCAAAAATGTTTTCTGTTCTTTATACGGTTATGTAGCTCCACGGGTTTTAAAGAAAAAACTATTACCCCAAAAAAAAGCCGTAAGCATGTTTCAAGTCCGTAATAAGGTTGTTTCTGTGAACATGCAGGTCTGTGTCAGTTGGTGACGTGTGCTGGGGCTCAGACACCATCAGTAAGAGCTGCACATCTGTTTGCATTTAGTACATCTTGATTTTAATGAGCTGGCTGCCTGGGAAGCAGGCTTTCTGGAGATAGCCACAGATGCGAAAATGGAGCGGAAGGACTATTAACACCTTTTACTGTGTCTTCCGTCTCTATTGGATTGGAAGAATAATAAAAAATAGGATGTATCTGTGTTTGAAGCTATTCAACACTGCCTTCTTGGTCTGAATGTCAGAATGGCTTTCCAGGAACCTGGAAGAGCACAAACACAAATCTTCAGTAGCACCTAATAACTTTGGGTTTTCAGCAAACTGGAAAAAGGGGATAAAAAAGATGTATTAGCATCCTTGCCCTGCTCATGTTGGCAGCCAGCTCTCACCCTGTCCTGTGATTCAGTTTTGTTTCAATGTTAGTTGGACTATACAGAAGTAAAACAGTAATGCTAATAACGTAGCCATCAAAATGCAGCTGGAAGAAAAGTAATCTAAGTCCTGCATTTTTAGAATGGGTTGTGATAGTTATGGTCAGCTTTCACAGCAGAATTACCCAGTTTCATCTGTTCTAATATAAAAACATAAATACTTATAATGTTTATAAGTCAAACCAACTCTTAGCTATATACTTTCACAGTACTGTAGCTATGAATATGGCTGATGTGGCACTTCAGAGCTTGCTTGGTAAAGCATGAGAACAGGGTAGAGAATTAAAAGAAGTCCAAAGAACAATTTTTTTTTTTTCTTCTGAACTACCGTAGCCTTTGTCCGGTGGGGTTTGTTTCATTTTTACATATGTTTTTGTGCATATTCTTCTTTGTGTGTATATATTATTCTTGTTTTCTAAATGAGTATGTGTGATTATTTGGGGGAACAGGAATAAATGGCAGCAAGGGAAAGACTGGCAGCAGAATGCAGGCATTTGGGGAAGCAGGAGCCAGAGGTGGCTCTTACCCAGCAGGGACTTGTACAAGCCCTCAGGGCAGAGGTTTATTAGCACAGGGAGAGTTTGGCAAGTGCAGGAGGGGAGGCGGCGTGAGCGGAGGTACAAAGGCAGCAGGCAGAGATGCCGCCATAGGTGTTCGTTCAGTAAGTATACTGCTTTAATAGGGGAGGCTAATTGAGATGCAAAGGGAAAGAGGAGGGAGGGAATTTCACTTCCTTCCCATGTAATATAGGATACATATCAGGATGCCAACCCAGACTCCCTTCCAAAAAAAAAAAAAAAAAAAAAATCCCTATTAAATATCTCTAGCAGACAGACTTTTTTACGTGGTGATGACAGACATAAATTTTGCAGTGCATTTGTTAAATTCATTAAGTTTGAGACTGTGTCTACCTTATCAGCCTGCTAAAGGCCAGGGCAGCTGACTTTACTAGGCTGTAGACAGGCAGCAGAACAAACAGAAGTAAATGAATATTGTAATATTAAAAATGAAGTAATGCCATCCATAGTTGGCTAAGTCCATATAATCAGTTGCATTCCTCATTAATAGTGTTGTATCATCTAAAGTTGAATTAGGAAGGGAAAAGACCACTTCTGCTTTACACTCCTGCAGGAGGATTAGCGTATTTTAAATAAACCCCAAACACTTCTATATGACTGCGGGCTATGGTTATAAAGATCTTTTGTATTTCAGTGATCTCTAAACATTGGTTGCTTGAGCTGGATACAGGGGTCTGATATTGTACCACTTGTTTCCAATTCCTAAGATAACTTGAGTATAAAAGAAACAATTCACACCCATAACTTGAAGCTGTGGGTAGAATACGAAAGCCCAGAAGATGCGCTGGAAACTGAAGCCTTGTCACCGCTAACATACAGTGTGCTGTAGTTGATGCGCATTTTGGAATCAACAGCTTGTGCCAGAACTGGCACCTTTTGAACAAACCTGCAAAAATGACCAGGTAATAGCTAAGAGGAGAGGTCACCTGGGCAAGCAGGGAGCTACAGATAACAAACGTGTCCTTTCAGCACAGAATTAGCCAGCTCGTGAGTGACGGGAGAACTTACGGGTCCACAGCTTCACTTGTGAGCTTCAACCCCCTGGCAGCTGTCGGGCTGGTGCTCGGGGTGAAACACCCTTACCATTGACAAGGCACCCGGCCGTGCCGTGCAGCTCAGGGGCTTCCTTCGGTGTACCTCCGTTAAAATACCAGCCTGACTGATTGAAATGCCCAGCTGGTTCTGTTTACAGCTGTGACTTTGACCCCAGTGTAGGTACACACCTTGTCCATCACTGCCTGAATGTCCGTCTGCTTCCCCTTGAATCTTATGACTTGTAGTCTCATGGCTTTCCGATCTCCTTGTGCTGTTTTGAGGACTATTCCGGTGCACGTTGATTTTGATGTTTCGGTTGGCATCTACGTGCAGGAAGAAATGGGTTGTTTTGGCCTCCATCGGTGTTGAGTCATCATAGCTGGTTAAAAGATGATGGTTAAAAAATGGCTTTGACCGAGAGACTTCTGTCCGGGGGAAGGTGCAAGAGCGAGATGTCTTGTTGCCTCTTAAAGTGTGTGTTTTGCTCCCTTGAAGCATGCGATGAAAGTAGAGGAAGCAACCTTAAATCATTAATGTGCATTTGTCACGACATTAGCAAGTTTTAATAAGTATGTGTAATGGTTGGTTTTGGAGCATGATGCAGTTTTATTCCGGGTTGCACATACGTAGCCTTAAATACAGCTGCTGCTTTTCTAAGTAATTTAGCTGAGAATGAAATAGTCAAGAAGCATGAATCGGGTAGAAGTAGATTCTCGGTATTTTAAAATAAGCTTTTTCAAGTTAGAATTTTTAAACAGGACCGCTTGCTAAAATGTCACCTTACATTTTCAATGCTACTGTACAATCTATTGCTCACATTTACGTGCATCTGTTGTCATCCCCTTACAGTTGTCTAGTTTGGTGGAAACCATTATTTTGAGGATGTTAAAACAAGGGTCTGATAATAGCTTACAGAAGTCTTCAGGTCTTAAAAACAAGTCCTCAGTTCCTCTGTTTGTTGTTCTCTGGCTTCTGCTGTTAATTTTGGTGGATTTTTATACATTAATAATGTTAAATTCATTATACCAAGACAGCTATTTCTCTTAGTCTGATGCTCACCATCAGATTCAGGTTTCAGAACTAGAGACAGGGAAGTGAAGAAGGATTTTGGATATTTCGGTATTTTTCTAAAATTTGCTTTGGAGCACAGCACTGCCCCAGAGCAGTAAATCCCAGAATGACATTGCCATTTTTGTTTTTTATTGAGAAGAAAGACGAAAATCAGAAACTTAAAGTAAGCATACCACACAGTCTTATACATATATTCATTTTTTTTCTGCTGAAATTTCACCTTCAGACCAATTTTATCAATTTAATGTGAAATATCAAATTAATGGGAGGACCCCAGACTTAAATAATACCTTTTTTTTCTTATGCCATGAATAGGTGCTGGCTTGCTGGGAACCACGGCCCGGAGTTGTAAATTCTGTGAAATTAAAAACATAATGAAATGCTGCAAACACCATGCGCAGAGAGAGCAGGCAGCATTTTGGGTAACAGTTGTTTCCGTGGCATTGCGCGTGGTGGAGCGTATAATTTGGGAAGCTCTGCCATCCCTGTATTTAGGAAGGAGAGCTCTTTCTCTGCCCCTCACATGCAAAAACTGAATAATTGAAGTGGATGTTAATAGAATTTTAGAAAAATAACTGGAACTGGTTCTGGCAGCCCCCGAGGCAGGAGCAGCTCCTGCCGTGTCCTTGCTGGTTTTACCTCGCCTGGTCTCAGCCACCACCTGTGCTGGGTATTTAACCACCGCGGCAAATCTCTTTCTGTTCTTCACAGCCCTTAGTTCAGTGAGGGCAGATAAAACAACTTCTTAACAGAAATACGTGCTGGAATTTTTAAAACCTGTTCTGCGGCTGGCTGTAAGAATACGAGATTTGGGTTAGTTCTGCATTTAGTTAATTTATTTGCTTTTATGCACGAGACCGAGGATAAAAGATACTTAAGTTCCTTGGGACGTTTGAGGTTTTTCATGGCTTTTTGTGGCGTTCAGTTCTCCCTTGTTCGGTGATGCTTCCTGCCTCCTTAAATGGTAAGATTGTATTCCGGCAGCTTTCCCCTCCTCCCTGTATCAACCTTTCCTATTAATTTCCAATTTTTTTTGTCTTTAAAAAAACGAACAAACAAAAAACCAGAAGAAAAACCCAGGCCCCAAGCTCCGAGGACGCCGTGCCGCCCCCGTGCTCCCCGCCGGGCTGGCAGGTTCCCACGCGCGGGGCAGGGATGCCGGCGGGGGCCGTGCCGCCGGCGGGAGCCGCGCCGGCACGGACACGCGTGTCGCGGCACGCCGGTGCGCTGCCCGCGGCAGGTGGGGAAGGAGGAGCTTAATAGCGACGCTTTTTGTATTTTTCTTTTTGTAGGTTAATTCGGTAAGAACGGGATTGGGGAAAAAGTGCGTCGTTCCAGCGTCTTGCCCCGTGCCCGCCGCGTTAGCGCCTGGAGTTTCACCGTCCCTGCCGGTGCCTATGCCGGGGCCTGCCCTCTCTGGCGCAGCGACACCTTACGCCATGCCTCTCTGTCAGTACGGAGGAGTTTTCCCGACGCCCGTTTACGGAGCGCAGTGGCCGGGGGCTGTCGGGGGTCCACGCGTTGCACGGTTCTCGCCTCTCGGCAAAACCTGCGTGCGTGCGTACCCGCCGCCGCTGCAGCGACCCGCGGCCGAGCCGCCTGGCCCGCGCCTGCGCATGACGTAGCTCGGTCGCCTGGCCGCGGGTAACGGTGATGCCGGCGGCGTCGCGGGGAGCGTTCGACCTGTCGACGCCGTACGCGTTGGACGAGGCGGGGGTCCGCGTCGGGCCTGCTTGCATACACAGCCATACGCCGCATCCAGCAATCACTGTGAGGTGGTTTCACACGAGATAGTTTGTCTGTTCCGGCAATATTTGCTTACGTTTCGTTGCTGAAGACACTTTATTCTGTTGCGTTCTGATGTTTTACACTTGCGATCCTTAAAGTCGATGTACTTGAATTGATGACTAGAAAATTGTACTAACCCCTGCAGGAGTACAGTGCCTTGAATTTCAGCTTTTCAGTTCCAGCTGGAAAGAGATGTAAAATTATTTGAAAGGTGTATTTTATTTACAATCTGCTTGTGAGTTGAAGTTCTTTTTATTTGCAAATATATTGAAGGTTTACAGTCAATGTTCTTCATCGGTTTCATTCTGCTGTAAATGCTTTTATTTTAATTCGTGGGTTGAATTTTCATTTCTGAAGCTTTTAAAAAAAATAATAGTTGTGAGGTGAGATTTGTCTGAGATGCCGATCAAAAAATTGTTTGTGTTTGTACAAGGAGTAGTGAAATGCACATATTTTAAAATAGGAGCATTTACAGAGTGATCCAAGTAACTTGTATATAAGGACAGGTAATAGCTTCGGGCAGTGCAATTCATTCTCTTCCCCAGTCTTTGGTAAGGTGTTGTAGATGGCAACTTATTTCTCTGACAGGCAGGCAAATACTGTTTTCTTCTGGATCAGCAGCGAATTGGATTACATTTTCTTTCCCCTACTGGGCTTTTATAATTTAGTTAAATTACAAATTCATGCATGTTTTGTAAGTGAAGAAATCTAACTGAAATCTTGATTGTAGGAGAACATATCTCCAGGTTACTGTAAGAACTGTGTAAGTACAGCACTTGCGCATATTCGGGCTTCGGTTCGGCCACCAAGGTTAAGAATGGTGTTTTGCCACTGACGTGCTAGCAGTATTCACGCTAAAACAGAATAAAAATGTGAAGCTCTTCTTTTTCATATCTGATACTTCAGTTTTGGAGTCTCACCATCTTTTGTTTGAAAATTCTTATTTTTTTAATTTTTATTTTAGTTTTAATTAAGTTTGCGCTCTAGGTGGTATGGACACCTCTCTCCTGTTTGAAAGTTGCTTTTTGCCAGTTTTACCGTGCATAGAGTCTCCGCCTGCACCTCTCAGTCTAAAGGCACAAGATAACCACTAAAACTGATTTGCTGATGGTAAGTCTCCTTTCCCTCGAAAGCGCTAAGGGCGAGCGTTACGGGCGCACAGGTCACGGACCGTGTGGTCACATCTGAAGGCACGTTGCTCTGTATCTCTACTGCGATGACATTTTATACTGTCTGTTGAAGGGCAGAGATGTCTTGTGCTGCCAAGCTGTGAATTGTATAGTTCTATTGTACTTTGAGCATTATATCTGTCTAAATTATTTTGTTTGTACCCTTTGAATATATTATTCCATCAATTCAGTTAGAATTGAATTTTATAGACAATTATGCAGAGTCTTCTGCCTGGGCAAAATACTTACTGTAGTAAGAGATTTCTGTTCTCTGTAACATGTATCTTTAATTTGTTTGGGTTTTTTAGATTCATGTCTGTATGCTTCATGAGCAAACATGGAAAATATGTTCTCACACCAGTTTTCCTTCGGCTTACACTGAATCTTATAGTTTATGTCGCTATTGCCTGTTGTATAGTCCATCCCTTGTATACTGACAAAGTCAGTGGCACTAAAAACCCCAAGAAATTGTATAGATTAAAAAGAAGAAAAATAAACATTTTGTGCTTGAAAATTGTGTGAAAAACCCAGTGTTTTTCTAAAATGTAGAATTGTGTCAATTCCCAGCGGTTCCAGGTAACTCTACGTTTGTTTTCCAGACTCTTATCCCTTGACTTGCGTAGAAGGAGCAGATGTGATGCCTCCGCTGTTCCTCAGGTTCTGCCCATAACTGACACGTCCCACCTCTTGGCAGCTGTAGAAGTGAAACGGTGCTGCAGAAGCCGTGTAGTGCCGCCTTGCAGGTTACATTGCTTGAAATCCCCTGCCCGCTGTGGTATTTCTGGTGTTACGCTGCTGGAGACTGGAACATTAAATGGGTTCCTTTAAGCAGATAGTATCTTCAGTATTGCTGGTGGTACCCGTGAGGATGTTAGAGTTTGGTAGGTGGTGAAAGAGGCACACGGACTGTGTCTCTCCTACACTGAAAAGTGCTAGGGAAGCCCTTTTAACTTGATCCTGGCATCATTTAAATGCGAGGAAGCAAAGATACGAAGTTCAGCCCCGGTGCAAGCACCCTCTTGGCGGTTGCCATCGTTGGCGTTAGGCTGCAGGAGGAATTAGGAAGGGACATGTAGGAAGAGGTTCGATACTCCTGCTTCTGTCTTCCTGTGCATCCGACCCGTGCGGCTTTGCTGTATGTGCTGCGTATGTTTGACAGTCTGCGGTCTGTGCTGCAGCTCGCAGGGAGCCCTCTTCTCCGAGGCCGGCGGCTGCGTTGCATGTGCTGTGTGCCCAGGCAGAGCCGGCGACGGGCAGGGGGGACAGCCTGTGTGAGCGAGGCTTAAATGCAGCTTCCAAACCTCTGGTGGGTGTGTTCCTAACTGTTGCATCTTTAGCTGGCATTGGGGCCAAATAATGGCTCAGAGGTTGATGTTTGCATTTCAGTGTTCGTGATTTTAACTCTCTCATAGCTGTCTTGGCTGCAATTCTTCTGACTGTTAACTTTGAGCTACGTTTTGTTGCCCCCGATCGTGTCAAAGGGTACTTTGACCCTCGGTGGCAATTAAGCCAACGACTTGAGTTGAAATAAATGGGACAATTTCTTGAGCAAAAGGCGAGCAAAGGAGCGAGAGGGACCTGAGGGGCCCGTGCTACACCATCAGAGGTGGGGGGTCTGTACCCCAAAAGACATTCCCCTGGAGATCCCAGAACTGAACTAATTTTATTCCTGACTCTGAACATTGCTTTGATGTGCAGCAAAGGGGTCAAACCCGCTGGGTAGGATTTGCCACCTTGCTGGTTGCGGGCCCGCAGCCACGTCCCATAGCTCTGCCGTCTCGCAACATTCCCAGCACTGCTCTGCAAGGATGTGTGTGAAGTCAGTACGGATCCTCAGCTTTAAATACGAGGTTTCGATGAGGGAGCTCACAGATCCCCCAGTTTTCAATCTTTTAGAAGTTACAGAAACTTAATACAAATACCGAAAGAATGTTTTAAAACTGCCAAGTCATGCACCCAGTAGTTCAGAAATGCCAAATTAAGTTTGCCCGTATGCCATTAATTTGGCTTTCCGATTGCTGTACATCATGACGGAGTATCTAAATGTGTAATCACATCCTGGTTTCCCACTGCAGCCCTGGCTTGCTTGGGCTGGGTGGGGAGGAGAGCCGCTGCCGCCGGCGCTGCTTGTCTGCCGCAGGGATGCAAAGCGGGGAGCCGGAGATGGTGGGGAGAAACATTTGAGCTGTTTAAGGCTCTTCTGCAAATCCTGATTCAACCTCCCTGATGCGGATTTCATGCAAAAAAGACTGATGTAAAATTGGCCCTTGCGGTTTCTTTGCATGTTTAACTCTGGTCTTCACAACTTTAAAGAGGTAGTACTACTAAACTATTACTTTACACCTATCTCCAAAGTGCTCCTTTTTTACTGTCTACTGTATAACTTCTTTACTTTTCCCTGACATATTTGACATTGGCTGGTATCAAAGACAAGATGAGGGATTGAATGGGCCAAATGTGGCGGTCTCTTTGCTCCTACAGAGATATTCATGTTGGGGAATAGGGCACGCTTGTGCTAAATGGTGGTATTTCTGAAATGAACTTCTTAATCGAGTTGCAGGTTTTGCCATTTGGTATTTGTGGAAGGAAATCACTAATACTTCTGAATCGGTCATTAGTTTACCTTGGCTTTGTCAGTGGTGGCTCTTTCCCTTCAAGCTTTTTTTGGTGGTCCCTTGTGCGCTATTTTCAATTCTGAGAACATTCAGAATTTTTCCAAACAAGCCCCGTGGACTTAGCACTTGGTGGGTCCGTGTCCGTATTGTTCAGTTAGCGCATGTTTGAGTAGGAAAACGATCCATCCTCCTACATTCTTTGGAAGTTGGCTTTGGAGAGTTGTAATCAGAAGTCTCCCTTCTGAAGTGATGTGACGTCAGCATTGCTTTCCCTGTCCCCCCCCGCTAATTAAACAGAGGGTTCAAGTCTTTTTGAGCAAGACTGATGTCTCAGATGTTAGCTAGTATGGCAAAAACCTACCTCGTTTTCTTCCTTGCTGCCAACTGCCCCCCACCTGAGTTTTCAACAGATGCTGTCGAAAGCGTTTGCTTGGAGACGGACGACACAAATTAAATAGTTCATGACTATGTTTAATACCTTTGTAAGGTTTCCTTGCATTCTCTGGTTCCTTGTCTGCCCTTTGCGGTCCCCGATTCCTGGTGATGTTTGTGGAGAAGGATGGCAGTGCTGGAGAGGTGTGTGGTTGCTGAACGTGAGCAAGGTCTCTCTGCAGAGTACACGAGCAGGGAGTTCATGCGCTCTTCGTTGTCACAGATGGATGAACCTCTTGCTATGGGATTGAATTTTAAAACAGCAAAACTATAGTCGTGTGGAATTTCTTGCTATGGTTATTTATTATTGACTGAATCCTTGAGGAGCGTTTCTTTAATTTGTGGTGTTGGGCTGTGGTTGGCTGGCGCTTAGGCAGGTTGCGCTTCAGTTGAGTATTTGGGCAAGCTGTCTGTTGTGCTGATCCTTGTGGTGTTTCTTCTGAAGGAATCTGGTAAATACAATTATTTTCCTGTCTATAAATATACTCCTCAAATGAACCATTGATCAAATGGGAATTGTATTGTGACTTATACATGTCGGTGACTTTTGACTGGGGCGATACTTGCTTTTTCAGGTAGGTCTGTTTGTGGAGCCGTCCCTGCAGATGCAGCAGGAAGGTGATGTTCCAGTCCTGACCGTGCTGGTTCTTTTATTAATGCAGATAGGGTCCAGAAGTGCAACATAATGAAATGGATTTTAGGAGCTGCCAGGTTACAAATTCTGCGCTATGAAAGAATTTGTTGCTCAGAGGGATTTGGATGTCCTGTGATGCTGATGTTAGCTGTGTCAGTAAATAGATTACTTATAACTGATTCATCTAAAAGTCAGGTTTATACCAGGAGGCAGCAACTTTTGTAAATTATGTGGTCCTTTCTGCTTTTTTTTTTTCAGTGACAGTTGTAGTGTACTATCAAGATTGTTGCTGTATACGCTTAGATCTATATTTGACTATAAAACTTCTCCCTTGAAATAACTTTCACATAAAGAGTTTAGAGGCTGCGTAATTCAAGCCTTCAGTCTTACATGCGAAGCCTCATTAAGCTTTCGATTTTGCTTGGTACGTGTGGAGAAGCTATGCATAGAAGACTACCTACTATTTTGATGAAGTATCTGTTGTAACAGTGAAATTCTTGTGACAAGTTCTTGGTTTTTCAAAGTCTGGTGAGCAAGGGAAGTTATATTAATTTCTTTTGATGTAGTGCCACCGGATGGATTCACAGTGTATATTTAGCACGTTGTTGTAGTTGCACATGAGCAAGGCAGGAGGAAAAGTTAGGATTTTTTCTTTCCCCTTGGAAAGGAGCAGATCCCCATACTTTGCCTTTCATTATTGAGGCACCACTGAGTGCAGCTACGGCAGCATTGCTCTCAAGGAGTTTCAGGTGACAGGATGGGCATGGTGAGAGCCTTCTGAGCCACTCTTCTGGGGACTTTTTTGTGTCTATCATACTTTTTCTGGGATATCCAGGGCTCTGTCACCTTGTAAAAACCTAGGAAATTTAAGAAGAAATAACCAGCTGCCAGTCCTTCTCAAATGGGTGTTCTTTAGGTCTGACATAAAATACCCCAAAAAAGTATTTACTTGTGTGTTGTTGGGTTTTTTATTTACTTTGCAAATAAGGTAAAAAATTCCTCAGCATTCAGTTTTTATTTATCAGGGTAGATAGACTATATCTAATATCTTTTTCACTGTTAGTCGCAGCTACAAGATGTGCAATGACTGCCTTTTTCCCACAGTTCTTCCCAGCACCAAGAAAATTTTGAGTATAACTGAGTTCACTGATCTCGGTGCTGTTGCCTGTTCATTCTGTCAAAGTTCAGACTGACTTCAGAATAAGAAGTCCAGAGGTTGTCCTCGGGACGTGGGCTAAGCATCTGCGAGGGTTTGTATGAAGAGCCAAGGCACCTGGAGAGCTTGCTCTAGTTTTGGCTTTAGGGCTCACCTGTGGTGTATCCAGGAGTCAGGCCCATTGCTGTTTTAACGTTATTCCCCGTTACCTGGAGATAGTTAATTTTGTCTTGTTTTCCTGGATGAACTTCTGTGCCAAATGCTGGTTATCAATAGCGAGCAGATGTTGAGAACGGTGGTGGATTCAGGTGGATCTGCAGAACTGATGTTGATCAGAAGCTCGGGGAGGAATTACAACCAACACATGTTTTTACTTCCTTTAAAAGCGATTCTTCCTATGAGCAGGCAGAGCAAGAAATACGGGAGGGAGAAAATTGGGACTGCATTTGATAAAAGCAAAGCCTAAAACACAGAGACCCACCAGGAGCTATGCCAGACACAGACGGCATCTGTTTGCACAGTGCGCTTTCCCCCAACGTCCCTCGCCTTCCCTGCTGTTTTAAAAGACCCACTGCATTTTTTCTGAAAGCACCTAGCAAACCGTATGCTATATAAAACCCATATATGCTTGCAAATCCAATAACAGCATGCATGTTTCCGTGCCGTAGAGCGAAGGGCTTTGGTGCACGTCACTGTGAGCATGTCACCAGCACAGCCGAAGCGTACCGGTGGGGCACGTACGGCGGGATGTGGGGGACGTGTGGTGGCACCCTGTGTTGCTGCTGCTTCAGCCTCGTGCTGTGCTCTCGGTGCCCTCGTTACATTTTATTCTGGTACTGTCATTTCAAGCCCTCGGCATCTCTGTACCCTTTCCCGTCCGGCCAGCCGTCTCGTCCTGCGGTCTGCAAAGGGCGGTGGAGGCTGACGGGTCCGTCCCTACCTCGCGTTCTGCTGGTGTGGGGTATGGCACCCTGCTTCCCGGGTGGGAGGGGGGTCCCAGGCTTGGCTCTGTTTCCATCAGACAAGGGAGGCAAGCTTGGGCCGTGCCGCCGAGCCCGCAGGCGCAGGGAGCCGGTGCCCGCGACGTGCCCCAGCGGTCCCTCCATCCCTTCAGCATCCTCCCGCAGCAGCCGCCACGCAGCACCGCGTCCCTCTCCCCTCCTTACTCCATAAACCGAGACAGACGCTGGGCATCTTTGCTGGCTTTCTCTATTTCTGCCTCTGAGGAGACCACCTCTTCCCCCGTGGGAATCGGGACTCCGGTCTGAGTGACTCCACAAGGTGCTTAGATTCTGCCACCAACATAAATATGTTTATGCTTCTAAGCTTTCAGTACAACATGGACGATGCGTTAAAAGAGGATTTCGGTTTCTGTTTCCCTGCGGTACCCAAAACGTGCGCAGCGGCCGGCACGCACTGGCAGAAGCATCTTCTGCGCGCTCCGGGTCCACGATCTCGTGTGGCCCTTTTGGGTTTTCTTTGGGTTTTCCTATATGTGAAATCCATATATGGATTTTTTTTTTTTAGATTCTGAAAATGAGATCGTCAGCGACTGACACGTGGCCCCCTCAGCTACGGTGCCAAGCGCGAGGCCCTGCCGCGGCTAAGGAGGAGGAAGAGGAAGATGGGAAGTGATTTATCATGTGTGAGAAATTCTGTGCTGTTCTGGTCCATTCAACGCAATTTTGTAACTTCTTTCTAATCATTTTTTTATTTATAGTTGGAAATACAAAAATGTTATGCAAAAAAATAAAGGAGAATTATTTTGGGGGAAAAGGATTTTGTTCCAAATTGTTCCCTTCTGTTGTGAGCCAGGTTCCTGTGAGCAGCGGCTGGAGAAGAGGGAGGAGGAGGAGGCACTCCTTCAAATACTTTTTGTTTCACGCAGTTAATTGTAATTTAAGTAATTTTCCAAAAGATAAGCTAGGCACGCATATTCAGATTCTAGTACAAAGAAGATAAGTTCCAATTCCATTTAAATTTCTCACAGTTCTTTTGTAAAGATAATACTCTATTTTAAATCTGCTTAAATCAAGTAAAGAAACCTACAGAGACTTCACCGGCGAGTAAGTTTGTACTTGTCACTTCCCTTTTTACCTCTTTCTTTTTCTTATAGACTGGCCGCATTTTCTTGCCAGAGTTAAATACAGTTCTCGAGTCACTTCTAATTTTAAATGTAAGACTAAAATCCTTCTACAGATGAGTCGGTAATTGGAGCAATTTTTAAAACTTCAAAGTGCCTTCAACAAGCTAAAATTATGTAGTTGGAGATTTCTTTTTCTTGATTCGCTGATGATGGGTTTCAGCTGTCTCCTGGGTTGAGGTGATGTACAAAGTAGTTTGTAGCAATAATCTCATGAGTAATCATTTATTATAAAGGACTACTCAACTTTTTTTTTTTAGAAAGATGGGTTTTAGCACTGTTCCTAAGGAGTGGGAAAGAGTGCTGCTCTTGCCGTTGGGCCCCAAACTCTTCTGAACCTCTGCTGCTGTGCTATGCACCCAAGGACCTCAGTTGCTTCCCCCTTAGACAGTTCCATGATGTTCTGACCTTTTCACTCTTGTTTTTGATACCAGAGAAATAGGAATTTCTATTTGCCCATAAGACTTTCAGTACCATCCTTTCTCGCAGCTGGAGCCTGGCATATTGTTTCATTGTTATCTGCCATGTCTGTCTCTTCCAAATCTCAGTTCTAAATAATAAATCTTATTTTGATGCCGTTGTTCCCTATTTCCTTTCCACCTCGGCTTCTCTTGCCCATCAGCGAGGGTGATGAGAGCACAGGTGGAGTTAGATATATTGCTGAAGCTCAAGAGCCCTGAAGCAAGGAACCATTCAAACACTTTGTAAATTCAGAGTTTCGAAGCCCCAGGGCCAAAATACATATATTTGTGTTAACTTTGTGCTTCTCTGGGGTGCCTCCTGTCCTATCCCTGTCTAAGGAAATGGGACCGATCTCCTGCGTGAGAGCAGGGGCTAGAGAAGTGGTAAAGGCTGTCGCTAAATTGTTGCTTGCCTTGGGCTTTTCTGCTTGTAGGAGGGAGCAGATCTGTTTCCCTTTCCTAACGGGTGGGAGATGTGGGGTCCAACCAAGCGCTACACCTTTCATTTTCTTTTTTGGTTGCTGTCATCTTTCCCTTGGCTGTGAAAACACCTCCCTCGCCCGCCGGTCCCGCACGCCGCTGGCGGCGCTGCCAGCACGCTGGGTACGGAGGACAAAGGTGTCGCGTCCCTGACGTGCTTCGCCAGGGATGAGTCGCTATTCCAGTGATCATGGCAACAAAACACTGTGCCCTCACCTGAGATTTTTATTCCCTAAAAGTTTAAAAGGCTGCTTTCTCCAGGGAAATCCCTTGCTGGGTCTCCTGGCGTCCGGGTCTTCTTCAACATGGGCAGCCTTCGTCAGTTTTTCTGATGTCTGACGCTCTTCGCTCCTCCTGCAGACCCTTGGGCTACTCCATGGCCCCGGCTATAGCTGCAGGAAGCCAATGGGCCTCCACCTCCAGATAAGTATTTTGAAAATAATCTATTAATATTCAGATTAAATATACGGATTAGTATCAGGATTAAAGATCAGGAGTGGAAATAGTGGCAAACCCTGGATGGTGGTTGCTCCCCACCTCTGCCAAGCCTGCCTAGCTTTAGATAATCTCTTCCGCAAAAGGCTGCTCCTTTTTGGGGTGTAGCCCACGTATTTAGTGCTTGCATTGCAGTTTGAAATAAAAGCCTTAAGAGGTGCTAAGGGTCCTTCAGCTCCTCCGGTATGAACCGCTGAATGGCATCCTCTGTGGAGGAAGAGCTGGGCTTTGGTGCGTTACCTCCGTACCTGCTGCCTCCAGTTTCTCTCTTCCTTGCAGAGCAATAACAAATGTTCTCCTCTCGACCTGATGCCAAGCTAACACTTAGGTTTAGAGTTTAATCAGAAATGTTTTCTGTTGGCCATAATCAAAAGCCCAAGCAGGTGAGTATGACCATCACGAGGTTTAACGTAGCACGTAAGAGTAAAAGGAAGGAATTCAAAGACTTGAGCTTTAACTTCGCTCTTAAATGCAATGCTTAGTCCCTGCTTCCATCAAGGTGCTGACACGTTTCCTCCCACAAAGGCTGGACGTGCTTGTTCCAGTTCATACCTGCGTTAAGCTCAGCAGCCACTGGGGCAGCGCGTGATGGGGACCAGGGACAGGACCCGTGGGCAGACAGCCCTGTCCATCTGCCGGCAAGAAGCAGCCCCTGGCCTTTCTGCGATGGAGCCCCTTGGGTTTGCCCCTTGGTCTGTTGGGATTGAATTGTTTTCAGCCTCCTTTTTTTGACATGCACATTAATTTCTTCACGGAGCTGATGAGATGGGTTAGCTGTGTGTGTCTTGTACCTGCTGGCCGACCGGAACAGCAGTGCTGAGCAAGGGGCCCCTGAAGCAGATCTCTTCATTGCACCCATGAATATCTCAAGGCTTTGGTAACGTCTCCAGCTCCATTTGTCCACTCGGAGCCACCAGCGGTCTCACCGTCTCCTCCGAACATCTCATATATATTTGCCATCCTAAAATGATTAACTCTGTGCTGCAGCTATTGCAGTGTTCCTCGATAGCATCACTTAAAATGTCACGTTGGAGCTCGCCCTTTGTAGTGCTGCTGTTGCCTTTGCTGCTTGACTCAAGTTCATGGGAAGCCCAGGAGGGTCCTCTGCCAATGCCACTGCCCCTCAGGAAGTCTCTTGACTAACGCCGATTCCTGAAAAATACTCTCCCATGCTACCTGTGAGTCACTGCAGTTCATAAGGGCCTGTGCCACCTCCTGAAAAAAAAAAAAACAAAAACCAACTCTTTAAAAAAAGCCCTTCCAGTTTGGGTGCTAGGTGCTATGAAAGCAATCCAGCACATTTGGTTTGACGATGAGCATGCCCATAAGAATGGGATTCCTTGGTGTTGGTTGGTATTCTGAAATTAGTTTCAATAGAAAACAAGTATTTAAGGAAAAAATAAGCAGTTTGTTGCAATCTAGCTACTGACAGCATAGTTACAAGGTTTAGAGAGAGTTGTACAAGACTAAGATAAAAACCAACTTGTCTTTGGCTAAATTGTAGGCCAACTCCTAGAGGCTGTTCTCCCAATTTCTTCCATCCCCAAGATGTGGATGTGAAGTCCTGGGATAATTTTCAGTAAAGATTTTCTGGGTTATTGGTACGGGGTATCTTTATATATTCAAACGATCCTTGGGGATGTCCTCAGAGTCGGGCTTCGGCTTCAACATTTTCTGTGATCTATTAATCAGTTTGCAATCCTCCAGGAAAAACAGTTTGAGTTATCAGCTACCCCTCAGGCTTCTACAACAGCTAGAGGAATAGCTAGTTAGTAAAGCCTTTGTGAGCGTACTAACAGGCAGCCCCACTGCTGTACAAGCTTAGTTATAAATACACTGGATGCGATGCTTTCCTAGCTCTTAGGTGAGACAAATTGATGGCTCCCAACCCCCCGATAGCCCAGCTTTGGGGCCTGGATGATGGCTGGAGAACCGAGGCTTCCCCAAAACTAACCAAGCAGGTATGTTTGGATAACAAGTGCTATGCTCTGATGAAGGAATCCAGAAAAATTGAGGTTGATGTGGTTGGGTCCTTCTGAGATCTACTCATAGAATGCAGAGTAAGTACCAAAATGTTCCTCGATTGCAGTGACTCGGGCTCTAGCTTATCTCCACTTGGACATGCTGAGTGTAACACTGGTGCCAGTGCAGCACTGGGCAAAGCAAGGTGAGGCTTTAAGTCCGTGTGTCACCTAAATTCTGATCCACTCGATAGATCCTAAATTGCTCTGCAATGTGTTATCCAAAAGCAGGTGAGGCTGTGGATCCAGGGCCGCCTGGCCCAGCAGCATGGCTTTAGTCGGGATGGGGTGTGCGGGCAGTGGTGCACACCTGAGCAGAAGCGTACAGTCAGCCAGAATAGTGATGTTACCCTTCGTGTTTTTTGTGCTTCTCTAAAACGATAACTAGAGTTTAGGGAACAGGCTTAAGTTTCTTAAACTTATTTCTACGCTCTCGGGCTACTTCTGTCCATCAAAGCCCTACATGTCTGGTCTGCTAGCACAACCCAAAGCCACGTGCCAAGGTGGGGGAAGCGTGGGCATGTTCTTAGGAAAATTGGGTCTTTAAGAGCTGGAGGAACAACTTGGGCAGCTCTTAGCATGCGAAAGCATGAAGCAGCCCCTGCCAGGGCTGAACTCCTTGCTACTTTTCAGGAGGGTGTACTCTCTCTTGGCTGTGGCTCTTCATCCTGGCATTGCACCCCAGCCTGTCTGCTGGAGAAGCAGAGCTGTGGATGCTGGGGGTCTTTGGCAGCTGGCGAAGGGAAGAATGGGGGAAATTACCGAGAAAAATGGGGGTGCCTTGGGCTCTGTTGGGCAAGGACTACTACAAACAGCATTAAAGTTTGTGGAAGAATTCTGCTCTTTTTTCCCTGGAACAGGGGAGTTCTTGTTATTATTGAAGCCGTAAGTAAAAATGCTTGGTATATTACAACAGCTGTGTGTTTAGAAACACAGACATTTTAATTTGACAGAAAAATATTTTTGTGGCAATAAAAGGAAATAACTGCAAATGTTAAAAATGCAGCTTAGTTTCCTGTAACAGGGGCTTCTGAAGCAGTGAAGTATTTTAGTACTTACTGATGGGGGGGGGGGATTAAAAAGGTTTCAAATCCCTCTGGATTTGTACAGTTTCTGTGAGATTTAAGAGCATATTTAAATGGTTTATTTTCTGTCTTCAGTTTCTTGGTGCTTTAGTGCTTTAGTGCTCTGAGCAGGAGAATTTCTGGAAGGAAAAGGAGGAATAAATTTGGTGAGATGCTGATTTGATGCTGGGGGCATATGAAGATATTTGAGGCTGTTAGATGTTTAACAAGGATTCCAGGGGCTGTTAACATAGTCATTGAAATTGGGAGTCAGTTAAAAATGTCAAACATAGCAAAATAATTCTCAAATATTTGCTAATTGCATGCGAGCGCGCGGCTGGCCGAAACTGTTGGCTACGCCAGTGGGCTGCTGGCAGCGGTTGATGCAGTGAGTGCTTTTGAAGAGAGGTGAGCATGGAGACTTCGTAGGACTTCGCAGCCTTAAACGTTACATTTGGGGGGTCGCTTTAGAAGGTAACCTGGTTTTGTTGCCCTTTCCAAATCAACGTGTGTATTGGTTTTAAAAAAACCCCATAAATCGGAGTCAGTGAAGCTCAGCATTGCCGCGCCTGCCTATTGGTGGCAGAATGAACCTTCATTTTCGTGTCCAGTACAGTCTTGTAACGCTGGGGGGAGCGGGGACAGGAGGAGGTGGCAGGCGGCGGGGAAGAAGACACTTCTGACACATCTGCCTTGTTAAGGCAATCCCTGTGGTTTTGCTCTCGCCAGCGGGTAGTAATGCAAAACCTAAAATTACTGGCAGCGTTGCATTTGCTCTTGCAGTAGGATTCCAGGGACGTATTTCCGTATATTTTTTCTGATGCATATTCATTGCTGAAAGATGATACGAAAGAAAGATGGCAATTGGGAATGCGGAAGGAAAAATATTTCTCTTTACTAACCAGTGAAGATAAGTGAGTGTGAAGCACTTGGAGACTTTTATTTGTCCTCTTTCCTTCCGTTATTCTTTGCTGTTTTCTAACATCTATTATTATAAAAGCGGACAAGTCAAAATTCAAAAAAATCAAGTCACAATTCAAAAAACTACCTGCCTGGATGGTTCCTCAATGGGAAGATGTAGTTGCTGGAAAAGCAAAACCTAAATACTCTCTTTCAGTTTGAAGTGATGCTATTACCAGGTTTCCCTTGTCCAGCTCCGGCTAAATTAGGAACGACTCAGAGTTGGGCTATCCTGCGCCCTGCCCCACGAGAGGCAGGGCTGTCTCAGAGGTAGGCTTTGCTCTCCATTGCTTTTTTAATAAGCTCTGAGATGCTTTTTAGTTACCTCCTTTGACCCGAGCGCCTCGTCTGCACTCACAGGCGTGCAGTGCTATTCCTATTAGGAAGATGAATCGATTACATGTCTTTCAGGCAGCGCTGTTTATTTTCTTTATTTACCCTTTCTGGGTATACTTTTTGCTTTGCTAAGTGTCAGATGGGTTCAGGCTAAGATAATGAAGCGTCAATGGGAGCGACGGACCCTCGATGAAAGGGAACTGAGGATGGCTGCGCGGGGGACCGCAGCGGCGGGAGCAGCCGCAGGTGATGTTTTCCAGGTGAAAAAGCAAAGCACCCCTTCTCCTCCGCTCCGTCTTCTGCAGAGAAGGAGCGTCTCGAGGGGCCGTGCCCACCCTGCGTCTCTGAGAGCCGGGGGGCTGCTCGACGGGGGCAAGAGAGAGGAAAAGAGGGCGGTGTGGGACAAGGGGGTACGCACCTGCACGCCACGCGAGAGTTTAATCCCTGCGGTCGCAAACTCATTTCAGAGTCTGTTTCTTGGGAGGGTGTGAAGTGGGGGGAAGGGCTGGGAGCAAACACGTCATTTTTTTTGTTGTCCTTTTTAATCAGATCTAGGACAAAACCCTCAGCGTGCGCGCAGGAGAGCCGGCCACGGGCAGCGTCGGCGAGCCCCGGCCGGGGGCAGGCAGGGAGGCAGGGGCAGCGCTGGCCTGTAAATATGCGGATCTCCGTTTTTTAAGAAATACCTGCATCACATCCTGGCGTTGCAAGGTATAGCTATTACAAACAGTCAGTGAAACCATGTGGATGTGTGTGAGCTGCCCAAATCCTGTTCCAAAACACTACTTTTCACAGAGCGCTAAAACCCGAGCATTAAAGTACAGCGACGACGGCAGAATGTATTTTTCCATGTACGCCAAATTTCTGGTGGGCCCAAGTTAGCCTTTTCTGTGGCAGCAGCCCTCGTCTCCCATTCTTTGTCATGGTGATTCAGTAATGCTTTGCCGTTGTCATGGCTGCAGGGTTACTACTAAAGCCAAAGCAACTGCACAGTCCTTTATTCATAGTTTCAGTGTATAAACTAATTAAGTAAACTGAAAGCAGCAGTCTATTCCCTGGGCCTTGTTTTTATAATACTCGGGATCAGATAGGCTCAATTTCGGCAGTCCTCCTAAATATCAAACCTGACTCTGTTACATCTCCTTGGATGAGTTTTGTATCTTAAGACTGGGCAAAGTTCACTAATCATGTAATTGCCCAGAAATGTCCTCGCAAAAGTGAAAAGGTCTCTGGAAAATCTCTTTTGAGCTGCTAAAATAAAGCTGGGAGCCAGCGTGTTTCAGCCGAGCTGCATTCCTTATCGCTGCTTTAGTCATGGCAGAAACCCAATCAAAATGTTTAGTTTCTGAGTTCATGCTTTGCTGTGTAAAAAAAAAAAAAAAAAAAAAAATGTGGCAAAATGATAGGGGGGGATTTCTGCAAAGCTCCTCACTCCTCCCCCCGCCATAGCAGCCTGGGAGCGCAGGAGGGATGGAGAGCAATAAACACCATGCGGTACCAGCTGCAGCCGGCGGACAAAATGTTCTCCTCGGCCATGAGAAGGTCGGTTGCACAATGACATGCAAGCTCATTTTTTATTAAAAACTTAATATAAGCACAGGATCTATTTGCGAGCCCCGAGAGTGCTGAGAGGAACCCAGTCATTTTTGCGTGAGATGGGAGCGGTCGTGCTGGCATTTGCCTTTTATCGGGGAAGGGTTGTGATTTAGTGTCCCCATTTGGTGTCCTGTTTACTGATCAGCTGCTGCTCTGCCCTTGGCAATCGTCCTGCTCTGCCACGGACAAGGGGGAATTTAAGGAGAAATTGAAGCAAAGTAAAAACCTATTTCCTCTTGCAGTTAGCTGCGTCTTAGCGTTCCCTTGGTGTCTCCCCAGGAGGATGCACTTGCTCTGGCATCCAGTCGTGGGGAGCACAGTGGCGTGCGGGGTCAGCCCTTCGCCTTCCTCCTGCAGAGGGGAGCGAGGATGCGGGAGATGCTCCCTGCCTCTTGGTTAAGCTGGGCCGAGGACACGGGTGCTGATCAGCTCATCTCCAGGTACCAGGGGAGCTTGAATTTCCCCCCTCGTCCCACGCACGGCTGTCGGCCACCAGCACCGCAGTGTCCCCCTGGCCAGTGGTGGTCCTCCCTCCGTCCCACCGCTGCAGAGGAGGGTGGTGAGAGGGAGTTCAGGGTCCCTGCCTGTCCGGCAGCGTGGGATGCCCACCCGCTCCCCCTTGTTAGCGTGGCGGGGACGGAGTCCCGCAGCTGAAGGGGCTCTGATGCTCCGGGGGGGGTGGACACGGGGCTCCTGGGGAGCTACCCCTCGTTGAGACGAGGGGATCAAGGAGCCTCCTGGGCACCATTTAACTTCTTCCCTTTTTCACACAAGGTAAAAACTTCCCCGTTTGCCTACAAACTGGCCCCGCAGAGAAGTTTCTCTCTGCTACCAGTGGTTCATCCCTCTCCTCTACCTTCTCTGGGGCGTGAGAGCAGCAGGACCCCAGCTGGAAAGCCCAGGGCTGAGGGATTCAGAGGTAAGCTTACTGTGCCATGGCTCCTACTTACTTAAGGCTTTCGGTATTTTGCATTGTTACCTATTACTCTGGTAGGGAAGGGTTTTTTTGGGTTTGTTTTTTTTTTTTAATTATTCTTCACATATGGAAAAGAAAAAAGGGGGTCCCTCTAAGGAGAATGAGCCCACAAGTAGTGGATCTACAGTGATACTTGTCATTCTTGAGAATCAACTTTTTTTGACTAAAGCTCCAGCTAACTGCCCCGCAAGCCATCCCTGCAACACCCCAGGGAGGTGAAAGGGGAGAGGGGGCCCGTCCGCCTGCGGGTGCCGAGGCCAAGAGCCACTTGCGTTAGCAGCGCGCTGCGGAGAGGGTGTTATTTGATTGCCTGCCAAATAAATAAGGAATCTTGGCGGCGCTTAAAGGGAAATAATTTGCAGTGACAACGGAGAGGTCCTTCCCTGTTAGCCCAGGAAGCGGTGCCGTCTGCTGACCCAGGGAGGGAAAATAGCTTTGCGCTTCGCGCTCGTCGCTTTTCGGAGGCAGAGATTTCTTTTGCACAGCAGCAGGGACATCGCTGGGGGCTGGCGGAGGGCCCCCCCAACGGCCGCGGCCCCTCCGCCACCACGTCCAGCTGTGTGGCATCCCCTGCTCTCTGCCCCTTGCCTTTGCCCCCTCCAGCTGAGGTGGGTGCACGTGGCCCTGACCCACTGGGAGCGTACAGCTCCCGAAGCCGCAGCTGGAAACGTGGTGTGGTCGGCAACATCGGCGCACCGGCCGCGGGTGGCTGCTCCCGGGTGCCAAGAGAGCGACGGGGGGGGTCCGTCCCGCGGCCCCCGGGACGTCAGGCGCAGTACCCTGTGGCGAATGCCGGCGCCGCCGAGGGCCGGTTGGGCTGACCTCGGCTTCTGGACCACCGGGACGCCCGGGGAAGCGCCATGCCCTCCGCTGCGGCATGGCTGGGGGTCTCCACGTTGTAGCACCGGGGCGGCTTTCCTGAAGGCCAAGGCCAGCAGCCGGAGCGGTACGACCGGGTTTGCCCGGACTCAGCCGCGGTAACCGCGCGTGTATCGTCAGCTCTACGCCGGTGCTGCTCGGTGCGGAGCAGGTTGTGTTTGCTGCAGCCTCGCCTGTGCCAGCAGGTAGCCGTTAGCCACCGCCGGCCAGCTCAAGCGCTGCATTTGACAGCTTTTAATTTGACAGCTCTTGAACTGCAGTTCAAAAGAGGCTTAATTAGGCAAACATTAAGAAATATAACCATGTTTTCCACTTTTTTTTTTACTTGGCAAAGCCGTGTTTCAGAGCCTGCAGCTCCCCTTATACCCGGAAAGTGCCGTCTCATTCTGCAAACACTGCCTTTTGCCTTTTTATTAGCAGAGAGATCGATTTCCTCGCTTGCACCAGGAGCCGGGCCGCAGGCATAACAGTAAATCAGCCACGTACGTGGCGTTGCTTCCTCATACATCCAGATGCTCTTTGCTGGGAGGTGCTCTCCTAAAAGGCAGTTCGTAACCTCCAACCACCGAGCTGACTCCTGGTTGTTGGTAGTAAGGAAAACAGAAAATATTTTATCTCTAAGGAGTGAAATTTTCAATGCTGCATTTTGCTTTGAAAATTAATTTAATTAAGGCAGCACGATCCAGTGTAACTTCAGCAACCTCAAGTCAGTTTTGCAAAGTTTAACACTGAGCGTTTTAAATTTACTAAATCCCTATCTTACAGAGAGTAAAGAGATTCCTTTTCCTTTCTTTAAGGGATGGCTAGAAACATTTTCCAATACTACTAGTTTCAGCATGGTGCTCTAAAAAGCAATTCTGTCATATAGAAAGGGAATTTCCTTTGAAGATATGTCAAGAACTTCTGAATATTTCTGTTGCCATTCCTTAAAAGAGTTCAATATTTGGTTTTCCTTAAGTTGGAGTACTTATTTCTTTTGAAGGGGTCTATTTACATTGAATTTTGCAACTTTGCATGTTTAGAAGAAAAGTACCTCGATAGGCATTAACTTCAAAAATGCGACCTTCAGCTTTTCAGGAACCTTTTTAACCCCGTAATTCATTGCCAGTGCAAAACACCAGGTCTGGGTGCTTCTCAGAGTCCAGCCTATTGAATTGTATTGCAGAATGCAAAAAGGGTAGACACAGAAGCAAAGCATCACTCTGTTGTGGGAGTTGGAGATCTGGGCAGGTCGGCGTTTTGTAGAAATATTTCCTACAGACCAAGTTCTGCGCGTCAAAGTAAATGCATTTAGGGGCAGCCTTTCCAGTATTATTTAAAGTTATTTGCTGAGCGTGTTCCCAGCACTGCTTGGCGCTCTGGCAGCGCTCCTAGGCGGGCATCGCGGGGACACGGCGAACAGAAGGGCCATTGCTGCCTGTCGGAGGGCCGTGCCTTTGCGCCCGCAGAGGGAGAGACTCTGCCGCTCCACAAACACGCAGGAATAGCTGCTTTGGTTGCTTTCTTAGCAAATATTTTTACTGCTAAACTGTTTTTGCCAGAATACTTGTGGGGAGTAAACACAATGGAGGGCACAAATAGAACAAATATACAGGTGGTAGATGATGATCTTCAGCTCCAGCCCCTGCCTGGGGGACCGTTACGGTGCTTAATGCATCAGCTGGAGCTCCTGCCTTTCCAGATGTCCCAGGTCCACCACCGTCATCGTCCTGGTACGGCACGTGTCTGAGATTTGGGACTGGGGGCAGAGGGAAGGGTGGAAGGAGGGAACCACCCAGGGTGGGGGAGAGGCCGTGTCCTGCTCAGCAGAGCTCAAATCATGCAGGAATACAAAGCAATCCGTAGCAAGAGCTCCACGAGAGACGGCCGGGTGTCCTTGAAGGAAGGAATAGCAAGAAGGTGGGAGGAGGACAGCAGGGCATGGAGCGAAAGTAACAGCCTGTGCGGGAAAGGGAGAGCACAAACAGCGGTCAGCAAACGCCACAGAGAATTTCACCAGAACTGAAGGAAGTTCTCCCAAAGGCTCTGCTTTTGTTAGTCGAATTCTGCCAGGATAAGCTTTTTTTTTTTTTTAAAGTAATAATCTTGCAGCAAAGAGGTAGAGGCAGTTTTGCAGAGGGAGATAACAATTAGGACAATTAATAATTCTTTGCCACTGAGGGAACACTTACACAACACACACTTAACGTTCAGGTAAGGCTGAGCCCACCTTATGAACAAGGTGCTTTCTGAAAATGTGCTGCTCTCGGCAGCACTTTGCTCCTGCGCTGGAAATCCCTGATCGTTTCAAATCCATTTTACGTATTTCCGAGGCTGCCAGCTGATCTCTGACCAGCCCAAGGGATTTTAGTGGAGGAAGATGACTCGGACTCCAAGCATTAACAGGCCTGTCAAATATCAACGCTCTTGAATGCAGCATCTTCCCCTCCTGGTGCACATCGTCACCGTGGTCCTGGTGCTCAGCAGGCCAGGAGAGCCTGGCCAGGAAGAGCGTTGCAGCGGGTGATGAGGCTGCTTTGCCTGCGCTGCTCAGTAAAGGCATCTGAAGGTCCCTGCACGGACTTCTCTGGCTTGGGCACCACCAGCGGAGCCGTCGGGAACGAGAGCAGCATGGCAGAGCGAGACCATAACTGGAAAATGCAGTAAAGAGTGTGATCTTGATTCAATAAATGACTGGGATTTGCACCATAATACCCAATAACTTGACCTACAAACAGAAAATAAGCAACTTTTACATGTAACTGAGACTACTGTATTTTTGCAAACTGAGGACCTGTTTGGGGCCGATCTACCAGATGAAGGGACACTTTCATTCTCATGCAGGAAGGACTTCCGTGACTGATAAACATCAGTTTATCTTTTTTAGCCCCACCAAACTAAGCATGACAGAAGACAACTATTTATAAATACCCTTAGGGGTAAATATCAAGCAGGAAGGACTGCATGAGTTAAAGGTTAATGTTAGCCTGGCATCAAATGGGTATAACTTAGTCATGAATAAATGCAGACTGGAAATTAGAAGACAGTTAACAGTAATGTGAGGAGCAAAATTCTGGAGCGCCCTGTGATTACAGAGGTGGTCTGAGAAGCTCATGGACAGGTTGTGCAACTAAGTAGAAATTCCTGAAGACAGAAAATGGCTTTTTGTTGTGAGTCCTCAGGGATTTGGTGTGCCGCTGTAGTTGAAAAGAGAAGGGATTGCTGGTTTCACGCCCCTGCCCCCCACTAGATTTATCGTGTACGAGTCCAAGGGTTTGTGCTGGTTATCTGTGGGGATAAGAAAAAATTCCTGTTGGTATATCATCTAACTTGTGGGGGTTTGGATTGTTATTTTTTTCCCATCCTCTCAACCACTGAAGATTACTCACAGCCAGAAACAGGATATAAGTGAGATTTGCTAAGTAGCATTAATATCATGGGGGTCTGGCTGGTGGTCCTGGCTGGTGTTCTCACAGTCAGATTACTCACAAGTTCAGGTTCGGATGGAAACTCCTCCCTCGGTCGAGGCAGCAGAGACTACCGAGAGCTGGTATCCTTGTTCTCCTGCGCAGCAGGGGACGTCACTCACTTCCTAAAGACCCCCGGCAATTTTCACTAAACAAATTTGCATCAGGATGCAAATATGCATCAGGAACTGATGCTGTTGATGACTTCTAACTCTCTTCTTGGTGCATGTCACAGGCAGGAGCTTGGTCTTCTGCTACAGGCTATGGCACTGTCACGCCTGTGGCACGTCAGCAGATGTCCTTCGTACCGTTTTGCCCAAGACATCTATTGCCCAGTGGCATGCAGATGTTGGGGCCTCAGCTGTATAACCCTGGTCTCCCTTCCAGCCCTGGGTCCTTGTATTACCCAAACACACAGCAGCACCCCACGGTCTGTACAGAGCATCTTGACGCCCAGTGCTCAGTGATCTTTCAGTGGAAAACACGTGTGTAAAACAGTGATTTTCTAAACTGCGGGTGAGGAAGTTGTTGGGAGACATGCCTCAGTGCTAGCAGGCAGCACGGGCATGCGGTCGGCTGTCCCGCTCGCTGGCTTGGCACGCATAGCTTCACGTCTGTCGAGGGACTGCATCCTGTATTTCTGATTAATCACATTGGACACAGCACGTTGACAAATGAAAAATACCTGGAAGATCTCAATAAATAATATATTCACCTTCTTTCTGCAACATAGAAGACATAATCGCAGCCTGATATTTCATTCATTAAAGTACATCTATTTTCCTCATAAATTAAAGTCCATGTGGTATTATAGAGGACATCACAAACTGTCCAGCTTTCCCATTTGCTTTATTGATTTCCTTGGTCCCCTGCTAGCAACTTCGGGCCTGGTTAAACTATATCTGTCTGTTATATCACAGCCATAGTATTTTTGTGGACTCTCAAGTGAACATCCTACGCTCTCCAGGTCATCGTCCTTTCTTGCTGTTACACAGTATAAGCCCAGAATATTTAAAGCATGATTTTGTGTTGTACCAAACTGCTCTAGAAAGCACTCTTCACTGATTATAAAGTAATTATAGAGGACAAGTTTCACTCGGTCCCAAAATAGCCTGGCGTCAAATTCTCAGCTGAAATAAACTGCTATCTTGCCATTGCCTTGAGCGCAAACCTACCAGGACAGAGCAGCAGCAGGTCAGGTCCAAAGTGGTGAGTGGTGAATGTGGCAGAGGAGCTCGGTCATAAAACTGACAGTGAGTTAGGCTGATACATATTTTATTTTATTTTATTTTATTTTATTAACTGCTGGGAAGGCTGGGATTAGTGGGGGCTCTCAGAATATCCAAGTCAATGTAGCTAATTATTTAAACCAAAGATACAGCTTTCTTCAGAGCCTTTTTATTACTCGATAGGTTAGTGGTGAAAAATAACCTCTAGTTGAAGGCTAAGCAAGCAGGAGATGAAGACACATTATTTAGAGTTGAAGATGTTCAGGACAAGGATTACCTATTCCTTTGTGCCTGCACAGTGCCTGGCACAATGGGACCCCCTTGTATGGGGCAATATGTAGTAAGCATAAGTAGCAAAAATATAGTATTCCTTGTTCAACTAGAACAACTATAGTAGAAGACATGACAGATGGGATTAGCCCACATTTGTAATTTGTATTTGAGCCCTATTTAAGTAATGAGCTGCTTCTGCCTACTGATCTTGATTTCTATTCTGAGAAAAAATGTTTTTCTGATACACATTCTCCTTAATAGCCCATAGGATCTTCAATGAAATAAAACACCTGAAGCATGTTGTAAATACAGGTATGGACATGCAAGTGCCTCTCTTTAGGTATAATTTTGAGAAATTTCAGTGGTTATTAGAATAGCAGGCTTTATTGTATGTCGGGATGCCACTGGCTAATAGCTGTGTAGTAGTCAAAGCTCACGTGCTTGTGATCACATTGCAGTCAGTAGCACCACAAGAACATGCAACAAAAGCACTAAACATCAGCCTAACTGTTCCCAACCAATTAGTGGGGTTTGGATGACACAGTTTTAGGGTGCTCAACCTGATGTGTCAGTTTTTAAGATTTTTTGAGCCTGTGTTCTCCTACAAGTCATGCTCCTTTAAGATGTGCTCAGCTGAGCTTCAGTTTCATGTAAGGTATACCCTTATTTCATGGAATACGAATTCTTTGCTCACACCTATATAATGTAAGTAAAGATTAAATCTACTGACCAGATAGAGGGAGGAATGGCAACCTATCAAGCTATTTAATTTCCTCTTCCCATTGCAAACAATTGTCTGCTTAGTTTGGGAAAAAACATCTCTGCTTAAGAGTGTTCTTATATGGGCTGAGAATACAGTAAACTTGAAAGCAAACGTGTTCTGTGACTCTGTAAAAAACTGCACCGCTTCCACTTAAAAACCTCTTGGAAATCCCTTTATGAAATATTGTATCTTTTATTCTTATAGTATTGACGGTAACAGATGCCACAAAAGGCCACTGCTTGATTTTGCAAAGCCCCAACCTGTTGATTGCGCTTTACCACCAGAGGAGCTCTTTTATTTTTGGCATTTATATGAAAATTAAACTCCTCATTCTTGAATTTGGTAGCTTCCCATAGACCTGTTTTTCTCAAATTCTGCTTTTTCTTTTTCTCATATAATTTTCACCAGTAAGAATAAGCCTTTTGGATCAATTAAACTGTTCATTTTTTCTAGACAAAGGATTCTTTCCTATTTTCTTTTGTGACTCTCTCTTCTACTATCCTGTTATTTCAGTAGGAATTATAACAGAATTGACAAGAGCAGGGATGTTATTCCTCACTCCTCTTTCCTCTGATGGATTTTTCAGAGTTGGAGAAAAAAGATAGTGTTACTTTAGAAGCAATTTGATCTACTTATGGAGTCCTGTGCTTTGGTTTTCAGCTCTTCTTTTCAGGACTTAAATGACCCCTTTTATGGGGGAAAAAAACACCTACGTACATTATGCGATATTGCGTGTGTTAAATTTCCAGGATAACTAACCTTCTGAGTATTACGTTAAAGCACTCTGAGGCACCAGCAGGTATGCCTATTTGCTTAGTATCTCATCAGTGAGATAACTGGACTGTGGGATGTGGCTGAGCAACAGTAATCGAGCAGTAAACATTGGAGTAGTCCCATCTATCCTGATCAGGCTCCGGCTGGGGAATGGCACAGGGAAAGCTGAGGAACTGGAGGCTGAAGGGCTACGAACGAGGAATGCGAAGACGGTAAGTCTGCAGCATAGGAGATAAGGACTTGGAAAATGAAAGTACAGGGCCTTAGACATCCCTGGGACCACAACCATAATGTCCTCTACGGTGTGAGATGCCGAGCAAAGGGAAGAAAAACACTCCCTGCTTCCAGCTGCTCAGTACATGAAAAGACAAAGGGGTCTCTGCAGAAAAGGCTACAAAATTAACAATAGATCTGGATATGGCTAACCACATTATGGTGTGTGCTGTGTTTCTAACTAGCTGTCTCATCTGCTCGCTACTGCTCCTCTAATTTTGAGGAGCCGTAGTGGTTCAGGAGCGGAGTTCTGGGATGAGGGGCTTTACATAGAAGACCATGGGATTAAAGGCGTGAAGGACAGAGGTAAAACATGTCCAGATAAGTAACTACGATTAATGGTAAAAAAGAAAGTCTGGATTTGGTAACAGAGGAATAAGGTGGGCAATAGGTAGTAGCTGGGTCTCATGCTGTTTCAGAAGGAGGGCTAGACGAGGATGAGGATGAAGATGCCTGAATAAATCCTGTAAAGGGAAGAGAGCCTGCCATGAAAAAGTACAGAGGAAGCAGCGTTAGCAAGGGCACTTGCAGCTGGTGGCGTGCAAGGAGAGGCAGAGGGAGACAGGACCTTTTCAGAGTAAATCGAAGAGTTCAGTCACTTCACATCTTTCATTGTGCTCTGAGAATTTTTCCTGGATAATAGTTTTCCAACTTTCTAAACGTTTTTGCAATTTTAATGATATTTTTAAGGTCAAACCAAGCAACTGGTAAACAGCATCAGGCTGCTTAAAGTCAAGCACATGAATGCTGTAAATGACAAAGCAAAGTGGAAGACTATGAGAATGACAGATCATGATTATGACAACAGTTTGTGTTGTCTGGATTATCACATGTGATGTCTGGGTACAACGGAAAACATTTTTTAAAGCTGTTGTTTTTTTCACATATTCTCTGAAAATCTTTCGTCTGCTCTCAGTGCCAGAGCTGACCCTTGTTGACTAAGATATCTTCCACTCAATAGGTTTGCTCCCAAAAAAGCCCACTCCTTCTACTCAGTGATGAAAATAGGATGATTAACGTTTTTGCAAGGTTAAAAGTTTTTTTTATTTATATAGGCAGAAAGAAAGCACTTCTCAGTAATACTACAGTTGACTAAAATAAATTACCAGCTACTCAGCAGGTCAAAGGATGCTTGTGAGTAGTATTTAATCAAATGGTGGGGATACAGGCATAATATCAGAGCAGTAATCATGCCACGAAATAATTAGGGTATTTCCTAGCACAGAAAATCCTTCTCAATGCCATTTGGGGCAGCTAATGCTAAAGATTATGATTTGTTCTCAAGTTCTCAGATTTGCATGTTGCTGTAGCAAAACCTAATCTTTTGAATTCCTAGTAACACAAAGCTTTTTCCAGACAAAAATGCATAATACATGAAGTATTAAGAATGATAATTAGAACTTCTCAGATTTAAAGACCGTGCAAAGATCTTGCATTAGATCCGTATGATACATATGATTTAGATGATAGTGTCTGTGCTATAAACTGGAGGCAAGGCCAGACATCACTGGTATTGACAGGACTACAAATCAAGAGTGTCTACATTCGTGACTGGACTTAGATCATCAAACAGGAGGTAAAAGACAGTCTGCAAAATTGAGAGATGCAAATATATTACCAATATTAGAACAGAAAGTGCAGGTAGCTAGGAAATATCTTTACTTATTTTGCAAGCCTGAATTCTGAGTGAACTGTCACCTCAATCATGGAGTAAATCAGGCTATCCAGATCTGGTTTTGATCTAATGCTCAATTTTGTATCAACAAATAATATGTTGGTACTAGTGGAAATTATTTCCAATGTTCACTGGTGTATTTCAGAATAGGCTCCAGTGATCAGTCCTCCAAGAGACTGGTATTATCAATATGCTGCCACTAACACCCAAAGTAGGTACACAGAGGAAAGCAGTAAAATTCCCAGGAGAAGAACTAGCAGGGAAAGAAAATCTCATTTTCTGATTTCCATTTACAGCCTAAAATAGCCTGTCTGCTGGGAGCAGTAGTTCTTTGGAAAAACAGTGATTATGAAGACTATGGTCTTATTTACTTTCCACCAGTGTTGCAGCATACTACGTATACTCATAGGGCATTTTTAGTCACAGATTCTGCCAGGCAGAAATGCAGTGGAGTTAATCACATAGCAAATTAAACAAAAGCAAAAAAGCTGGTAGGCTTGGGAGGACCTGCAGCAGCTGAACATTTTGTTACCCTTTCTAGGCAAACTTTCCAAAATTGCATATGGGGAGGGTAAAGGCAAAGGCCAGTGGTGTTTTTTTAACCTGGATCAAACAACCTACACATGTATCTGCAGTTAGTAGACTGAAGCAGGCTGAGAAATCTGTCTATATTCAGATTATAGTCAGAATTAAAGCTCTTTTGTAGTGAAATTGCTGAAGTTGGTCCACCAACATATTAGCTGTTCGCTGTCCTCTCACAAGTACTTTGCAGGCGATGAGCTACTGTGTGCCCCGAGCTCCAGTCCCAAGTGCAGGCGGGTGATGCAGAAAGGGCTCCTAAAGCACAGAATGGTGGGCAGAACGTTCCCCGGCGGTGGACTGCCATTACCATCCAAAGACATTTCAGGCATGGGAGGAAAGGTACAAAGGGCAGGAATTAAAAGTGGTTTCAGCACAGCACAACTGGATGCAGATATCCTCACCCTGTATCCTAATGGGCTGATAAAATAGCTCCTGAACAACATCTTCTGCAGCACATCCTTTGTTGAAAAAGTTGTCTAGAACATTCTTGCAGAAATAAACCTTTTTTTCATTGTTCCCTTTAGTGGACAGGGAAATGTATCAGTCCTGGTAGCTTTCTCTCTAAAAACATAGAAATAGTAAAATTAATTTATAATCAATGGTTAGTGTTAATTTATAACAAGCTAACTCAGCTCAGTATAACCAAGCCAAGAACATACAATAGAATTATGGCAATCAGCATTTATGGGAACAAACACATCACTGTTTTAAATGAAAACTATTCTTCTATTAGCTCAAAGTAGCTTGTAAAATCTTTCACTATGACTAAAATCAGGACATGGTTTAGGGGGCATGGTTAATGGTTGGA
This sequence comes from Harpia harpyja, assembly GCF_026419915.1. Classification (NCBI taxonomy): domain Eukaryota; kingdom Metazoa; phylum Chordata; class Aves; order Accipitriformes; family Accipitridae; genus Harpia; species Harpia harpyja. Next base: position 866,796 of record NC_068969.1, read on the forward strand.
CTCGATGATCTTGAAGGTCTTTTCCAACCGAAATGATTCTATGATTCTATGATTCTATGATATCATTCACCCAAAGATTGTGCTGTAATGCTTATTTACAGCATTAGCATTTTAAGTTTTTTGTGAAGTAAAGCAGCAGGGATCAAGTGGACTCCCTCGCATCTGCTATGCCTTTGAAAGATAGCATGTGCCTGCTCAGGAATTAAATTAGGAATTAAATATTGAATCAAGAATACATGTGTAAGGAGTTAAGGGGATCTGAATGCTGAACTCACACCCACCACGCCACGGGCATAAACAGAACATGCTATAGTCACCCTCTATCCTGAGCAGAAGATAACTCTGCCAGCATCCCAGTGCGGCATCCCAGAGCCTCTTGCCCAGAAGGTGGCTGGCCTCTTCCCAGGGCGTGGGGAAGGAGACACAAAAGGCGGTCCTAGGAGAGAGATGTCCAAAGTGTGCTTTGTATTCTTCCAAGAGGAGAGTAAATCACCGATCATTTTATTACTATAGACTGAAAGATGGGCTGGTGGAGATGCAGTTTACGCAAGACTCCAAAGCTCAAAGGCTGAAAAGGTACACTGGGTTTTAAGACCGGTTATGTGTCTCTTCTGGAAGGGCAAATCCTTTACTCTCTAATGGGAAGATGCAAAGAGGATTACGATGGCAATATCCTTCCTCAGATAGGTTTTGGGTTTTTTGCTGGCAAGAGAGATCTTTCCTAATAAATAACTGCTCTTTCTTATGAGCTAGCCTTTGTCAGTGACCACAGGACTGCACAGACACAAAATAGATTCTGTCTGCCCAAAACAGCTCACAGACATTGACTATCATTTTGTTTTCTTTACTGGGTAAAAGGAGGAAAATGGCTTTTAAATTAGATGTTGAACCCCTTCCAGAATTGCAGTATAAGACACTGAATCAATCATTCTTCATACAGTTGCCTCCTACTCCACAAGCTCCCACTACCGTAAAATTGGTTGTTGCCAACTGAGCTGAGTGAATAATTTGCAGTTTCATATTTGTTAGAGGATTTTTTCCTCTTTGTCTTTTCATTATTTGTCCACGAGCAGATTGACTTTCTTGACTTTTTTTTTTTTCCCAAAACATGTGCTGTAATCACTCTGCAAGTAATTCTGGCCATAAATCATTTGTGAGCAATTTGTTGTGAGAAGTCTTCAAACATTTGTCCTAATTCCGTTCATTCTATATGAACTTGCATCACGTGGTGTCTGTTTCTGTGAACACAACATCAAAAGAGCTGGTTTTGAGTATTCTCCCTGAGAACAATCCCACTTCTGAACCTAGAAAACTCACATAGAAAGCACATTTTATTGAAAATTATTTAAGACTTATAGATGCATGTTCACTGAGATGCTTGCAGTTTATATGCATCTGTAATTTTCATGCTAACTAGAAGATAGCTTTTCCAACCCTGAAGAGAATGCTTTTTTACCCACTTCACAGCTCGAATCTGCTCCTCGCCAGAGCTTTTGTCTCAACCCAGTTCATTACAATTTCAGTCTCACAAAACATCCCTTGTGAGAGATGAGGCTTTCAATGGCATATAAAGTGGTTGGGTTCCAAATTACGACCGAAATGATGCACAATTTCACTATTTAAAAATTACTTAATTCCCAGAAGTAATTACTGGATTCTCCTGGTTATTGTTGCATCTTAATGAAAAATAAGACTGTATCAAAACACTAGTGGAAGAGCCTGTTCCTGACCCTGCTGGAGTCAGTGGAAAGCCTCCCCTTCTCAATTTTCTAGATGGAGGAAACTGCCCTTCTCAGATTGTAAAATACCCTCTTTTCAGATAAAAGTTTAAAAGAATGACTGCACTGTTCAGAGGGATCTGGGTACTTTACCATGTGTCCTCTTCAAAAGAAAAATGAAATAATGACTCTGCAATATTGAAAAGGAGGTAAAAGTCAACTGGAACACCAAGTGCCATCATACACCAGAGTTAGAATTTCAAATCCAAGTCTTGCCGTTGGCCTTAAATGTTTGCCTTGAAGGCGTTTGTAAAGTACAGGTCTTGGCTCTTGTTGGTATGCAGTGGAAATGCTTTGCTGGTATTTTAGATAATGTAAACAGTTGCTGCAACTGTCACCCAGGCGCTTTATGATGTTAAGTAGGAAAAATGGAAATGAAAAAGTCATGAAATTCATGGATGATGATGTCTGTGATTGTAACTGGGACATGTACAGGCATCTCTTCCATTGTCCCTTACAAAGGGTCCACTCTAACTGTTTTTCAAGGTTTTCCTATTTTCATAAAAAAACCCCCAAAACTGCATAGAAATACTGAAGAATGCAAGCCATAAACCAATTAACATTTTTTCAAATATGAATTTTGCAAAAGGAAGTTACATTTTGCTCTCAGACAAGCTTCTTCTGAAGTTATTTTTAAATTTGTTAGTGCAGAAAAGACTCAATGCATCGTCTTAATGTTCTTAAGCTGTATCATCTGAGATGGACTAAAATTTTAACTCTTGGTGCTCATAAATAACTCTTGGGATAATTTAGTCTGCTTCATTTAGTCTGCTACAGAAATAAGTTGTTGATGCTAAGCATCAAAGTTCCCTGAACCCAACTTTCAGACAAGCAGTTTAGGCTTGTCTGCCAACCTGGATGCCAACTCCAGCCCAACCGCGAGGACAGGAGAGCCACACGCTCCATGGGAGCTCCCGCAGGGAGCCGCGGCCACCTTCCTAACATCAGTGGACCCGAGGTGGCTGATATGAACCGTGAGTGCGCTGGCTGTAACACAGAGAGTAAGATCACCATGAGACATTCGAACAAGATAATTATATTGTGTTAATTTGCATCTCATTTTTGTGATGTAGTTGTACGCAGCCAACATAGTAACTGGAAATTAATACATCATGATTCGTGCCCTGTCATGTCACAGTGCTGGCCTTTCTGAGCAAGAATGTTTTTTTAATGCTATACTCATAAATCAAGTCCCTCAAGACAAGAAAATTATTATGAAGCTGAACAATAATAACTTATATTTAGATGAGCTCCTACTTTTTCTTCCACCTGGAGTAGAATAGGGAGCTCTTAGATTGTTTTCTTGTATGCCAAAGTTAAATTTTACATCTTCAGCAACAGCAAATAAATCCATGTTTCTGTTACGTTACTTAACGAGCGTAGTGTCGTATCCACTCTCTAGAAAGGTCTGTATTTTCTCCTCTGAGTGGGTAATACTACATGCATTAGTTTAAAGGCCAATGCCACCATTTTAGAGAAGTGGCACAGCAGTTCCTGCATCAAGTGATGTGTACGGTATTCCTCTTCCTGCTAGATGTGGATCCCCAACATAACAGAATCTTTTAATTTAGGTTTACTTATAGTTTATGCTGAATCACGTAAAATGTGATGAACTCAGAGACACAGCATATTTCTTTGCACTTTTCACCATTAGCTGGTATTTTTTTCCCAGTGCCTACGTTATGTGACTTCACATTTGGTATTCTGATACTAATGGAGTTTTAGGGCAAAGAAATGGTGATGTGCTGGCATACGGTTTTTTAAAATTTTAGAAGAAGATAGATTCTTTCCATCCATTCTTTTACCTGTAATTATTATAGAGACCTACAATATTATACACGAGAGGAAAAAGTTGCTATGCTAAAAGAACCCAAACCCTAGTCTGTCTTATTTTGAATCTGCATTTTCAAGACCATTTACATCACTGAAAGGGCGGCAGTCCAAAATATAAGTAACTTGAGCTCAAAAAGCAAGGTTGCCACCCTGAATAGCCAGAAGCCACAGCGATCACCTAAGTAACAGCACTCTGTGCAGATTCACGTGCAGTTTCATACCTGTGGCTCGCTTCCACCTACAACAGAATGAAATACTTTGTTAAACTCCATCGCGCTCTGCTCTGCTTCACTGGACCAAGTGCTGTCAAATAATGCAAAATAAAGTACACCACGTACTCTTATTCTACAGAGCAGGTATAATCGTTGTAATTATACCACAACTGCATGGCAAATACCATGTAAATACATAGCAATTGCATGTTCCTACAGCTTACTTGTTAATTATGCATTGTTACTAACAAGTTCAAAGATAAATTATCATAGCACTTGCAGCATTTGGGTGCTTGCAAAGCTCCTAAGCTGTGTAATAATGGAATTCGTACTATTAAATGCTTGCTTTTGTTGATTTTCCACTGGAGTAGGGAAGGGAAACAACCCACCTCTCATGCCCAAAGGCCTCTAGCTTAAGTGCATATTTCTTACTGGTACAGCAGAGGTATGCTACCGAACAAAATAACATGACACTTCTACCAATAAGGAAATCTGGACTAATTAACAAAAAAAAATGATTTCCATTAATAAATCACTTTTCAAACTTCATTTAGTAATCCTCCTAAGCAGACACTGCATTTAAAATCACTGGTACTTGCATGCAGTAGAACTAATACTGTATTCCTGACCCAATATTTAATCTTGCACAGGCTAAAACTGAGAGGAAAACCTCATTTCACTGATGTTGCTAGCAAAACTCCTATTGATTTCAGTGAGGACAGGGCTCTACCCAGACAGCTTACTTGAAAATGGATTCTTGAAATAGCTTGTATTATATTATGCCAGAAATATATCACCATGTAAGGCCATTTCATAGTCCGTGCTAGCTCTTCTATGAGCCGCACTGCAGTATTTTAGACTACAACTTATAACTTTTAATAGGTATTTTAATAGTATTCAATAAAATAAAATTAGCCTCTCTATAAACATTGCTCTTCTCCAAAGTGAAGCTTCCCTTTTAAGTTATGACTCTGTAATGGTTGTTTGGTCAGCCATTTATACCAACTTTTACAACCCATGTTGGATCACCTTGCGTTTTATTTTAATTTTTTTTTCAATTTCATTATTTTCATACTGATTTCAATCTGAAAGGTGATGTTGATGTTTCTGACCCTTTTTTCTCTATTGTAGTTGTTGAGCTATTTCTTCTAAAAAAATGACTAGCATTTATTGCAAGCAAGTGCAAATGTTAGTCTTTAGGTATTGCAGAATCAGTACTAGCAGAAACAAAATAGCCAGCTATTATTATCTGTTGCTTATAAAAATCTTAAGTACGGACTAAAAACCCGCTGAAATTGGCCGTCCACAAATGCAGATAAAAACGGCAACCCTGGGGCAGGGAGGTGACGTGCTGGGGATGAACCAGACAAACACAGACAAGCGAGAGAAGATGGAAGCCAGGAGATGGTGGTGCTGGTCCTGCTGATGGGTAACAACACCCTTGGCCGCTGCCACCCCATCCGTGCGCGAGACAGGAAAACAAGGCTCCTTTGACAGCGTTTTGAGGAAGATCAGGAGATAGCTTTGTGCATGAAATGACTTCTCGGCCACAGAGGAAATTTTGGAATTATTACCCGTTGGAGGGATGAGTCAGTAATTTCCTGGTGAAAGAGCTGGCTAGGGGAGGTGGGTCAAGGAGGGTATTGGGAAAGCAAAGAGCAGTAACTTCTTTGAAATGACAAGAGAAGCAGAAAACAAAAAGAGGCTGAAGAGACCATAAATTAGAGAAAATTATTTTACTTTATCATTCTAACGGCATTGGAAAGCAGGAATGTTATGGATGTGAGCCGTAAGATCATCAGAGCCTGGTTCAAAGCTTTAGTTTTCAGCTGGGATAGAAAAGGACATATCTTAAATGCCATTTCTGTCATGGAGAAATAACTGCTGAGTTTAGATACAGTCTGTACCCATAGTGTAACCTCTCTGAAGATGAGACAGTGGATGGGAATGACAAAAAAATCAATGTGATCATACTGTTCATAGAAACTGGGAAATAAATTGATGGGACAAACTTGGAAGAGACTCTAAAATCCCGTTTTAAGATACTGACCTTGAAAAGATAACTACACCTTCATGAAGAAATGCCAGAGACATGGGCTGAGGTTCTGGTCTGGACAGAAGAGAATTCTGTCCAGGAATGATAGGCGAATTCATGCTTGTGGTAGAGGCTCCTTAATGACCAAGTGTGGAGGAAGCAGGGGAGAGAGCAGGAGAGCTTACAGGGAGGTAGAGAAAGGGTGAGGATGATGTTCCAGTCTGCTTTGAAAGAGCAAATAGAAAGGAGAGTCTAACATACGAAAGTATGACTGCATTTCAGCAGAATAGCTGGCAATGCTCAAGGCAGATTTTAAGGTTAAAGACACAAATAAGGGAAGGGATGAGAACTGGCTTAGAGAAGCCAAACAGGAACCAGAATGGGATTAGATCATTGCAGCAATGCATGACGTGTTGGAGTATTTTATTATCCACTATGCTCTTTAATTGCAAGTGTAACACTGGCAATAATTTCTAAAACAAAGTATGTTCTTATGGAAGATCGTTGGCTCTTCAGTGGGAAAATAACTTCAGATGCAGAATGACTGTTGGTTTTAATGGGTTTATTTTTATGTAACGTACATTGACGTTAAATAAAAGGGAGCTGTACATTTCCAGTACTGTAAAACTGGCAGTATAATTGAGGCTCATTAGCCCAGCTGCTGAAGCTGATAGCGTCTTTGAAGACAGTATCCTTGTTCAGATGGAATTACCTAGTTTTTCTTCACTCATTTCACTCCCTCCTGAATCCTACCCTGGAGCCTGAAGAAACATTTGTAGGTTCTCCTAGAAAATAGACATCTTCCTAAGAATGCAAATGATCTTTCTTCACTCCTAGGGTCTGATCTTGCTCTTCCTGAAATCTGCAGTGAGATTCCTGCTGTCTTCAGTGGTACCAGGCACAGTTCAACCAGGCCAGATGTAAGCTTGAAATTCTCCTAATGAAAAGGCCTAAGTAAACTGAATGGGGGAGATACTTATTAATAACTATTTAGGAGAACATGGTTCCCCTGAAAGGCTAATTATTTTGAGAGTTACCCATTCAAAAAAAAAGTCTAATCAATGAGAGAACAAATTAAAAATTAAGAATCTCTCATAAAAACAGACAGCAGAATACCGCATTCAAGAGGACAGCCACCAATTAAAAGAAATGTCAACAACTCAAGTGGCAGCAACTTCAAAAGGGAAATCTCTTCCTCATTTTCATATGCATTCTTCATGAGCAACATCAAGAAGTGTAACATGCTAATAGCTAATAACATTCAGAATAAGATTCACTAATTTACTAACTGAATAATTTAATGCATATCAAAGGAATGATTTTCTCATTTCATTCTTTTTTTAGATCTAACACTAAGCTGGGTATTATCAAGTAGATGAAACCGCACAGATTACAGGTCATCACTGAAATAGTCATTTTAGAATTGAGTTTGTTGTTTTCTGTTGGATGTCTCTTTTGGGTTTAAGGAATCACATACCTTTTTTCCTTGTTATAATGCAGATTTCAAAAAACAAATCAGGAAGATATCTTTGTGGTCATGTGATGCTTTGCTAAAAACAGAGTGTTCTGAAGAGACAGAGATCTGTTAACAATGTTTGACTTTGAAAATGTTGGGGGCTGCAGAGAGACAGTGCCATCCACCTGTCCCAGGAAAGCCAATAACGCAGCAGTTGGGAGATGCACCTGAGGTTTAGGAGATCGGGCCCTGAGCTGAAGCAGGGGTGGGACGTGGATGACCAGTGTGCCGCAGAGGTCCCCTGGCTGTCCTGGTGTGGAGGACTCTCCCTCCTGCTCCCGGGAATGGTGAGAGGTTAGTTTGATTCCAATGCAGAACAAAAGCCAAATGTTAATTTTTTTAATTGCAAAAGAACTTTTGTATACTCTAAAATGCTAGATTAGGTATTGAAAAATGTAGCAAGTCTACATGGTAAGAACCATTTCTTGTTTAATGTGATTTTTAGAAGCCTATTTACAGAATTCTACTAAATTTAAACAATGTTTTGGCTTTGCTACTATTGCACACTGCGTAGCCCGCTACCATTTGCTGAAACACTTTAAGAATACGTTACCAGTTAAGGTACCGAACAGAAAACCAGCTCTTCCTTCAGTTCGTGTGTCACAGTCAGAAAGCTCACTCAGAGAGATTCCAGACTGAAAGATAGCCATCAATGGCTCAACATCTGTTTGGTGGCTGGAAGGAAGCAGAGTACTCCAAGGTCAACACCAGGGCTGATACCATTTAGCCTCTTCACTGACGACCTGGATGATGGTATAGAATGCAAAAACGACAAACCTGAAGATGACACTAAGTTAGGGTTGAGTCGTTGACATGCCAAATACTAACTTTTGTGGAGGGATCTTCAGGAACTTGGGATCCAGCCAGCAGAAATCCCATCAAGTTTAACGAGATGTACAAAGTCCCACATCTTGGGCAGAATAAGGCTGGGAACTGTCTGGCTGAGCAGCAGCCCTCCTGGAGAGGACCTGGAGGTTACGGTGGACGTCAGGTCAAATATGAGCCAACGGTATGCTCACCGCAAATGGGACAAACTGCACATTGGCCTGCTTTCGAAGAAGGGTGGCCAGCAGATTGAGGAAACTCATTATTCTTGTCTCAGCACCACTAATGTCATGCCTGGAATACTGTGTCTGGCTTTGGGCCCCCCAGGTCAAGAGGAGGTTCAGAAACGGGAAGGGAAGGTAGGAGAGGGCTGCCGGGATGGTCAGGGACATAGAGCGCATGCTTCAGGTGACGGAGGAGCCTGTGGCTTTTCAGCCTGGTGCAGAGGAGGCTAAGGGGTGATCTAATAGCAGGCTGCAACTGCTTGAACTGGAGTTGGAAAGAAGAGGGGGCCAACGCACTTTTCGGTAGAGACAGATGGTATAGTAAAGGGCAGTGGCCACACATTGTAGCCTGGGAGGTTCAGACTGGGCATTAGGAAGAACTGCTTCACTGGGAGGATACTGCAGTACTGGAAGAGGTTACTCAGAGGGGGACACCCAAGATTTGGCGAGGTAAAATCCCAGCAGACCTGATCCAGTGCTGGTGACAGTCCTGCTTTGAGTGGAAGGTGGGAGTTAATCTAGGGGTCCTTTCACACCAATATTTCTATGATATAACTCAGATTCAAGCCAGTGGCATTATCAAAATCTTAACTAAATGATGTTAAACACAGCTAAACTAAAAGTTCACTCACTAGTATATAGCAAGGAAGATACACCTCCTCAGCTGGCTTGTTTTCTCACAGCAAACTCTTCACTGACAGGGCACACTGCAGCGTGCGACACATTCATATCGCTTTTCTCTCCTGATATCCCAACAGCAAACATAATGTTTCTGTGATGCCCCTTTAACAGGGAAGGAGTGACTCTTGGAACCAATGGCTTTGTGGCAGATGGAGTGACATTTGCAATTGGGAAAAAACACTCTCATGCTGCCAAAATATTAACAAGGGGCTTCCTCAGAAATATTCTGCCACAGTCACTGGTACATGTAAATTCCCCACGTAAATATGACTTCTTCCAAGGAAAAAGGTATCGTTCAGCAGGCTTTCCAAGGAGGAGGACCTCCCCGCACCATTTTTTTTCTCTCCTGCAAACCCCTGTGTTTCCACTCACAAATTTTCAGCGCTGCAACACCTCACGGATGCTACTTGTGGTAACTCTGATGAGAGACAGCAGCAAGCAGGGCTGGTTTGGGGCAGGCTGTCCAACGATCCCCTCTCAGCTGAGCTGGGTCAGGGGACAGACTTGGCAGCAAGGGCACATCATGAAATCGAACAGGGAACAGGTTCTTTTGTGGGTTTTTTTTGGTTTGGTTTTTTTTTTTTTTTTTTGCGTAATGTATCTCCCTCTGTGAATGCCCATGTTCCTTACATGGTGAGAAAAACAACAAGAAATTTCCTGACCTTCCTTTATACCACCCATTATTTTGCATAGCCTTATAATAGCTTTTATTAATTTCCTTTTAAAAATAAACTCTCCTGTTCCTTTCAAATTCTGCATATATGCAACACCAAAGCATGTCAGTGAATTTTCCAGTCCATTTTTATGCCAGCTTTCTGGTGCTGGAGTCAGACATGTTGTGGTAGTATTGCAAGCAGTAAAGATGTCCAGCTTCTCTGAAACTGCTGCAGTTCTCATTGCTGTAAGTACTGATCACTGGGGAAACTGAGCTTCAAATACCAAAAAACCTTTCTGTGATGACCTACTGTTTTGCAGAGGGCAATGGGACCAGTGTGCTTTTTTCTTAAAGATAAAGAGAAAAGACAGCCATTGTCCCTCTACTGAGAAGGATCTGAGATTTATTTTTAACTTCAAACTTTTCTATGCATCATGAAAAAAGCTGAATAAGTCTATTTTCATTTAGGAGGACATTACAAGAGAAAGAAAGAGTCTGATATATTTTAGATAGAGATTCTTCCCTAGGAACAGAGGCTGTCGCAGTGTAATGTCCCACACCAAAGAAAATCTTCTTTTCCCCAATACTGTCAGCTGGGCCCAGTTCTCCACCAAGTATATTTTCAAGAATTTTTGCACTAAACTGAGAGTGCTCCAACACGATGCTTCTGGGAATTTAGATTACTCTCCCTCTGTCAGTACCGTGATTATGAAGTCGTGAAGGTAGTCTGCATCATAGTGATATTATAATGATTGCTCTGAAATGGAAAAAATATCACACATCTGTGTTTTCATTCTCCAGCTTGAGACATACCTTTAGGAAGTCAGTTTCTGATGACATGTTTGGGCAAATCATGCCTTATCTGCATATTTTTTTCATGTATCATCCTGATCTGGTAACTTGAATGCCATAACCAGAAAGCTATGTTAATTGTACATGTTTTTAAGTCAGCGTAGTCCAAAATGTATTCCTCCAAACTATCAGTCTCACAAAGTCTGCTTGCGTGTTTGAAAAGCCGGAGCTGTTCCGTCTCTGTTGGAGGAATCACATAAATTTTTTGTAACAACAAGAATCTCCAGCGAAGATAATCTTAGCCTCATGGATATTACATATTTCTGTTTCCTAAAAATAAAACCCACTAAGTATATGAACTGGTACTGTAAACATAAGTGCAAGTAAAAGAGTTCTACTGTTGCTGGACTCCTCTGCCCACTCAATTTCAGCAGTCAGCAAAAATACTTATTCAGTATTAAGTTACAGTAAAGAATTGTTGACCCTGGTGTAATTCAGAGCAAAGATAAAGTCAATAGTGTTTGCTTCAGACTGTGACATTTCAGATAAAGCCTCTAAATTTGTTTGGATCATAAAAATGAAAGCATATAGAAAATATTTGTTAAAAATAAAAAAGCAGAGAGTACACAAGCTTCTTCATAAAGTAATTTTTATTGAAATGCTCACAGTTGAGTTAGCATTATTTGCTTCTAATTTGGGCTTCATTCTAAATACTGTACGTTAACAAACTTAGATCACTTAATGCCAAGTGCCTTACACATTTCTCTTTAATTAAATTTCTCCAAAGAATCACATTACAGAAGCATTTGCCCATACAAAAAGCACACTCTCGGAGATCCTGGGTAAAATCCAGGCACCCCTGCAGTAACTAGTAAAATTCCCATTGAGCTCATTGGAGACGGGATTCTACTCTATAGGTCTTTGCTACATATGGGTAATAAAAAATTCTCTTGCTACTTATGTATTAAATTCTTAGGTACGCTATTCTAAGAAACTTAGATCTTAATGAGGTCCATGCTATCATTTACCGCTTCCCTTACTAGATAAAAATAAGCGTCACTTCAGAGTTCAATAATGTCTAGTTTCAAGTATGTTTGTAATTGCTGGAATATGCAACAGATGCCAGTTTAGATAAGCTCCTAGCCTGTGGATCAAGGTAGGTATTTGCTCTAATAATCTGCAATTTTACTACAGAATTTGAGTGCGGAATTGCCTGTACTGAGCTCTGGGAGAAACGTGAACCATTAGCATTTAGGGGTTCTCTTAACTGTACAGCGATATGTTCAGTAATAAGTTATAGGTGATTTGGAAGTGGAATAAAAATTAAGAAGATTTTAAATAAGCTTTATGATCTTTAATATAAGATGAGGCATAACAATTTACCTTTATTTAATTATGAGATATTTTTCATCTGTGTGAAACATGTTGAAGTGGGCTACATTTAAAATAGTTCTGTCATTCTTCCTCTTGCAGTTTTTTGCAGCAGTTTTCTCTTCCATAACTCAGCCATGCAGGGCTGTGGGGTTTGATGTTTCAGTTCTCGTGCGAAAGAAAAAGGTAAATTAGGGCTGGTCTAGGACAACACTGGTCAGAAATGGAAAGAGCAGGAGTGGTTCGAGATGGTACCCACTCCTGCCACTGCTCTGCGGGACATTATCATCTTGCAGCTGCAGAAATGCTAGAGGTTGTCCGAGTGCTGCTCATCTACTTCAGTGCAAAGTTACTTTCCTAACTGATATTTTTTTCAGAGTTACTAAGATGTTACCTAGTTACCAGCTAATCACAGCCTGGTAACCATTTAGAGAAATCTAGGGTTTTATTTACAACAGGGTAAGTGACCCTAAATAATCAGTCCGGTGACACTTAAGCTGTCCAACTGTAAAATAGGATGGGACTCCACACGAAATTTATTTGAAGTGTTCAGACAAAAACTGCAGTATGAAATTAATTATGATTAGTCTTGACAACACTAATTCAATTTAAAATATGCTTAACCAGTTTAAAAATAAAACTTCAGCTTCCCTTTGACTGCAACCCAGTCCTGAAGCTATTTAAGACTGCGTTGCCTATCCCGTGCCTGATTTTCTGATTTGGTTCTAAGATTACTATTAATAGACCAGAAGTGGGGTAAAAAAAAAAAAAAAAGAAAAAAGTGAAATTACCTCATTCTGCAAACACCCGTGTTTGTTTGTTTGCTTGCTTCATTTTAGAGAAGTGTTGTCAGAAGTTTAGTTTTCTGACGGGGATTAATCTTTCCCTTTTGTGACTGGACCATCCATCCCTCCCCCCCCCCCATTCCGGCGCGGGGTTGCTAAGCGACATGTTCTTCTCTTCTGTACTTTAGCAGAGAGGAACAGATCAAAGACACCCACAGTCCTGAATTATTTTATAAATGAATTTAAAGAGACACTCTCCCGCACTGTATTATGTAGGGGGAGATCAAAAGTTGCTCTATATACTGAGAGTATCTGGAGAATTAAACTGACGTCTTCTGGAAAATAAAAATCTCGTTACTGAGAACTATGTAATATTTACTTTTTTTTTTTTTTCCCTTTTCAGAACTAGACGATGAATTTATGCTAATTAATGTTTCTAGTTTTATGGCAGTCAAGACATTGAACGCAGGCCAGGCTGCATGTTTGTACGACTTTCAGAAGTAAGGTTTTCTGTCATCAAGTGACAAGCTTGCTGGTTTTTTAACTCTTTTCATCTCTTGCAAAAGAGTTGCTGTTATTCAAAAATATTTCATTCTCTAAATTTTAAATGCTTTCCTAACTTACATTAAAGGCAAGAAAATCACAGGGTAAATTTCAAGTGATATATCTTTAAAAGAATAAATGAGGATGAGAAAGTAATCTGTATAAATCAGGCAAAAAAACTAAACCACCAATATCTCAGACCTTTCCGAAAAGAATGAAAACCAAATGTGAACAATCTTTCATTAAAAAATCTGGAAATACATAAATTTAAACGTTACCTCTTACCAGACCAGCACTTTTCTGGCATCAGCTCAGGTCTGCTATTCTGTACAAGCTGTGAGATTTGTAAGCACATACTGGCAGTTAAGGCAAACGTTTCCTGAAACAGAAAAGGGAGGAATTACTTGCCCTCGGATCTACTCAGTTTCAAACACCATCAATGTTGTAAGAGGAAAAAAACAGCACTTCGTAACAAAGTGCAAGAATTTTTCAAGACTTCAATTTCCAAAGACACCATCGCCGCACAGCCTTAAGAAAAAGGAGAGGAACACAAATAACATGCTTAAAGCATTACCCAAGCAAGGGAGACAGATCATTTATGTGGAAAGCAAAACTCCTGGATCAAATGGCTGCAAAAAAGGCATCTTGAAAATTGCATGCAAAATTCTTCCCATGTGCGAATCTCATTGTTTTGTAACCAGCCACCTTATCTGCATAAACAAATGTCTCTCTTAAAGCAGTTTCAGGGGCTTGCTCACACAAACAGGTGCTCATGCAACTACAGGCACAAAATCACTGGCTTCAGGTGTAAAGTGTACATAGATGATCTCACCCTCTTTGCTGCGTGCCTGGTCGCAGAGCAGAGCTAGCTCCTCGCTCTCGTCCTATGCCTGCAATTGCACATAAAATTGAGGGTAGATTAGGGAAACCTAATACACTCGAGGACTGTAAAGGGATTAATCTCACATAAATCTTCACCAAAAAAATCAGCATTAGTATTTATTTACAAGCATTTTATTTTCCAATGAGAAAACAAGCCTCCTTTTTTTTCCTGCACCAGTAAAAGTCTCTTCAAAATTCTAATTAATTGCTTAGATTTGGCATTTAAAATCCACTGTACTACAGTTAACTTATATTCTCATAAAATCATGTATTTTAGAAAAGGGCTTAGCCAGCTTTTCCATTTCATTACTGGATATCTATTGCACGGGCAAGATGCGTGCTTTACTCTCACTGATATAGTGTTTTATGTATAAACATCTTGACCACCACTATGTTGTCAGTGGTTAGCAGATTCGGTGTGTTTTGGCTGAATTTCTGAAGGGGAAAACTGTGACTTGCACTCTAAATATTTTTTCTGGAGAATGGGTTCCTCAACAGACTATGGGCATCTTGTACAAAATACAAGTAAACATTTGGAAAGGAATTTAATGTTTCTGGCGCGTATTGACTTGCCAGCCTTGGAAACCGAAATCCCTGGGACCCGCGGCACAAGCACAGCTCTGGCGCTGTGCGCTCCGCAGCCCGGCCGGGTTCCCCACCGCTCCTCCTGCGTGGCTGCAACATGGAGGAAAGAAATAACACCCGCGACGAACAGGCGCTTGCATTTCTGGCGAGCTTATTTAAACATCCGGACCACGCTTTGTTCAGAGGTTCATTTCGATCGAGCCAGTATTTAAGGTAAAATGTTCTGAAGTGGGGATGTCGTAACAATTTTAGTTTATTGTTATCGATGATATCAAATATCTATTACTAGTATATTTTATTAATATTGGTAGAATTCTGGTTAATGAATGTAGGTAATTTTGAATCGCTGCTCCTTTTACTTATTTCCAGGATGCTGCAAAAAACATCTGCTGCAGCTGGGCAGCTGAATGACAGATGTGAGCAGCCAGGGCAGAGGTTTGGGCCTATGAACAAGAGACAATGCTTTTGATACGTGGGAGGGCATTGAAGGCCATTGAGAACATTAATGTTACTTCATGTTTCTACAGTGCTTTCCCTGCTTAAAGCACCACATAGACTCCTAGTAATTAGTCATCTGGATGCTTCTGAAATGATCAGCAGTATCATTTAAATTGTCATTAAAACACAATTAGCAGCCCTTTGAACTGAGCGCTGTAGTTCAGAACAGTCTAATTGGTGGCTCGTGAGCCAGATCTGGACAACAGGAGGATTGTGCCTGCTTTTCCTCTTCTCTAACTGCACCAGCTCAAGGAGCACCTCGTCCCAGGAGTGGCTGCTGTGCCCGCAGGACAGACATGGAGAGCCATTATGCGACTGGAAAGGCAACGGCACAAAGTATCCCTTGTGTCCAGCCCACTGCATTGAAAAGCCTGGATTTTGTAGAGCTCATTTCAGCCTGTGCGCAGATTCAAGCCGGCACGGCCCCACAAATTTATACTTTGCAATTCAAATAAATTTTTTTTTTTTTTTTTACTTGACTTTTAGAGCACAGCTTTGTGCAGCAAGAGTCGTAGGGATGAAATAAGGGCAGTACGTGGTAAGACAAATAACTGAGCTGTCTACATCTACGGATGATGCACTGGTAGACCATGCTGGCATGTGTTTGGGTAAGATGAAGAATTTAGTTACTGTAGCAGACTGAAAGCGAAGGTCTGGCTTGGATGGCGTTCCCAAACCTGGCATCCATATCCCACATTTAGGTAGCTAAATCTGTCACTTACATGCTTTAGATACTTGTGTTAATTGCATAAATGCCAATAAAAATGACATGTTTTTAAAGTGTTAGATGTGTAAATAGCTGCTCTTCTGAAATGGCCACAGTATATATTTTTAGCTCCTATGTGCTCTTCCGATGATACCACTTGCAAATGCATCGTATTTGTTGTAGCATCTAGCTATAGTAATGTATTAGTATCTGTTTGTAATACTATTGATGCTCCTGCAAAAAGCGCTGTAGAATATACTTTAAATACTGGCTTTTTGTACGTCTCACACAACTATTCATTAATACCAAGGGAACAGCGTGCTACTGTTCCAGGTTTTTGAAGAACCAGTGCTATTGCTCTCCACCAGCTCCTGTTGCCTGCTTCATAATGCCTTTATTAGTTATGCTTTTACTCTTGAAAATTCAAATTTAGAACTGAAAATTTTCACGCTTTTGTTTTTTAAAAATAATTAAAAAGGCAGCGAATGGACCTGATGTAATCTGTATACTGCGTGCCACGGCTAAGTATCCACTGCTGTGAAAGCGCTGCTTGTTCTCTGAAAGGAGGAATTCTTTCAGACGGCGTCACTTGCCCCCTCCTCTGCGAGGCTGCTTTTCCCATACACTCGGAGGACTCGCTGCCAGTCATTTTCTTGCTCTAGAAGTTTGCTGGAGCAATATTGTCATTTACCCCATGTTTGTACAGGGCCTAGCTCCTAACGGGTTGGCCTCTACATACAATCAAAAATTTCGCATTTGAGTGTAGCAGTGGCTCTACTAAAGTACGATGGCTTTTTAATCATCTTTTCTTTGGATTGGTCCTTGGACTACACAGTGCTTCATCTTAACGTGGGCTTCACAGCAGGCTTTCGTAGAAGTTCTTTTCTCTTCCTCTGCCATTCACGGAGCAAGCGGCGTGCTTTCAGATATGCCCTGTCTACAAAAGATTTCAGTGTTGGCCTGGCGTGTTTTACTAGTATTTGAATGGTCTAAAGAAATTATTTGGAAAGCAGCAGATGCCTTTGGAAAAGAGGGAGAGGAAAAAAATAGACTCGAAGAGGATATTAATGGGTCAACTAGCCCAAGAAAATAGAAAAAAAGTGCAATTCAGAAGTGGTTGCCAACAAGCGGTCTTGTAATATCCGCCCAGGAAGATAACGCAGCCCCTCGTGATGCTGTTTTTGTGGCATTACGCCTTCACTCCCTCTCTCTGCATTCACCATTCTATACAAGAAACGTAAATTGTTGCCCAGTTCATTCAAATACAGTACACTTCCTAAACCTGCTTTTTTCAAACACAAAAAAATACGTATTGGTTCAGGAGGAACAAGAGACCAGGTACTCGAAAATGTGATGCGGGGTTTGTCATAGCCACAACTCTTAGAATAGGCACTCCAGGGGAGCCGTTTGCTAGTGTTTTGCATTGGTAATTGTTAGTGATACTAAAAAAAAGTCTGTCTGCTGGGTGACGGACAACACACCAAAACACAGGCCAACAACCGTAATGGAGAAAGTATTACAACGAGCTCACAGCAAAATTAAGATGCCAAGTGAAATTCCCAAATAATATGAAGACACTGAAAAAAGAGTCTTTGTTCCACCACTGGTGTCTTTGCTGGGCTTCTGCCCTGGTGTCAGCCATTTGGATTAGCCTCCTCTTCACGGGAAGCTATCATCAGGGACAGCGTACAGAAAACACTCTCAATGTGCAAGAACTGAGGAGGATTTAGCAATTTTGGGAAAGACTGACAGTTCTTAAATAACTTACTGCAATTAACAAAGGGCCAGAAATGTGAGAAAATCTCTGAAGAGTTAATCAAGAATCAACAGCAGTTTGTCTTGATAGCAAAGGCGGACGCACGAAATAAAACACCTTACGACAAAATGGCTTTTGCCTAAGTGTGAAAAATGGAATGAGGAAGAACATGCTCTGGATAAATCTGCATTCTGTTAAGGTAAATAAAAAAGTAGATGCCAGTAGGAGGGGAAAAAAACAGAAAAGACTTCTTCCTGTATGGTCACCACTGGGCAAGCGCAAGGAGAGCAGACTTCCTGAGAGCCAGAATAGCACCCCTATCTTAGATGGGCAAAGAAGAAGTAGGATTTACTGTCAACTCTCACAAAACATTAAAGGTCTATTAGGCCAGCTGGTAAGGGAGAAGAATGAAAAAAAAAATCAGTGGACTGCAGTTTCCTGTGCATCCCCTACAGCCTTTGCTAACAGTGCTCAACCAGTCGCTTAAGCTAAAAGAGACGGAGAGCTTGAGAAAGGCACAAATTCTACGTGGCCGATGCAAGAACAGCACTGAAAAGCAAATTAAGATGCTGCAAAGCGATCCATCACCAAAATTCATAGCGGCCAGTGAGAAAGCGCAGACGAATATTCTCCTCTCTAGCACTAGTCTCCTGCAAAAAGTTCCTTGCTGTGGCAAAACAGAGCGGATACGTACACATACACAGCCAACAGAAAAGGCTTGATACCAGCAAAAAGATGCAAGTCATATTCACCAGATATCAGTACAACTAGTTTCTCACAATTTGAAGTTATGGTGGAAGTTGAATTTTAAATTAATGCTTGATGGGGGAGAGCAGATCAGCTGAAACTAAAAACTTCAGCAAAGTCTTATTTGCAAAGAGAAAGTTTTACAAAAGAAACTGTGGGAATTGATATCACCCAATTGCTGCTGGAAGAATAATATTCCTTCTTGTTGACTAAGAAAAAAATTAACTGTTAGCAATAAATCTATTTAAGCTGACAAATCACCTATGGGTTTCTGCAATCTTACGTCTTGCAGAAAGCTGAGAAAGGAAGAAGTTCCAGAAATAGACTGAAACTCCTCTAACAGCTGATGCTGATGGAGAGACTGATAAGCATTTAAATGACTCAGTTAGGTGTCTCCCATATACAAGGTTTTTTGTCCTAAGAGGAAAATATTCCATCATAGGCATCACAGATACTTAAAAAAAGTTATTGTATGCTAAAGTGAGATGGTATTTGTAGATATTTTGGAAGGCTATAGAGAGATACCTGAACATGAAAATGAGATACCTGAACGTGGAAATTCTTTAGTTGTATAAATTTTCTGTGTTTGTATATGGTTTAACTCCACCAACCTAAGATACAAGAAAGGGATGTCTCACCTAGTAGCAAGTACTATGATACAAAATTAGAGCAAGACTACAATGAGTGACAAATTTTGTCCCCCCAAATTTTTTAAAAACTAAGTAATTCTTCTTCAATTTCTACTGTTTTCACAACTATTTTAGACTAAGTGGCAGGCATGCCTATAACTTAAACAAGCAAACAAAGGAAATCACTTGAGACAACATACGTACTGAGGATGAAGGTAAATCAACCTGCAGAAGTGTCCCAGTACAATTTTCCTGGTTTTTATATAAATCACATGAAGGTTCTGCAAGCTTCTGTAAGCAAAGTTGTTTGTTAATAAGTAGATATGCAAGCAATACACCATAGGAGAAACAAGGGCCAGTTTCATTGCTGCATGCTATTTACCCCTACTACAGTCAAATGCTCCAGATGACAGGGAAGGGAAACAGGGCAGCTAATAATAGTCATAGCTAACAGCAGAATGTTAACATTCATTGGAAGTTTATTTGCAAATGTCTGCATTCAAATTTACTACCGAAATAATAAGACATATTTCACTTTGAGCACTGAAGTAACAACGCAGAAAAGTATCATCTTTCCCACAGGACGAACCCATGGCTGCTCACAGACCCAGCAGTAAGGAGGAAGACTGGGAGTTTTTCTCCTGCAGCAGCAAGAACTGGGAAGTTCTGGGGTAGCAGCTCCACGGCGAGACACACCAGGGTGAGAAAGGAGGAGAAATATTAAGGGAAATCATGTGAAGCAAGTGTTTCCCATGGATAATATGCGTATCAATTATTCCCAGGCAAATGTACCTATCAAGGTTACCGTGGATAGCCTATTCCACAGCCTACGTCCATATTCATCTCACAGTGGGACCAAGTTTCGTTAACAGAGGAATCAAGACTAAAATGATAACATTCATCTCTATGTTCTTGCCCTGACATGGTTATTCATTAGGAGTTCTTCCTAATGACTGTTCAGTTCCTTCCTTCTAGGGAGCCACTCCTAATTCTCTTCTATTCAGGTTGGATAATGAGTCACTGGCTTTAACGTTAATCTTTATTAACCCTTCCCTTACACAACCAACATCTAGTAACAGTGAAATGTGTTGTGTCTCAGTGCTGAGAAAGCAAGCTCTTCAATGTGTTTTCCTCCGTTGCGCCATTTTCTTATCTGCAGATAACCCGATGAAACCTGCAGGCTTTCTGCCCCTGGTTGATGAAAAAACACCTTGTCTTCATGCCTTTGGCTAGTCGCTCTTTAAGTCTATCTTAGTCTACCTGTTTTCCAGTGTAATTTTGCTGTCCCTAAATTACACTTCTTTTCTGTTGCCTTCTTGTCTGGCCAAAGGTTTAGTTGCAGGAAAACAGCTATTTGTGTCAAATAAATAACTTCTTTAAGCACCTTGTTCCCCCTTCTGTTTTTCCCTCTCTCTTCTGTTTTCTTTTGGGGAGGGAGGGTCATGCTTGTGGATGGGCACACGAGCCCGGCAGCATTCAGTTCTGCTCTGTCTATCTAACTCCAGGGGAAGTGTCAGGACGTTAACAGCCAGGCTTCTGGTGGCAGATGCTTTTGACTAGTTTTCCTTCTTAAACAACAACAAAACAAGAAAAAAAAACCCAAGTAAACTTAGGAGGTATTTTATTTATACATGACTTGCCACTCCTAAGACTGTTGAACCTAAATATCCTGTGAGACAGTTAATGACTCAAGTATTGAATTCTTCTTGCATCAACTATTGCTCACTTCCCAAGACTAATTAGAGAATGGCCTGTCCTGGTTTTGATCAAACTTTGTACTATTTGGTTAGAGCATTGAATACACGTAGGCATATCTGATCACCTGCTTTTTATGCACTTCAGGTATGGCAGAACTTGTTCTTTTGACCAAATTTTGGTGTGTTTTGGGCTATTTGGAATTCTGAAGTTCCTTCTCCTTGATCCTCTTTCCTTCTATTAGCACCATTAGTCTACCATCATTTTTTGTGTGTCTTTCAAGGTGTTCTACAGTGTTTTATTATTTTGATGTTATAGTAACATGTGCCTACTCTAGGAAGTCTAAGAGAAAAGTAGTTTGGAAAGAGATCAGACTATTTACTTAGGAAACCACACTCTCAGATTATTACCAACACAGATTTCTAGGAAGAAACGTGTATTTCTCATTGACTATGTCCCTAGCTTTTGCAGTCGTCTTTATTTCACCATCCTTATTCTGTACCAGGTGGTCTCGAATAAACATCCACCGAGCAGCCTTGCGTTAGCGCTGCACTGCCTGCGAGCGAACCAACCCACTCCTTAAGAAATAGCTATTCCCCAGTGGGAATATTTACTGTAAGTGCCAATCCAGCCTGACTGAAGTCTCATTAGGAATACATCTTTTCCTGATTAATAAACCATTAATGTGAATATACAGCATGTGCAGCTTGATGTTTTCTTGACACCTGCACAGCAGAGAACTACTCAGACGCTATGTTATTATTTCAGTGACAAACTGCACGCAACTTCTGAAGCTTGGACACAACCCTAATGTCGGCCTGGTAAAAAATAATGTCATCCGGCTGAACCTCAAGAAAGGTAATTCCTCACTGCCTGTGCAGAAAAGAACGGGGTTTTTTTCTTCCCCAGTAGTTTAGGTTTATGCTCATTTACCAGTCACGACAAGAGCTCAGCTAACCAGCGGATGGCAGGCCTCAAGGTGCAAGCAGCCGCTTTTAAATCTATCCAGGGCGCAAAGGCCATCCAGATCAGCTGCAAGTTCCACCGGCAGCCGTAAATACCCGGCTGCGGGCGAGGCCAGGAGAGCCCGTAATTACTATTTGTAAATAACGGCCGCGACTGCCCTTTCCGCCAAGAGGGGAGGGAACGCTCAGCGCCGCTCAGAGAGCCCGAGCCCGGGACCGGAGGGCCCGGGGCTCTGCGGCACCCCGCGCCCGGCCGAACCGCCCCGCGGGTACTTCTGCTGTCCGCGGCTGCGCGGCCGCCGCTCGCCGGGACCCCGTCACGGCCGGGGACCTCGGAGCCGCGGGGCAACCACAGGCGCCCCGGGGCGCCGCTTCCCCGCCTCGGCCTCGCCATGGCGGCGGCCGCGCTGCGCTGCCCCGCCCCGGCCGCCGGCGGCAGCGGGGCCGAAGAGGAACGCCGCTGCCCGGGAACTCGCGGCGCGGCCCGGCCCGCCACGCCGCCTCGGCGGCCCCGCGGGGGTGGCGGCCAAGACGGCGAGGGGCGGCGGAGCGAGCCGAGCTCGCCGCGGCGCGGCCGGGCCCGAGCGGGCTCCCGCCGCCCCCCGCGCGGCCGCTCGCCTCCCTCCGCCACTCCCCCGCCGCCCCCCGAGCCCCCTCCCCTTCCCCGCCACCCGCTTCCGCCCGCGCTCCCGCGCATGCTTGGGTTATGCAACCGCCGCGGCGGGCGGGCTGCGCGGGCCCCGCCGCCCCAGTGCCGCAGGGCAGGGCAGGGCAGCGCGGGGGGCCGTGAGGGCGGCGGGCACCGGGCACCGGCGGCGGCGCTCGGGGCGCGCTCTCCGCCCCCCCCCCCCCCCCCGGCGCCCCGTGTGCGCGCCCCGCGCTGCCTGTGAGTGGCAGCGGCGGCCGCCGCCAAGTCCCGCCTGTTCCGCTCTCCCTGCCGCAGGCGGCGGCGGCGGCGGGTTGGCTTCCTGCGCGCTGTGCCGCTCCCCCTCCCCCCGGCAGTCGGAGCCGCAGCGGCAGCAGCCCGGATCCCCGAGCCATGGCTCTGTGAGAGCAGCACATGGCGGCCGCAGCAGCCATGAGCCCCCCACTAATCCATACAACTCCCCCCTGAACGGCCACCGACGGCAGCCAGCGCTCCCACCCGGCTCCACCGCTCCCACCGCCCACCCGCAACTACAGCCGCCGCCGCGCCGCCCGGCCCGAGCCCAGACCCCGCCGCCGCCGCCGCTGCCGCCGCCGCCGCCGCCGGGCCCCCGCTCGCCCGCCCGCCGCCGCTGCCGCCGCCGCCCGGTCCTCACCATGGGAGTGCAGGGTTTCCAGGACTACATCGAGAAGCACTGCCCCAGCGCCGTGGTGCCCGTCGAGCTGCAGAAGCTGGCGCGGGGCAGCCTCGTGGGTGGGGGCCGCCAGCGGCCCCCTCAGACCCCGCTGCGCCTCCTCATCGACGCCGACAACTGCCTGCACCGGCTCTACGGCGGCTTCTACACGGACTGGGTGAGCGGCGGGCAGTGGAACCACATGCTGGGCTACCTGGCGGCCCTGGCCAAGGCCTGCTTCAACGGCAACATCGAGCTCTTCGTCTTCTTCAACGGCGCCCTGGAGAAGGCCCGGCTCCACGAGTGGGTGAAGCGCCAGGGCAACGAGCGCCAGACGGCGCAGCAGATCGTCAGCCACGTCCAGAACAAGGGCACCCCGCCGCCCAAGGTCTGGTTCCTACCGCCCGTCTGCATGGCGCACTGCATCCGCCTGGCCCTCATCCGCTTCCACATCAAGGTGAGGAGGAGACGGGCCTCCCGCCCGTCCCGCGCCGCCCCAGCCCCCCCCCGGGGGCCGCCAGCGCCCCCTCCCCGCCGCTCCCCTCTAACGGCGCCGCCGCTCTAAGATGGCACCGGGGGCTGCCCCGGGCCTTGCCGGTGCCCGGGGGGGGGGCACCCTGCCTCTCCCCTCAGCGCCTCAAAATGTCGTCGAGGCCCGCGGGGGCGGCCCGCGTTTCGGCGGCCTCAATCCCCGGGGGATTTGGCTATTTTTACGGCGCTGCCGGTCGCCCCGCCGCCCCGCGCAGGCCGGAGGCCTGCGCGGGGCGGCGGGGCGACCGGCAGCGCCCAGGGCCTCCCGGATTCCCCTGGCTGTGAAGCCAGGCCCAGCAGCAGGGAGGTTTTTTTTGCCTCCATGTTCTTTCGGGGCCGCCGCTCCGTTGACTCAAAATGTCCCTTCTTGCCCAGGGCCCCCTCCGCTCGGGGGGGGGGGGGTGGCGAGGCTGGGACTTTGGTACGGCAGGTGAGAGCGGCTGGCCGAAAGCACCGTAATCTCATTAATTGTTAAGGTGAAGGGGGGAAAAAAAAAAATTTCAGTTTAGTTATCGCGCACGGCGGATCTGCAACAAGTTCCCTACTGAGGCGAGGTGTCTAAACTTGCGCTGGAGGTGAAGTCGCTCGCTCCAAAATACAGAGAGGTTCCAGTTTCGCGTTTATGAAGGCGAGGGTTTTGCTCAGCATTGCCTAGATGTGTTAACGGGCTTTTGACCGAGTGTGGAATAATTAATTAATTCCTTACTCCGTAACGGCAAACACTTCCAGTTTGTGGGGTCAGGAGCACCGATCTGACAGTTCTTCATTTAAAGTTCTTATTTTAAGGGGCAGCTTCTGTTTTCTGATAACAGAAACAACACTCGAGGCAGGAGCTGGGGTCTGCAGTGATCTTGCCCTGACACCAAGGCCACGATTTCAAAGGTTGCAGAACATTAACGTGTTGCATCTCTCTGTACAGTGTCCGTGATTTACGATGGTTTCTGTTAAGCCGAGCGGTTGTGTATATTGAAACACAAGACGCTAGAAAAACAAGCCCTGGGATGAAGCTGCAATTTTAAGAGTTGCTTGCTTGCCTTCCCGCTAGGGAGGGAAGAGCAGTGGGAGTGGAGTGCATACTCGTAGACTTTATTATCGTAAATTACTTGTGTGTAGAGAAATATTATGCAACCTTTAGAGTTGCACGCTTGATCACTTAGCAGCAGCTTAACGTTATCTGGCTTTTGTACTGCCCTTTTGGCGGATTAGAAAAATTCTGGCCAGGTTGCAGTCCTGGGGTAAAGATGACTCTCTGGAAGGAGCTCACCCAAAAGGTGACTTTGGGTGAAGTTTCTGCTAGTTCCGCCAATGGGGCGAGAGTTGCTGTTGTTCCCTCTTAGCACCCTGCTCGCTCGGCCAGACCCATCCTTGGAGGAAAGCGTTCCCTTCAGCTCCCAGCTCGCCGAGCTGGTGTAAAGCCACCCCGGGCAGGCAGCGAGCGTTCAGCCCGGTCGGCAGTGGAAGTTCCACCCTGCGGTGGCCCCGGCCGCGCTCGGCCCCGGCGGGCCATGGCGGGGATTGGCCCGCCGGGGCCGAGCGCGGCCGGGGCCACCGCACCGGGCGAAGCGCGTGTGGAACAAACTGGAATTGGAGGCGAAGCTTGTTCTTGCAGGGCGCGTCGAGCTCCACCGAACGCGCTGTCTTGGGCTTGGCGCTTGGTTAAAGTGAAGAGGTTATGGCTGTGTCTGCTGTAGTAATGTGTTTTCCTGGTCAGCGTAGAAGTGAAATCGTGTGCATGTTTTGGATATGAATGATGATGGGAATTTGAATGATAGAAAAAACATCTTCTCATTTGAACTCCCCCCCCCCCCCCCCCCACCCTGTAGCTAGGAAATACTTTTCTTTAAGCAAAAAGTTTTAGGGACCAAGCAGTGAAAGTATTTACCTTGATCTGGTTGAGGGTGCATTATAAATCTTCCTTAATTTGTTATTAAGACTTAGAGATCATTAGTAAAAGCAATGAATGGAGTATATTAAAAGCAAAAAAAATTCTTAATGTATTCAACTGTATGCCTTAATACAATATTGAAATGCATATTACACAACAGGAAGCCAGCTGTTTTGATATTGATAGAAATTTGGTATTTGTGGCATGTTGAACTAGCTGTTAGTCTTTTAAATGCATTCTGTCTCAGACTTGGTTCGTTTCTGTTGAAGTACATTGCATCTGAATAAAGTTGCCACATTTGACAACAGTGTCACCTGTAGCACTTGTTTACTTTCAAGCTTAGCTGCAGCATTAGCTCCTTTACAGTTTCTCAGTAATAGGGCCTTATTCTTAATCTCTGGAAACAGTTCTAGGAGTGAGAGGACATATCATACTGAGTCCCTTTTCTACCGTTTCAAAAACAACTAAAACCAAACACAAAACCCCACAATTTTGGTGGGGAAGATTTGAGGGGTGGATATTTGTCTGCTTTAGGTTAGCACTGGGAGTTGGCAAGTACTCATTACCAAATACTAATGTGTATCTGGGGGAGAGTTTGTTGCTGTTAGGAACGTTCATATCAGTGAGCCATCGCTGTGCATGTCCAAACTGCACTGGTCCTCTGAATTGGTCAGCTGTCCTGGGGATGGGGAGGGTATCAGCAATTCCCATTTGATGCTTCATTTGTACGTCTGTTGAGAAACTGTGGATAGCTCTGTCTTTAATTGATTCATTTTCAGGTTAGGAAGTATACTTCATGCTTATAGTGGTAACATGCATAATACACGTCAAAGATACTGCTGAACCTAAGTGACATTCTTTTTCTGCTTTGCTGCTTCTCTTACACAATGTATTACCTTTCTAAATCTGCTTTGTTACCTATAACTATCTTTCTTTAAACCTTACCCCAGTTTTATTCATGTTCTCCCTCATGCTCACTTTTCAGCAACACTCCTGGTGGGCAAAGAGCAAATGCATCTTCAAGGAGTGATTTTTGTTTGTGTGTATGGGTGATTTTTTTTTTTTTTATTTACATATGCATAAGACAGTTGTGAAATTCTAGTGTTTTCTCACTTTGTTTTGAGAAGTTGGGTTTGAGAATACTGATTAACTTTAAATATGAAACTGATTTTCATATTTGCAGGAAACATTTGAGTCTTCAGTAGAAGGCTTCTGTGCCAAGCTAGGAACTGGCTACGAAATTGATCTATTTTGGTAATTAGAGGGGAGAAAAAGAGTAATGTCTTCCATCCAGAACAATTATACATCACTTGCAGATGGTTTCAGCAAGATGTAAAAATAACAGGTTCCTCCAACTTATAACAAATACCCTATTGGTTCTTAGCTTAATTGTGACCTGGTATTTTTCTGTTTGGGGGAGGGGGGAATAAGTCTTAAAAGAAACTTGTATGCAAAGCAGGTTTGCTAAAATTTAAATACTTAAGCAGTGGAGATCTTAACATCTTTAATACTTTGGTGAGACTTTGTTTTGTTCTTAGTATCTAAACATGCATGTGCCTGTTTACTTGGGCAGGATTCTCTTTCTCTTTTTCTGATCCAGCACCATTACTGTTTACACAAGATTTAGACTTGAAAACGATTCCAAACTCCTGGCTGTGATTTCCCCCACGTCCCCCCTCCCTGGGTTGATTTTGAAGTGTGCATGTTCCCTGGGTATAGTTGCATCTTCAGACTCTACTTTTGTGAGAGCTGTAAGCTGTTCCTCTGACTCTCATCCTGTTAGAGTTTTATGTCGCAGGTTAACTGTACCTTGGTAAATACAGCTCTTTTCCCTGTGACAGTTCAATTATTTGAATGTGGATTCTGCTATTACCTAAACATACTGCAGGTTCATGCTCATAGCTTGCTGTGTTAGATAGCTCTATAAAATCGGGAGGGAGGGAACTGGAGGCTGTGGAGGTAGAGGAAATAGTTTATAGGAGATCAGAGCAGGCCACACACCAAGTTTTCTCTTGTATTATCTGCACACCCATGTCACACCTACTGCTGCAAAAAGAGTTCTTACTTTGTTTTTTATAGATGATCTGTGCTTGTCGTGCATAAAAAGATGTTGATTTTAGATACATGTACATGATTTAAATCTATCTACTCAATAGAAAAAGCATTTGGGGAATTTTCCTACTTTAAAACATGTGAAGGCTGGGGGGAATGGCAAAGCTAAAATTGCCTTCCTTGAGTTAGTAACTGTATAAATCTGATAACTTCAAGTTTTTCCAAAGATGTTCACACTCTCTTCCAATTCTATGTACAGCAGCCGCACGTTATGCTAGGTGACAGTATTATTAGAAAAATGAACATGCTTGTTTTTCTCACAAACAAAAGTAAATTTCAAAAACACTCTGATACAGTCCATCAAGCATGTTTCTGAAGAAGGAACAATTTTCTTAAGACTGTAAAGTGGTAGCATTAGGAGTAGAGAGAGCTTAGCGAGCTGGTTATTGATCGTAGGAATATCTTGGAGAGTGAGGTGCTGGCTGTTCAGCTGCTCAGGATTTTGCTTGAAAGGGAACATCTTGTGAAGCTACATGGGAAAAGCAAAATTTTACATACCTCTCTGGAAGACTGTAATTCGATGTCAGGTTCAGAAAGTGTAAGGCATGAGAAGAGGGTCACTGTAAACTTGCTGTTGAACAAAAACTCTTTGCTGAGAGGTAGATGACTGTGGGAGCGTTGGAGTGGGCTGTGGAGGTGTAGGACCCTCGCTCATGTTCTGCAGGACTTCGGCTGCGGAGGAAATAAATAGCATCACTGCCACTAACACTGTAGTTATTCATGCGTACTGTGGAGACTGAAGCCAATAGTTTCGTACTAATCTGGTTTGGGATAGCTTACTATCTACGTTTTTGTTAAAATCGAATACTTGGTGAGGGTAGGTTATACCAACACCCAAATTCTGTGGGGTTTTCTGAATCGCTGTATGTTTATTATGTATGTAGATGGTAAGAGCATTAGGCATCAAAAGCACTCAGCTGGCTTTATTTTTGTGTGCTTGTATGCAAACTGTAGTTGTAATCGTTCCTGACGGTGTGTGCAGGACTGTAGGTACTAACCTGTCATCATGGCGTTTTTTGTTTTAGTATAATCTTCTTGATAAGAAAGGGTTGCTTTTATATTTCCAACATTAGGAATTGGCCCATGTCTCCCCTGCACAACATGTCTGTTCTAGTCATCTGATTGCCATAGCCTAAAATATGTGCTTTGCTAGGCAACGTGAGTTGAGAGGTGAAGTTTGGGCTATAAACTTGAAGCAATTTGCACCATCAGAGACAGCTGTGCATAAATGACTAGGCTGAAAGTGGAAAGAGGAAAAAATTTGGCTTAACACAGCAAGGTAGACATTTGAAAGGTCAAGAAAGTTACGTCTGTTCATCTAGGGTTATGTTTGTTTCTTTTAAAACAAGGCTGCAAAACTTTAAAAGTGATCATGTGATTGCTTTTTAAGGGGGCATCTTGGCTTGCTGAACTGCTTAAGTATCCACAGCCTTAAGATTTTTCCCGTGAGTTAATACAGACATTGGTATAGTAATATGTTTAGGGTTTGAGCATTTCTCTTAATAAACAGTTACTTCAGATGATTTCGGTAATACGGAATGCCACTTCAGTGCGTAGGCTTCCAGAACTGTGTATTGTGTTTCTGAGCACTTCTTATATCCTGTCCATATGTGCTGTGTCACTGGATTTTTTTTTTTTCTAATTACTTTAAATATACTGCAAGTGTTTCAAATGCACGTATATAGTTTCAGAAAGACTCGCTATATCGTAATACGTGTGATAAATCAGTACTGCAATTTAACACTGTAGCTAATTACTCTGTCTTCCACTATAGGTTGCACAGAGCATTGAGGATCATCATCAAGAAGTAATTGCTTTCTGCAGAGAAAAAGGTTTCCATGGTTTGGTTGCATATGACTCCGATTATGCATTGTGCAACATCCCTTACTATTTCAGTGCCCATGCCCTAAAACTGAGCCGTAATGGGAAAAGTCTCACAACAAGCCAATACCTAATGCATGAAGTTGCCAAGCAACTGGACCTGAATCCAAATCGCTTTCCTATTTTTGCTGCTCTTTTAGGTAAGTGAAGTAATAAAAGAACTCGATGCTGCTAGTCAGACTTATGATTTCAGTTTCTATTAACTGTCTTAAAATATGTGTGTATAATTTGACACAGCACCTAGGGAAAGACATCCCTTTGTTTCAGACATTCCTACTATACTTGAGGTGGGCTGGATGCGTTTTTATGAGGCCAGACATGCCGAATTTGTAGAGACCTGCGAGCGATGCAAATTGTGGCTGTCTAGAAACAAGAGTAGAAAGTAAAAATTCTGCAAAGCTCTGCCTAGCCAAAATGTTCGGGGGGGGGGGGGGGCGGGGATTGGGGATTGGGACAATTGTGGTTCTACTAGTTTTGGTCTTATATAGTATATGAGGTCTACTTTTAATAATATGCCTTCCAGACTGTTTTGTATTCTACCTAAAAATAACATATATGGAGTGAAGATGTTTGGATTGCAGGGGCTTTTTTTCCCTCAGAAATGAATATTGGACAAATATGACAGCATGTCAGTTGCACCAGAAAGAAATTATACTATTTTTATATATTTATATACTAAATTATACAGAAATGTGAAACTCCACATTTCTGAAAGCACAGGCGACCAGCATCCTACTATTCCATTAGGTTTGTTTGGATAGTTTCTTAGCACTCCTGCCTCTAAAGCTAAATGGTGTAGCATCTTTAAGGAGCATAGATAGGAAGGACTTCAGTTTCACATCTCTGCTTAAATGGGACAATTTTAACACACATTATTACCACAGCAGTGGTAGAGAATAGCTGTCATACTCTCTCAGATGGAAGAGTGAATTAATTACTAATAAAGTTGACTCCAGTGAGTAAGATCTATTTAGAACAGCATTCTAACTTCTTTTTGGGTAAATAAGCACGGAGTAGCCATGTTCTTGATCTTGTCGTACTGAGCAAACAAATTAAGAGAACTGGATTTTCTTTTTATTTTCTCGCTGACTTTGTATGGGTACATGATAGAAGAGTAAAACTTATCATTTGAAAGCTGTGAATGAGAGAGGCTATGTATTATTGCTTTAGCATACTAATATTTTAGTAGTCTTTAACATTAAATTGTTTCTAGTCCAGGCAGGTACCTTCCATGTTAAGAAGGAAAGAACCAATGCATCTTACTTTAGAAAGCCACAAGTATTTGACTAGTTGAAGTTGCTCTTTGTTAGTATATGTTTTTTTCATATCCAGAATGGGTTACCTGCCTACATGGCTGTATGGAAGAATGGCAGATGATTGGCTAAGCTGCAATTTAAAACAAAAACTCTCTGTAAATTGCATGACAGACTACTATTGCTAGGCTTTGTTTTGGAGTCTATAAATAAGTTGTTGCATGCCAATTCAGTGAGTAAGAATTACTGCTTGAAAAGCAGTTTCACAGTTGCAGATACGCTTTATGGAATTAATGTGAAATACATGTGAGTGACATCGTTGTAACTTGTCACAGAATTACAGCTGCATGGCCAGTTGAGGCATTGCTTGATTATATTAAATGGTAGGTGAAAAATATTCTGGTAAATTTTCTGAAGGTTTTGTAGTTTTATGCAAGAAGCTCTTGAATATTTTTCTCTCTTTTTATCTTACACTACAAAATACTTTTCAGCTTGCTCTTAGGAGAAGGAAACTTGAGGTTGTTTCACATGATTACTAGAGAGATATTTTGTAGCTTTTTTTCTTCCAAATTGGTACAAAGGTTAAAAAAAAAAACAAAATAGTTCAGCTACAAGTTTAGTTTCATGTGTTCTTTTGCATTTCTTTTGTGTGTGTATTCAGTATGAGTAAGCAGAATAGAGTAAAGTTTATGGAAGTCAAGGTTAGAACAGAAGATACTTTGGAGGTCTTCCTGTGATGAGGTGTTTGTTTCTTTTTTTATATTATTAGTGAATATTAGGAAACTTAGGTATTTGGTGATCTAAACAATGCTTATATAAGCTTACAGCAAACAGATACTGTTTGACTTAAAGTACTGGCAACGTGTTTTAACTTTTGCAACCTTAGGAATATAGTAACCTCAGTTTTTTTTAATGAAATACTAAATGCATATAGGCACTTAATTTTGTGTAGTGTGGCATCTGTTTAAAGCAGGGTAGCTCATTCAGATCTAAATTTTTATATTTTTATGTAATATCTGAGGGCTTGTCTGGCTTCACGGGTTATTCTGCCCTTGCTCCTGTGGCCTCTTTGGATCTCTTTTGAACCTGATAAGTAGAATAAAGAAAATCACAATGGGAAAGAATAAGTGAGAGGCATGGGAAGGCATATGAATCTTTTACATTGCTCTTCTGTTCTGGGTACACCAGTGTAACTCCCTGTGCTAGTACTTTGTTTAGGAGTAAATTAATGTATTCTGAAATAATTGCAGTTAAGATGCTGGTTTAATGTTTACAATTACAGAAGGCCAAAACTGTCACAACAGCTGTATCAGTATTCAGCTTTAAGTCTGCAAATCTATTTCCCTGTATACAGAAAGCTCAAACTTCTTTGTCTTCACATACTTTCTTGTCATTAGCTTCAAGGGTCAATTTGGGGATGCTGAAAAGAGGAAAAAAATCTTGAATGATTCAGCCAAACATTCAGCAGTTGGAGGAGCCTGAGGAACGACACCTAACTGGACAATTAGAAAAATATTCTCAAGGGCCGATTATTTGGGATTGAGATATGTTCAGGGATGAAGTCTCTATTGAAGTATTCCAGCAAAATAGTTTTCTGACTGTATCAACCAGGCAAATTTTTAAAGATTACTTTCTGAGAAGGTTATATATACTCCGTGGTTGGTTCATTTGTTTTATAGCTTTTTCCTTCTTACAGCTTTTCATGCAGAAGGGTTTTGTAGTTCTAGCTTTATAATACTAGGAGTATCCTGGTCATGGGTAGTTAAAATGTGGCCAAGGTACTGTATCCTCCCAGAGTGTGCTCTTAAAAAGTTCTGTCCTAATTGCTTTTGATGTAAACAGGGAGTTGATTTGGGTTCTTTTGCAAATTTTGACTCAAATACTTCAGAATGATTAAAAAAAAAAAAAAAACCAACCACAAACCAAACCCAAGCTTCAGCAGTAGAAAAACAAACACAGTGTGAGGTATAGGGCTGTAATTCAGTGAACTCTTTAGAAAGGGCAGTGGCTTCAATTAGTATCTAATTGCTTTAAAAAAACCTAAGGCATGCACTATAATAAGCCATTAAAACGGGAAAAATCAATATATGTTGAGGTTGTTCAGCCAGGTCAAGAAATAGAGGTTGCTTATGTAACGTTGATCTCTTTCCCACTGTGACAGTACTTTGTAAAATGTTTAGTTATGTAGTCTCATTCTGTTTCTCAGTAAAATTTTAGAACTATGTAAGGTAAGTACAGGCATCACTTCTTATTTGGACTACAGAAGACACTGCTGCACTTCAACATCCTAAATTCTACAATTCAGTATGTGGTGAGAATTGATCAAATGGTCAGACTGTCTTATATGTGTGTGTTCAAGGGGATGGAATTAACTGAAATGACAGATGGAGACCAAACAAGATTGAGGTTTTGGTGGAAGGGAGAGAAGCTCTGACTATTTTAAAAGGTAATCTTAGCATCTGCAGGAGTTATTGTTAGTTATCACAAAACTGTCTAGTGGTCTGGCTGTAATTGTTTTTTTCAGACCTGCATTATAAAGGCTGTCTAATCCTTCCTTGATTAGATTAGTAAGAATGTGGCTGTTATACACAAACTTGTTGAATCTTTCTGATGTGAGTTTAAAGTTTAGCTCCTAATGAATAAAGATCATAATGTCTCCTTGCTGGAGATCTCAGCAGTAGGAGAAGTATTGATGGGACACGAAGACTTCCCTCTCTAAGAGGGCATCTCCTAGTCGCCAGGCAATAGACAGCTTTCTTGGTTTTCACATGTTAAAGAGCACTAAAAGCAAACTAGATTATTTTACAAGCAAAATACTAAGAAAGTAGACAATTGTTGTCATATTCAAAGAATCTTGTCATATTCTTTATGAGTAGGTGAGAGTTCAAGATGCTGTCCAAACTGTGAAATTTAAAAAAAAAAAAAAAAAAAAAGCTCTAAATATATTAACAGTAATGAGAACTATGCATTCACTGCTAAGCTGCTGCTCTATAAAACCAGATATTGAAAATATCCTTAAGTTTTCTACCAGAAGTGTAGTAATACATTCTGTTTAGCTCTTTGTCAAGTTTGCCTCCACAGACACTGAACTCTGTCAGTGGTTGATTAGTTAGTCTTTGATTAATTCAAATGTTTCAAATACTTCTTAGTAAGAATTTTTTAGGGTTTTTTCTGAGCATGATGTGCTTTGGGGAAAAAAAAACAAAACTCAAAATAATTGAACTGATCTTCCATTTGGTATGAACAGCTTGGTAAATACAGCCACTATCTCTATTCATTGAAACAACTACATGAATTCCCAATTACTTTGATGCTGCCAGCCCAGGCTCCTCTCTGACCTGGTCAGGTCAGCAAAAGAAACTTTAGGAATTGGGAACCTGCTAAGTGTCATCAGAGCTGCCCACGTTCCTGAGGGTTAAATAAATCTGCCTGGTGGCTTGCTGCTTGACCCACGCTGCATGATGGAGCAGAGCGCACGTTCCAGAGGCAGCTCTGATGCAGGTCAGGAATGGCACGTGCTGGGATGCAGGAAAGGCTTACCAGCTTGTGTTGGAGAGCAATAGAGTGTGTTCTTACACTGTTGCGCCTGCATTACTAAATCCAATTGAGGATCCCCTAATAGGACATGCCAGGTTGAGGCTGACATTGTGTGTTGTGACTGGCTCTGTTGCTTCTGTGAGTGAGCTGGGTTTCATGGAAGAATGCTCCTCGAACAGAGGGAAGTATATCTTGCTGCAGCGGCAGCATGCTAATTAGGTTTTTCTAGACTAACAAAAAGGTATCTGCAAGTTTAATCTCTCTTTGTTAATTCTGTTGATCGGGAATTGAGGACTGATTGCAAATTTGGTTTGCTGTATATAGAAACAGTATGTAACGTTTTATGGTGTACTTAATAAGTTCTGCATTATGTTCTAGGTAATCATATTCTACCTGATGAAGATTTGGCTTCCTTTCACTGGAGTTTACTTGGTCCAGAACATCCACTAGCTTCACTTAAGGTACAAATTTAATACAACTACGAGCAATTAAGCTAAAATCAATCATAATAGTTAATCAGAGCAGTGTAATAGGTTAATTCACAGCAGCTATGCAAGGCTCTTGCTTTTGGTCACCCCCTGGTGTCCCAGTCCCTCTCTGTTGACTGCAGAGGATACCTGGGGCCATTAGCCTTACAAGGCTAAACTTAGTCTTTGTGACCCCCCTCAGTGCATTTCAGCTACATAAGCCATATAGCTTCAGTGTCGTTTGGCTTTGAGAATGTAGCTTCTTACTCTTTTCTGTTTTTAAGAGGAGGATTTTTTGTTTAGTCATGTTCTTCAACTGTCAAAAATAATTAGCTGGATATCTTCCTACCATATTGTTTTATTTTCTACTGATCTGAGTTTGTGTGTAATAGTTTTCTGTATTTCTTAAATATGCTAGAGAATGGGTTGCACAAGAAAGCTAATGTGGCCTTCAGTGGATTTTTTTTTTTTTTGAGACAAGTAACTTGGATCTGATACTCTTAGTTTACAGCATGTCTGTTCTGCTGCTTCATCACACTTGCTCTGTGCATCTGCCAAGTAGACAGCTATAAAAGGGAAACTGGACACATCAAAGAATGGGATAATAGTGACCTTTCTTTCTCTCTGCCACAATAGACTTATCTTTTCCCCTTTCTCCTAAGGTGTACCATGCAGCTGATCGATTTGCTTTTTGTAAATTCTGTAACTGTTTTGTTGTATCTACAACAAAAATGGGCGGGTTTTTTTCCCCCTTCTGTTCCAAAAGTTTATTAAGCATTGAAAAATTGTAACTTATTTTGCTGAAGATAGAATTTAAAAACAGCTTCAAGATTTTCAGCAGAGTTTTTAAGGCTTGTACGTGCATTGTTTAGTGAACAGCTGTGACAATTTGATGTTACGCTCATCCCCTATTTTGCTGCCGCTCCTGTGTTTAGAAAGGTAAGTGTCAGCGCATTGTAGTGGCAAAACAAAATATGCATGCATGTTTGCTTATAAAGTTCCTTATAAAACTTGAGATGAAAAAATGAAAGACTGAAAGAGTGTGCCTATATTTTCATTTTTTACTAAAAAGGTTGAAATGTAGGAATTCTGTCAAAGTGGTTAATAAACTTTATGTTCAGAATACTGTTCTGTGTGTTAGGCTGAGCAGACTTGTTTTACAGCCAGTTCAGTATATGACTTCAGACACCTAGACCTTCTGAAAAGCCTTCTAAATATACACTGATTTACTTGACTAGAATGAAAATCAGATATTTGTCATCTTTGCTTCTAGATTTACATTTTCAGCAGAAACAGCAATTGGTCTTTGTAGCTGCCATCCTAAGGAAATGTAACTTGTTTCCTTAGAGCGTCACTGGTCTGTCTTCGGCAGTCCTCCCTGTGTTTATTTAATCTGTTGGCCAATGATAATCAGATTTGAAAGGGGTTCCCATTCTGCTGTTACAGGCTCTGTGAAAACTGATACACTGTTACCAATGAAAAAGATCCAAATTAGTGCCCTTACTGAGGGAAAAGGCTAGCACAAAACATGATTTGTTTAATTTCACAGCAGCTTGCTGGCTAGTTGTTAAGTACATAGCCCTAAACTAACCACAGCATTTCTGTCTCCTGGCTGATAATGATGTCGAAGGGAGAGAAGGAAGAAGGGCTAGAGCAACAAGTATACAAGTCTACAGGAAACCAATCTTCATCAGTTACTGGTCATGGAACAACTTGCTTTTTTCTTTTTTTTTTCTTTTTTTTTTTTTAGTTTCAT
The DNA here is from genome assembly GCF_026419915.1 of Harpia harpyja. Lineage (NCBI taxonomy): Eukaryota > Metazoa > Chordata > Aves > Accipitriformes > Accipitridae > Harpia > Harpia harpyja. Next base: position 903,250 of record NC_068969.1, read on the forward strand.
TTTCAACAGTGCTCATGGCTTGAAATTATAACTTGTTTCAGTAGCTCATTAATTCAATTTAATTTCATTTGACATACTAGTATGTCAATGATGTCATTATAGCTCTCTGTGGAGATCTCTTCTGTTAATTGTAGATGTGCAGAAAGCAATATTTCTCGTAAATTTTATGAATGCTTAAAAAAACTGTAAAAGACAGTTTGTATTAGCCACAAGCTTGATAGCAAGAAGTAGTTTCAGAATAGTTACAAAAAGTGCAAGCTGTCATGAAAACTGGAACTGGTGGGGGGGAGGTTGTTGCGGTTGCCCAGGATGTCATCCCTGGGCTATACTTACAAACTTTGCTTTGTTGTGTCTGTTTAGAGTTACCATTGAGTATTCTCTGTACTTGGGGAACTAAGGGCCCTAATGCCACACCTCATTCAACTCAGGATTTAGAAAACTTTTTCTCATTGTGTAAAGATTTTAATCTTTTATATCTAAGACAGTATGGTCTTGAGCATAACAGATTCAGTTCCCTATGGCCTGATTTGTTGTTTTTCAGTGAGAACTATGACAGTTAATAATGTACAATTTATTCTCTGCATTCTTTATCAATCTTTTATTATGATGTAGCAAAATGGTTACTTTTCCTACAAGAGAAGCTTTTCTAGTTCACCAATTAAAAAGTGTAACTTAGAAAAGAAACTACCAGTCTTCACTGATAGAAAATTGGTGTGTCTGCTCTGCTGTCAATATAGTGAGGTGAAAAAAAGCGAAAGTGGGGAATCAATACCTCTTTAAAAGAGGGACAGGAGGGTGGTGCATTCATCTAGGAACAGCTGAGTAGAAATGGGGAAAAGGAAAGGAAACAGAAACCTGAGCAAAGAATCCATATTTCACGTCAGAAGGAAATGAACCTAACAGTCAGGACAACATCTTTACATGTTGGATAAAAAGCCATGCCTTTCAGAAGACACCAGCAATGACCATCAGCTCAGCAAAACTGTTAAAAGTTCCATGGACAAATTTAAATGAAGAGATTTCAGTTGCTATTGTTGCAAAAGTGAAAAAGAATCAAAAACTGACACTGCAAGCTGTTGTGAGTCAGGATCTTGTCTGTCTAAATGTCCCTGTGTAAACAGATAATGCATCTAATAAATGTGTAGACCTGTGCTTGTGTCCTGTTACCTGGCTGAGGCCAGAGTTCACTGAAATGACCACCTGAATCAGAAGCTGAAACAAGAAAGGAGTTGATAGACTTTTTGAGAAATCATTTGACCACTAGACCTTGTTTGGAAACTAGCCTTACACTACTTTTTATTTGTGTGCTTTGGGATTTATCTTTAAGACAAATAGAATTCCGTTCTTATTCTGGGAAAGCTTTTATGGTATGGAGCTTCAAGATCAATGTATAATACCATCAGAATGATACTACGAGGGCAGTTTCTTATCTCTAGAATGAATTAGTACCTATTTGGGAGCACATACCACTGAAGAAGTGCTGACTCTTTATTCACAAGGTAACCTTAGAAACAAGTCTTAATGCAGTCTCCCTTTTTGAAAAAGAAGAATATGTGGGGAAACCTAATCTCCTTAGCTGTTTCATCTCAGTAGAGAGGCAGAGAGATGCTTCCAGACAGCAATCCAGAATATGCAGGTTAGGCTCCTTCTCTGAATTGCTCTAGGAAATTCTTGTCTTTCTCTGTTGACTTCAGAGGGTGTCTGCCAGAGGGAGACTAATATGCTAAGTAGGTGCTTAGGTAATTTGCTGC